>NC_058084.1:207756585-208075126 GCF_014858855.1 Bufo gargarizans
TGCTTTGACGGGCACTAAATAACTTTCCCAGCTACAACAGGACAACGGTAACGAGAGATTTAGAGGGATTTAAATTTGAGGCCTAGTATTTAGGCGCTGGGTGACAGGTATGGGTTTAGTGACAGAATTAGACTTGGAAATACACAGTAGCGGGTGTGTGTGAAGTTATTCTGAATGACCCTATGTGCACCTTCAATATTATATACCCTTTTTGGGATAGATTTCAAATAGCTCTGATATAGCAGAAACCACTAAATTATGAAATTGCTAAATTGGGAATTGTACTTCAACCCAGAACAAAAAATGTGCTTTGACGGACACTAAATATCTTGCCCAGCAACAACAGTACACCGGTGGGTAACGAGAGATTTAGAGGGAATTAAATTTGAGGCCTAGTATTTAGGCGCTGGGTCACCGGTATGGATTTAGTGACAGAATTAGACTTGGAAATACACAGTAGCGGGTGTGTGTGAAGTTATTCTGAATGACCCTATGTGCACCTTCAATATTATATACCCTTTTTGGGATAGATTTCAAATAGCTCTGATATAGCAGGAACCACTAAATTATGAAATTGCTAAATTGGGAATTGTACTTCAACCCAGAACAAAAAATGTGCTTTGACGGGCACTAAATAACTTTCCCAGCTACAACAGGACAACGGTAACGAGAGATTTAGAGGGATTTAAATTTGAGGCCTAGTATTTAGGCGCTGGGTGACAGGTATGGGTTTAGTGACAGAATTAGACTTGGAAATACACAGTAGCGGGTGTGTGTGAAGTTATTCTGAATGACCCTATGTGCACCTTCAATATTATATACCCTTTTTGGGATAGATTTCAAATAGCTCTGATATAGCAGAAACCACTAAATTATGAAATTGCTAAATTGGGAATTGTACTTCAACCCAGAACAAAAAATGTGCTTTGACGGACACTAAATATCTTGCCCAGCAACAACAGTACAGCGGTGGGTAACGAGAGATTTAGAGGGAATTAAATTTGAGGCCTAGTATTTAGGCGCTGGGTCACCGGTATGGATTTAGTGACAGAATTAGACTTGGAAATACACAGTAGCGGGTGTGTGTGAAGTTACTCTGAATGACCCTATGTGCACCTTCAATATTATATACCCTTTTTGGGATAGATTTCAAAGAGCTCTGATATAGCAGGAACCACTAAATTATGAAATTGCTAAATTGGGAATTGTATTTCAACCCAGAACAAGAAATGTGCTTGAACGGACACTAAATAACTCGCCCAGCTACAGCACTAGGGACAGATTTAGCTGGATATAAATTTGAGGCCTAGTATTTAGGCGCTGGGTGACCGGTATGGATTTAGTGACAGAATTAGACTGGGATATGGCCAAAAAATGAACAGACTATTGCTGGTTAAATGCACTTGGTGTGACAGCTTCACCCTGATGTAGGCTTTAGCCAAAAAACAACCACACCATTGAGGGTTAAATGCACTTGGTGACAGGCGCAGCTTGCCCCTGATTTTGTATATGGCCAAAAAATGAACAGACTATTGCTGGTTAAATGCACTTGGTGTGACAGCTTCACCCTGACGTAGGCTTTAGCCAAAAAACAACCACACCATTGAGGGTTAAATGCACTTGGTGACAGGCGCAGCTTGCCCCTGATTTTGTATATGGCCAAAAAATGAACAGACTATTGCTGGTTAAATGCACTTGGTGTGACAGCTTCACCCTGATGTAGGCTTTAGCCAAAAAACAACCACACCATTGAGGGTTAAATGCACTTGGTGACAGGCGCAGCTTGCCCCTGATTTTGTATATGGCCAAAAAATGAACAGACTATTGCTGGTTAAATGCACTTGGTGTCACAGCTTCACCCTGATGTAGGCTTTAGCCAAAAAACAACCACACCATTGAGGGTTAAATGCACTTGGTCGCAGCTTGTGCTGGCGCACCACAAGACACAAAATGGCCGCCGATCACCCCAGAAAAATGAGACTGACAAACGGTCTGTGCAGCCTAAAAACAGTGAGCAATTGAGGATCAGCAGCTCAATGATCCACAGCTGCAGATCGATCAGTTAATCAAGTCCTTTGGAGGAGTTAATCTGCCTAATCTCGCCCTACTGTCGCAGCCGCAACCTCTCCCTACGCTAATCAGAGCAGAGTGACGGGCGGCGCTATGTGACTCCAGCTTAAATAGAGGCTGGGTCACATGGTGCTCTGGCCAATCACAGCCATGCCAATAGTAGGCATGGCTGTGATGGCCTCTTGGGGCAAGTAGTATGACGCTTGTTGATTGGCTGCTTTGCAGCCTTTCAAAAAGCGCCAAGAAAGCGTCACAAAAGCGCGAAGAAAGCGACGAACACCGAACCCGAACCCGGACTTTTACGAAAATGTCCGGGTTCGGGTCCGTGTCACGGACACCCCAAAATTCGGTACGAACCCGAACTATACAGTTCGAGTTCGCTCATCCCTAGAAGTCTATGACCCAACCAGTTTGGCTCATATTGACCACGGACGCGTCCCTTGTAGACTGGGGCGCCCATCTAGATGGGGCCCAAGTTCGGGGATCCTGGTCTCCTCAGGAGCGGCATTTTTCTTCGAACCTCCGCGAGATGCGTGCTATCCGGCTAGCCCTCCTTCACTTCGCCCCTCAGATTCGGGGCAAAGCAGTGAAAGTCCAGTCAGACAACATGACTGCTGTGCTTTATATAAACAAGCAGAGAGGCACAAGATCCTTACCCCTTCTTTCCGAGATTGGGGTAATTCTTCTCCCCCTAGAGTTGATCTGTAAGGCAGCTTCCTGGAGCTCTGAATCAACCTTCATCTCCCATTATAGGATTGATGCTAGGGTTTAAGAGTTCTCGGCCTTTGGGCAGACAGTCCTTACTTCTGCCGAGCATGAAGACCCTCCCTAGAGGATTCTTCTTGCTATCTCCCCATCTGTGCTGCTGGTAGGACGTAAGGGAATCGTTAATTTCTAACGATAATTTGTTTTCCCTTAGTCCTAACAGCAGCACACAAATTTCCCGCCCTAAAGTATTTTTTTCTTGTGATAGACACGGTGGGCTGGGGGATGAACCCCTCCCTTTAAGGGAGCTGGAGTTATTTTATTGGTTATTCTTTTGGGCTCTTTAAAAATTCCGCTGGTCCTACCAGTCCACGGGGGGCAGTTAACCCCATCTGTGCTTCTGTTAGGACTAAGGGAAAACAAATTATCGTTAGAAATTAACGATTCTTGTCAGCAAAATGGACAAGAATAGGACATGATATATCATTTTTGCAATTCTACGGAACGGAACGGAACGGAGCAACGGATGAGGACAGCACACAGAGTGTCTTGGCGCTAACAGCGACCTGTAAGGTTGAATTCATACTTTAGTTATTTGGCCCCTTAACTTCCCAAATAAGTGAAGTGTGCAGTGATTCTAAGAGTGACGCCTCATCTGCATGTCATACGAAATCACAGTATTATTTCACTACCAAAGCAATCATTTCAAAAGTTGCGTTCAAATAAAGTAATTGGACATAGAAGTAATTGTTGTTGCTGATGGTTCATGCGAAGGTCCAGGTGCAGGGCGAGGGGCATCCGGGCCTGCGCCTTCGACAGGGGATTGGCCAGCAGTGCGTAACACAGGGGAAGAGGAGGCAGTGGAGTAACCTGCAGACCCAGATTGTGGACCTAGGCGTTTGGCCCACTTATTAGGGTGCTTTGATGCCATAAGGCGGATCATGCTGGTGGTGGTGAGGTTGCTAGTGTTCACGCCCCAGTTCATTTTGGTACGGCACAGGTTGAAAATTACCACTCTTTTGTCATCTGTACTTTCCTTATAAAAGCGCCATACTGCGGAACACCTACCCCTTGGCAAGGTAGATTTAAGCATGGGGGTGCTCGGTGTAACGGTTGCGTGCTTGTTTGGTGTGGGCCGACTTCTCCCTTTTTCAACCCCACTGCCTCTTCCAGCCTGTTGCGGTACAGCGGATCCCTCCCCCTCTGTGCTTCTGTACTCGCTCGGCTTTTCACCTTCCCATGTTGGGTCAGTGACCTCATCATCAACCACCTACTCTTCCACTTCCTGACTGCTCATCCTCCTGACTTAACCTAACCACAACCTCAGTGATTGACAACTGTGTCTCATCATCATCCACCTCGTGAATGAATGATTTCCGTTCACCACAGTCATCTTCTTGAGACTGTAAAGGTTTAAGAGGTTGGGAATCAGGGCACAATATCTCAGGTCCCTCTTCAAGTGTGCTGGGCGCGAGGGCCAAATGTAATATTGGCACTGGAAAGAGCTCCTCAGAGTATCCGAGTGTGGGATCACTCGTTTGGCAAGCCTCTCAATGTTGGGAGGAAGAATGATCAGAGTGAGGATTCGGTTGACCAGACTCTTGGCTACACAGACTGGATTTGGTGGAAGAGAGGGTGGTGCTTAACCGACTGGGAGCATTATCTTCAGCAATCCAACTGACCAACTGTTCGCACTGGTCCGACTTGGACAGTGTTGTCCTGCGTCGCCCAGCTAAGTTGGACATGAAGCTGGGTAAGGTGGATGTTTTTATTTATTTTTTCTGGTACACTGGCACAGTTTAATTGCGCCCAGGGCCACCATCAGCATCACACCCACTTCCCCATCCATTAGAGGCCATCACAGCCATGCTTACTAATGGCATGGCTGTGATTGGCCAGAGCAGCATGTGACCCAGGGTCTATATAAGCTTGAGTCACATAGCACTGCACGGCACTCTGTTGTTACAAGTGTAGGGAGAGGATGCTGCTGGGCTGGTGATTTCAGGGAGAGAATAGGAGAGAATCTAACTCAGCGATTTACAGACAAATAGTTGTGTGGGTGCAGGGCACTATCGTTTTACCCTGCCCTGAGCTCATTGACCAAAAAATACAAACTTTTAGAATTCTGTTAACTAGGTGGGTGGCGGCAGCGGCCATTTTATGCATGCTTAGTGCACCAGCACTGCATCTAAGCTTTTGGGACATTGCAAATCACCATGTTTTGGGGGCAAACTACAGTATCTGGATTAGTCAGTGTGCAATTTAAGGTAGAAATAAACCCATCATTTTCTGGGGTTTTAAAAACACACTTTAAAAAAAAAGAAGTATTTTCCAGATCTGCAAGTGTTAAATTCAAGTTGAATAATTACAGCTTTCATATTCTGTAACAAAAAAAGACTTTTTTGGCAATCTACAACATCTGTATTAGTCAGTGTGCAATTAAGGTAGAAATACACCCATCATTTTCTGGGGTTTGAAAAACACACTTTTTTTTTTGTTCAAAAAACTGTATTTTCCAGATCTGCAAGTGTTAAATTCAAGTTTGATATATACAGCTTTTTATATTCTGTTAGCAAATAAAGACTTTTTGGGCAATCTAAAACATCTGTATTAGTCACTATGCAATTTAAGGTAGAAATACACCCATCAATTTATGGGGTTTTAAAAACACACTCTTTTGACAGAAAAAACACTATTTTCAGGCCTGGCAGCATCAGCATGTGTGAAATTACAGGCTTTTATACTGCTGTCAAAATCTGTTATTAAACAAACACTTAGTTGGGCACTAAAAAATTAGTTGGCAGACTTTGATGCAGATGTCATTGTGAGATACACCCTTAATACATTAGGGTTACATTCAGAGATTTTAAATGCAGCCATTTGGTGCACCAATATTAGGAATGAGCGAACTCGAACTGTATAGTTCGGGTTCGTACCGAATTTTGGGGTGTCCGTGACACGGACCCGAACCCGGACATTTTCCTAAAAGTCTGGGTTCGGGTTCGGTGTTCGTCGCTTTCTTGGCGCTTTTGTGACGCTTTCTTGGCGCTTTTTTGAAAGGCTGCAAAGCAGCCAATCAACAAGCGTCATACTACTTGCCCCAAGAGGCCATCACAGCCATGCCTACTATTGGCATGGCTGTGATTGGCCAGAGCAGCATGTGACCCAGTCTCTATTTAAGCTGGAGTCACATAGCGCCGCCCGTCACTCTGCTCTGATTAGCGTAGGGAGAGGTTGCGACAGTAGGGCGAGATTAGGCAGATTAACTCCTCCAAAGGACTTGATTATTGATCGATCTGCAGCTGTGGGTCATTGAGCTGCTGATACTCAATTGCTCACTGTTTTTAGGCTGCCCAGACCGTTTGTCAGTCACTTTTTTCTGGGGTGATCGGCGGCCATTTTGTGTCTTGTGGTGCGCCAGCACAAGCTGCGACCAAGTGCATATAACCCTCAATGGTGTGGTTGTTTTTTGGCTAAAGCCTACATCAGGGTGAAGCTGTCACACCAAGTGCATTTAACCAGCAATAGTCTGTTTATTTTTTGGCCATATACTACATCAGGGGCAAGCTGCGCCTGTCACCAAGTGCATTTAACCCTCAATGGTGTGTTTTTTTTTTGGCTAAAGCCTACATCAGGGTGAAGCTGTCACACCAAGTGCATTTAACCAGCAATAGTCTGTTTATTTTTTGGCCATATACTACATCAGGGGCAAGCTGCGCCTGTCACCAAGTGCATTTAACCCTCAACGGTGTGGTTGTTTTTTGGCTAAAGCCTACATCAGGGTGAAGCTGTCAAACCAAGTGCATTTAACCAGCAATAGTCTGTTTATTTTTTGGCCATATACTACATCAGGGGCAAGCTGCGCCCGTCACCAAGTGCATTTAACCCTCAGTAGTGTGGTTGGTCAAGCTGTCACACCAAGTGCATTTAACCAGCAATAGTCTGTTCATTTTTTGGCCATATACTACATCAGGGGCAAGCTGCGCCTGTCATCAAGTGCATTTAACCCTCAATGGTGTGGTTGTTTTATGGCTAAAGCCTACATCAGGGTGAAGCTGTCACACCAAGTGCATTTAACCAGCAATAGTCTGTTTATTCTTTGGCCATATACTACATCAGGGGCAAGCTGCGCCCGTCACCAAGTGCATTTAACCCTCAGTAGTGTGGTTGGTCAAGCTGTCACACCAAGTGCATTTAACCAGCAATAGTCTGTTCATTTTTTGGCCATATACTACATCAGGGGCAAGCTGCGCCTGTCACCAAGTGCATTTAACCCTCAGTAGTGTGGTTGGTCAAGCTGTCACACCAAGTGCATTTAACCAGCAATAGTGTGGTTATTTTTTGGCCATATCCCAGTCTAATTCTGTCAGTAAATCTATACCTGTCACCCAGCGCCTAAATACTAGGCCTCAAATTTATATCCCGCTGTCGTTACTGCTGTACTGTTCTGGCTGGGCAAGTTATTTAGTGTCCGTCAAAGCACATTTTTTGTTCTGGGTTGAAATACAATTCCCAATTTAGCAATTTCCTAATTTAGTGGTTTCTGCTGTATCAGAGCTATTTTAAATCTATCCCTAAAAGGGTATATAATATTCAAGGTGCACATAGGGTCATTCAGAATAACTTCACACACACGCTACTGTGCATTTCCAAGTCTAATTCCGTCAGTAAATCTATACCTGTCACCCAGCGCCTAAATACTAGGCCTCAAATTTATATCCCGCTAAATCTGTCGTTACTGCTGTACTGTTCTGGCTGGGCAAGTTATTTAGTGTCCGTCAAAGCACATTTTTTGTTCTGGGTTGAAATACAATTCCCAATTTAGCAATTTCCTAATTTAGTAGTTTCTGCTGTATCAGAGCTATTTTAAATATATCCCTAAAAGGGTATATAATATTCAAGGTGCACATAGGGTCATTCAAAATAACTTCACACACACGCTACTGTGCATTTCCAAGTCTAATTCTGTCAGTAAATCTATACCTGTCACCCAGCGCCTAAATACTAGGCCTCAAATTTATATTCAGCTGAATTTGAATACAATACATTGGGCCAAATAATATTTTTGTTGTTGTGGTGAACGATAACAATGAGGAAAACATCTAGTAAGGGACGCGGACGTGGACATGGTCGTGGTGGTGTTAGTGGACCCTCTGGTGCTGGGAGAGGACGTGGCCGTTCTGCCACATCCACACGTCCTAGTGTACCAACCACCTCAGGTCCCAGTAGCCGCCAGAATTTACAGCGATATATGGTGGGGCCCAATGCCGTTCTAAGGATGGTAATGCCTGAGTAGGTACAGGCATTAGTCAATTGGGTGGCCGACAGTGGATCCAGCACGTTCACATTATCTCCCACCCATTCTTCGGCAGAAATCGCACAGATGGCGCCTGAAAACCAACCCCATCAGTCTGTCACATCACCCCCATGCATATCAGGGAAACTGTCTGAGCCTCAAGTTATGCAGCAGTCTCTTATGCTGTTTGAAGACTCTGCTGGCAGGGTTTCCCAAGGGCATCCACCTAGCCCTTCCCCAGCGGTGGAAGACTTAGACTGCACTGACGCACAACCACTTATGTTTCCTGATGATGAGGACATGGGAATACCACCTCAGCATGTCTCTGATGATGATGAAACACAGGTGCCAACTGCTGCGTCTTTCTGCAGTGTGCAGACTGAACAGGAGGTCAGGGATCAAGACTGGGTGGAAGACGATGCAGGGGACGATGAGGTCCTAGACCCCACATGGAATGAAGGTCGTGCCACTGACTTTCACAGTTTGGAGGAAGAGGCAGTGGTGAGACCGAGCCAACAGCGTAGCAAAAGAGGGAGCAGTGGGCAAAAGCAGAACACCCGCCGCCAAGAGACTCCGCCTGCTAATGACCGCCGCCATCTTGGACCGAGCACCCCAAAGGCAGCTTCAAGGAGTTCCCTGGCATGGCACTTCTTCAAACAATGTGCTGACGACAAGACCCGAGTGGTTTGCACGCTGTGCCATCAGAGCCTGAAGCGAGGCATTAACGTTCTGAACCTTAGCACAACCTGCATGACCAGGCACCTGCATGCAAAGCATGAACTGCAGTGGAGTAAACACCTTAAAAACAAGGAAGTCGCTCAGGCTCCCCCTGCTACCTCTTCTGCTGCTGCCGCCTCGGCCTCTTCTGCTGCTGCCGCCTCGGCCTCTTCCTCCGCCTCTGGAGGAACGTTGGCACCTGCCGCCCAGCAAACAGGGGATAAACCACCAACACCACCACCACCTCCGTCACCAAGCGTCTCAACCATGTTACACGGCAGCGTTCAGCTCTCCATCTCACAAACATTTGAGAGAAAGCGTAAATTCCCACCTAGCCACCCTCGATCCCTGGCCCTGAATGCCAGCATTTCTAAACTACTGGCCTATGAAATGCTGTCATTTAGGCTGGTGGACACAGACAGCTTCAAACAGCTCATGTCGCTTGCTGTCCCACAGTATGTTGTTCACAGCCGCCACTACTTCTCCAAGAGAGCCGTGCCTTGCCTGCACAACCAAGTATCCGATAAAATCAAGTGTGCACTGCGCAACGCCATCTGTAGCAAGGTCCACCTAACCACAGATACGTGGACCAGTAAGCACGTCCAGGGACGCTATATCTCCCTAACTGCACACTGGGTAAATGTAGTGGCAGCTGGGCCCCAGGCGGAGAGCTGTTTGGCGCACGTCCTTCCGCCGCCAAGGATCGCAGGGCAACATTCTTTGCCTCCTGTTGCCACTTCCTCCTTCTCGGCTTCCTCCTCCTCCTCCTCTTCTTCCACCTGCTCATCCAGTCAGCCACACACCTTCACCACCAACTTCAGCACAGCCCGGGGTAAACGTCAGCAGGCCATTCTGAAACTCATATGTTTGGGGGACAGGCTGCCGGTGAGCCTCATGCCCGGCCTGGTGGTGTGCGATAATGGGCGAAATCTCGTTGCAGCTCTGGGACTAGCCAGTTTGACGCACATCCCTTGCCTGGCGCATGTGCTGAATTTGGTGGTGCAGAAGTTCATTCACAACTACCCCGACATGTCAGAGCTGCTGCATAAAGTGCGGGCCGTCTGTTCGCGCTTCCGGCGTTCACATCCTGCTGCTGCTCGCCTGTCTGCGCTACAGCGTAATTTCGGCCTTCCCGCTCACCGCCTCATATGCAACGTGCCCACCAGGTGGAACTCCACCTTGCACATGCTGGACAGACTGTGCGAGCAGCAGCAGGCCATAGTGGAGTTTTAGCTGCAGCACGCACTGGTCAGTCGCACTGCGGAACAGCACCACTTCACCACCAATGACTGGGCCTCCATGCGAGACCTGTGTGCCCTGTTGCGCTGTTTCGAGTACTCCACCAACATGGCCAGTGGCGATGACGCCGTTATCAGCGTTACAATACCACTTCTATGTCTCCTTGAGAAAACACTTAGGGCGATTATGGAAGAGGAGGTGGCCCAGGAGGAGGAGGAGGAGGAGGAGGAAGAGGGGTCATTTTTAGCACTTTCAGGCCAGTCTCTTCGAAGTGACTCAGAGGGAGGTTTTTTGCAACAGCAGAGGCCAGGTACAAATGTGGCCAGCCAGGGCCCACTACTGGAGGACGAGGAGGACGAGGATGAGGAGGAGGTGGAGGAGGATGAGGATGAAGCATGGTCACAGCGGGGTGGCACCCAACGCAGCTCGGGCCCATCACTGGTGCGTGGCTGGGGGGAAAGGCAGGACGATGACGATACGCCTCCCACAGAGGACAGCTTGTCCTTACCCCTGGGCAGCCTGGCACACATGAGCGACTACATGCTGCAGTGCCTGCACAACGACAGCAGAGTTGCCCACATTTTAACATGTGCGGACTACTGGGTTGCCACCCTGCTGGATCCACGCTACAAAGACAATGTGCCCACCTTACTTCCTGCACTGGAGCGTGATAGGAAGATGCGCGAGTATAAGCGCACGTTGGTAGACGCGCTACTTAGAGCATTCCCAAATGTCACAGGGGAACAAGTGGAAGCCCAAGGTCAAGGCAGAGGAGGAGCAAGAGGTCGCCAAGGCAGCTGTGTCACGGCCAGCTCCTCTGAGGGCAGGGTTAGCATGGCAGAGATGTGGAAAAGTTTTGTCAACACGCCACAGCTAACTGCACCACCACCTGATACGCAACGTGTTAGCCGGAGGCAACATTTCACTAACATGGTGGAACAGTACGTGTGCACACCCCTCCACGTACTGACTGATGGTTCGGCCCCATTCAACTTCTGGGTCTCTAAATTGTCCACGTGGCCAGAGCTAGCCTTTTATGCCTTGGAGGTGCTGGCCTGCCCGGCGGCCAGCGTTTTGTCTGAACGTGTATTCAGCAAGGCAGGGGGCGTCATTACAGACAAACGCAGCCGCCTGTCTACAGCCAATGTAGACAAGCTGACGTTCATAAAAATGAACCAGGCATGGATCCCACAGGACCTGTCCGTCCCTTGTCCAGATTAGACATTAACTACCTCCCCTTAACCATATATTATTGTACTCCAGGGCACTTCCTCATTCAATCCTATTTTTATTTTCATTTTACCATTATATTGCGAGGCTAACCAAAGTTGAATAAATCTCTCTTCTGTCTGGGTGCCCTGGCCTAAATATATGCCAATGGACTGTTCCAATGTTGGGTGACGTGAAGCCTGATTCTCTGCTATGACATGCAGACTAATTCTCTGCTGACATGAAGCCAGATCCTCTGTTATGGGACCTCTCTCCTCTGCCTGGGTGCTGGGCCTAAATATCTGACAATGGACTGTTGCAGTGGTGGCTGACGTGAAGCCTGATTTTCTGCTATGACATGCAGACTAATTTTCTGCTGACATGAAGCCAGATCCTCTGTTACGGGACCTCTCTCCTCTGCCTGGGTGCTGGGCCTAAATTTATGAAAATGGACTGTTGCAGTGGTGGGTGACGTGAAGCCTGATTCTCTGCTATGACATGAAGACTGATTCTCTGCTGACATGAAGACAGATTCTCTGTTACGGGACCTCTCTCGGTGCTGGGCCTAAATTTATGAAAATGGACTGTTACAGTGGTGGGTGACGTGAAGCCTGATTCTCTGCTATGATATGAAGACTGATTCTCTGCTGACATGAAGCCAGATTGTCTGTTACGGGACCTCTCTCCTCTGCCTGGGTGCTGGGCCTAAATTTATGAAAATGGACTGTTGCAGTGGTGGGTGACGTGAAGCCCGATTCTCTGCTATGACATGAAGACTGATTCTCTGCTGACATAAAGCCAGATTGTCTGTTACGGGACCTCTCTCCTCTGCCTGGGTGCTGGGCCTAAATATCTGACAATGGACTGTTGCAGTGGTGGCTGACGTGAAGCCTGATTCTCTGCTATGACATGCAGACTAATTCTCTGCTGACATGAAGCCAGATTCTCTGTTACGGGACCTCTCTCCTCTGCCTGGGTGCCGGGGCCTAAATATCTGAGAATGGACTGTTCCAGTGGTGGGTGACGTGAAGCCAGATTCTCTGCTATGGGACCTCTCTCCAATTGATTTTGGTTAATTTTCATTTATTTAATTTTTATTTTAATTCATTTCCCTATCCACATTTGTTTGCAGGGGATTTACCTACATGTTGCTGCCTTTTGCAGCCTTCTAGCCCTTTCCTGGGCTGTCTTACAGCCTTTTTAGTGCTGAAAAGTTCGGGTCCCCATTGACTTCAATGGGGTTTGGGTTCGGGACGAAGTTCGGATCGGGTTCGGATCCCGAACCCGAACATTTTCGGGAAATTCAGCCGAACTTCTCGAACCCGAACATCCAGGTGTCCGCTCAACTCTAACCAATATTAAATTCAGGCCTACACTGGTTCAGGGCCTCTGAGATACTATCTCTACATACAGGGGTTTGAATTAGGCATTTGAAATACAGCCATTTTGTGCAAAGATATATTTACTGCAGGCCTACACTGGTTCAGGGCCTGTGATATACCACCTCTACATACAGGAGTTTGAATTAGGCATTTAAAATACAGCCATTTGAAATACAGCCATTTTGTGCAAAGAATACATTTACTTCAGGCCTCTGAGATATTACCTCTACATACAGAGGTTTGAATTAGGCATTTGAAATACAGCCATTTGAAATATAGCCTTTTTGTTCAAAGATATATTTACTGCAGGCCTACACTGGTTCAGGGCCTATGACATACCACTAGAGTTGAGCGAACACCTGGATGATCGGGTTCGAGAAGTTCGGCCGAACTTCCCGGAAATGTTCGGGTTCGGGATCCGAACCCGATCCGAACTTCGTCCCGAACCCGAACCCCATTGAAGTCAATGGGGACCCGAACTTTTCGGCACTAAAACGGCTGTAAAACAGCCCAGGAAAGGGCTAGAGGGCTGCAAAAGGCAGCAACATGTAGGTAAATCCCCTGCAAACAAATGTGGATAGGGAAATGAATAAAAATAAAAATTAAATAAATAAAAAATAACCAAAATCAATTGGAGAGAGGTCCCATAGCAGAGAATCTGGCTTCCCGTCACCCACCACTGGAACAGTCCATTCTCAGATATTTAGGCCCCGGCACCCAGGCAGAGGAGAGAGGTCCCGTAACAGAGAATCTGGCTTCATGTCAGCAGAGAATTAGTCTGCATGTCATAGCAGAGAATGAGGCTTCACGTCAGCCACCACTGCAACAGTCCATTGGCATATATTTAGGCCCAGCACCCAGGCAGAGGAGAGAGGTCCCGTAACAGACAATCTGGCTTCATGTCAGCAGAGAATCAGTCTGCATGTCATAGCAGAGAATCAGGCTTCACGTCACCCACCACTGTAAGAGTCCATTTTCATAAATTTAGGCCCAGCACCCAGGCAGAGGAGAGAGGTCCCGTAACAGACAATCTGGCTTCATGTCAGCAGAGAATTAGTCTGCATGTCATAGCAGAGAATGAGGCTTCACGTCAGCCACCACTGCAACAGTCCATTGGCATATATTTAGGCCCAGCACCCAGGCAGAGGAGAGAGGTCCCGTAACAGACAATCTGGCTTCATGTCAGCAGAGAATCAGTCTTCATGTCATAGCAGAGAATCAGGCTTCACGTCACCCACCACTGCAACAGTCCATTGTCATAAATTTAGGCCCAGCACCCAGGCAGAGGAGAGAGGTCCCGTAACAGACAATCTGGCTTCATGTCAGCAGAGAATTAGTCTGCATGTCATAGCAGAGAATGAGGCTTCACGTCAGCCACCACTGCAACAGTCCATTGGCATATATTTAGGCCCAGCACCCAGGCAGAGGAGAGAGGTCCCGTAACAGACAATCTGGCTTCATGTCAGCAGAGAATCAGTCTGCATGTCATAGCAGAGAATCAGGCTTCACGTCACCCACCACTGTAAGAGTCCATTTTCATAAATTTAGGCCCAGCACCCAGGCAGAGGAGAGAGGTCCCGTAACAGACAATCTGGCTTCATGTCAGCAGAGAATTAGTCTGCATGTCATAGCAGAGAATGAGGCTTCACGTCAGCCACCACTGCAACAGTCCATTGGCATATATTTAGGCCCAGCACCCAGGCAGAGCAGAGAGGTCCCGTAACAGACAATCTGGCTTCATGTCAGCAGAGAATCAGTCTTCATATCATAGCAGAGAATCAGGCTTCACGTCACCCAACATTGGAACAGTCCATTGGCATATATTTAGGCCCCGGCACCCAGACAGAGGAGAGGTTCATTCAACTTTGGGTAGCCTCGCAATATAATGGTAAAATGAAAATAAAAATAGGATTGAATGAGGAAGTGCCCTGGAGTCCAATAATATATGGTTAAGGGGAGGTAGTTAATGTCTAATCTGGACAAGGGACGGACAGATCCTGTGGGAACCATGCCTGGTTCATTTTTATGAACGTCAGCTTGTCCACATTGGCTGTAGACAGGCGGCTGCGTTTGTCTGTAATGACGCCCCCTGCCGTGCTGAATACACGTTCAGACAAAACGCTGGCCGCCGGGCAGGCCAGCACCTCCAAGGCATAAAAGGCTAGCTCTGGCCACGTGGACAATTTAGAGACCCAGAAGTTGAATGGGGCCGAACCATCAGTCAGTACGTGGATGGGGTGTGCACACGTACTGTTCCACCATGTTAGTCAAATGTTGCCTCCTGCTAACACGTTGCGTATCAGGTGGTGGTGCAGTTAGCTGTGGCGTGTTGACAAAACTTTTCCACATCTCTGCCATGCTAACCCTGCCCTCAGAGGAGCTGGCCGTGACACAGCTGCCTTGGCGACCTCTTGCTCCTCCTCTGCCTTGGCCTTGGGCTTCCACTTGTTCCCCTGTGAAATTTGGGAATGCTCTCAGTAGCGCGTCTACCAACGTGCGCTTGTACTCGCGCATCTTCCTATCACGCTCCAGTGCAGGAAGTAAGGTGGGCACATTGTCTTTGTAGCGTGGATCCAGCAGGGTGGCAACCCAGTAGTCCGCACAGGTTAAAATGTGGGCAACTCTGCTGTTGTTGCGCAGGCACTGCAGCATGTAGTCGCTCATGTGTGCCAGGCTGCCCAGGGGTAAGGACAAGCTGTCCTCTGTGGGAGGCGTATCGTCATTGTCCTGCCTTTCCCCCCAGCCACGCACCAGTGATGGACCCGAGCTGCGTTGGGTGCCACCCCGCTGTGACCATGCTTCATCCTCATCCTCCTCCACCTCCTCCTCATCCTCGTCCTCCTCGTC
This sequence comes from Bufo gargarizans, assembly GCF_014858855.1. Classification (NCBI taxonomy): domain Eukaryota; kingdom Metazoa; phylum Chordata; class Amphibia; order Anura; family Bufonidae; genus Bufo; species Bufo gargarizans. The sequence goes on from NC_058084.1 coordinate 207,772,051, forward strand.
CTCCAGTAGTGGGCCCTGGCTGGCCACATTTGTACCTGGCCTCTGCTGTTGCCAAAAACCTCCCTCTGAGTCACTTCGAAGAGACTGGCCTGAAAGTGCTAAAAATAACCCCTCTTCCTCCTCCTCCTCCTCCTGGGCCACCTCCTCTTCCATCATCGCCCTAAGTGTTTTCTCAAGGAGACATAGAAGTGGTATTGTAACGCTGATAACGGCGTCATCGCCACTGGCCATGTTGGTGGAGTACTCGAAACAGCCCAACAGGGCACACAGGTCTCGCATGGAGGCCCAGTCATTGGTGGTGAAGTGGTGCTGTTCCGCAGTGCGACTGACCCATGCGTGCTGCAGCTGAAACTCCACTATGGCCTGCTGCTGCTCGCACAGTCTGTCCAGCATGTGCAAGGTGGAGTTCCACCTGGTGGGCACGTCGCATATGAGGCGGTGAGCGGGAAGGCCAAAGTTATGCTGTAGCGCAGACAGGCGAGCAGCAGCAGGATGTGAACGCCGGAAGCGCGAACAGACGGCCCGCACTTTATGCAGCAGCTCTGACATGTCGGGGTAGTTGTGAATGAACTTCTGCACCACCAAATTCAGCACATGCGCCAAGCAAGGGATGTGCGTCAAATTAGCTAGTCCCAGAGCTGCAACGAGATTTCGCCCATTATCACACACCACCAGGCCGGGCTTGAGGCTCACCGGCAGCAACCACTCGTCGGTCTGTTGTTCTATACCCCGGCCACAACTCCTGTGCGGTGTGGGGCCTGTCCCCCAAACATATGAGTTTCAGAATGGCCTGCTGACGCTTACCCCGGGCTGTGCTGAAGTTGGTGGTGAAGGTGTGTGGCTGACTGGATGAGCAGGTGGAAGAAGAGGAGGAGGAAGCCGAGAAGGAGGAGGTGGCAACAGGAGGCAAAGAATGTTGCCCTGCGATCCTTGGCGGCGGAAGGACGTGCGCTAAACAGCTCTCCGCCTGGGGCCCAGCTGCCACTACATTTACCCAGTGTGCAGTTAGGGAGATATAGCGTCCCTGGCCGTGCTTACTGGTCCACGTATCTGTGGTTAGGTGGACCTTGCTACAGATGGCGTTGCGCAGTGCACACTTGATTTTATCGGATACTTGGTTGTGCAGGGAAGGCACGGCTCTCTTGGAGAAGTAGTGGCGGCTGGGAACAACATACTGTGGGACAGCAAGCGACATGAGCTGTTTGAAGCTGTCTGTGTCCACCAGCCTAAATGACAGCATTTCATAGGCCAGTAGTTTAGAAATGCTGGCATTCAGGGCCAGGGATCGAGGGTGGCTAGGTGGGAATTTACGCTTTCTCTCAAATGTTTGTGAGATGGAGAGCTGAACGCTGCCGTGTGACATGGTTGAGACGCTTGGTGACGGAGGTGGTGGTGGTGTTGGTGGTACATCCCCTGTTTGCTGGGCGGCAGGTGCCAACGTTCCTCCAGAGGCGGAGGAAGAGGCCGAGGCGGCAGCAGCAGAAGAGGCCGAGGCGGCAGCAGCAGAAGAGAGGAGCAGGGGGAGCCTGAGTGACTTCCTTGGTTTTAAGGTGTTTACTCCACTGCAGTTCATGCTTTGCATGCAGGTGCCTGGTCATGCAGGTTGTGCTCAGGTTCAGAACGTTAATGCCTCGCTTCAGGCTCTGATGGCACAGCGTGCAAACCACTCGGGTCTTGTCGTCAGCACATTGTTTGAAGAAGTGCCATGCCAGGGAACTCCTTGAAGCTGCCTTTGGGGTGCTCGGTCCCAGATGGCGACGGTCAGTAGCAGGCGGAGTCTCTTGGCGGCGGGTGTTCTGCTTTTGCCCACTGCTCCCTCTTTTGCTACGCTGTTGGCTCGGTCTCACCACTGCCTCTTCCTCCGAACTGTGAAAGTCAGTGGCACGACCTTCATTCCATGTGGGGTCTAGGACCTCATCGTCCCCTGCATCGTCTTCCACCCAGTCTTAATCCCTGACCTCCTGTTCAGTCTGCACACTGCAGAAAGACGCAGCAGTTGGCACCTGTGTTTCGTCATCATCAGAGACATGCTGAGGTGGTATTCCCATGTCCTCATCATCAGGAAACATAAGTGGTTGTGTGTCAGTGCATTCTATGTCTTTCACCGCTGGAGAAGGGCTAGGTGGATGCCCTTGGGAAACCCTGCCAGCGGAGTCTTCAAACAGCATAATAGACTGCTGCATAACTTGAGGCTGAGACAGTTTCCCTGGTATGCATGGGGGTGATGTGACAGACTGATGGGGTTGGTTTTCAGGCGCCATCTGTGCGCTTTCTGCAGAAGACTGGGTGGGAGATAATGTGAACGTGCTGGATCCACTGTCGGCCACCCAATTGACTAATGCCTGTACCTGCTCAGGCCTTACCATCCTTAGAAGGGCATTGGGCCCCACCATATATCGCTGTAAATTCTGGCGGCTACTGGGACCTGAGGTAGTTGGTACACTAGGACGTGTGGATGTGGCAGAACGGCCACGTCCTCTCCCAGCACCAGAGGGTCCACTAACACCACCACGACCATGTCCACGTCCCTTACTAGATGTTTTCCTCATTGTTATGGTACACCACAACAACAAAAATATTATTTGGCCCAATGTATTGTATTTAAATTCAGCTGAATATAAATTTGAGGCCTAGTATTTAGGCGCTGGGTGACCGGTATGGATTTACTAACAGAATTAGACTTGGAAATGCACAGTAGCGTGTGTGTGAAGTTATTCTGAATGACCCTATGTGCACCTTGAATATTATATACCCTTTTAGGGATAAATTTCAAATAGCTCTGATATAGCAGAAACCACTAAATTATGAAATTGCTAAATTGGGAATTGTATTTCAACCCAGAACAAAAAATGTGCTTTGACGGACACTAAATAACTTGCCCATCCACAACAGGACAGCGGTAACGACAGATTTAGCGGGATATAAATTTGAGGCCTACTATTTAGGCGCTGGGTGACCGGTATGGATTTAGTGACAGAATTAGACTTGGAAATGCACAGTAGCGTGTGTGTGAAGTTATTCTGAATGACCCTATGTGCACCTTGAATATTATATACCCTTTTAGGGATAGATTTCAAATAGCTCTGATATAGCAGAAACCACTAAATTAGGAAATTGCTAAATTGGGAATTGTATTTCAACCCAGAACAAAAAATTTGCTTTGGCGGACACTAAATAACTTGCCCAGCCACAACAGTACAGCGGTAACGACAGATTTAGCGGGATATAAATTTGAGGCCTAGTATTTAGGCGCTGGGTGACCGGTATGGATTTAGTGACAGAATTAGACTGGGATATGGCCAAAAAATAACCACACTATTGCTGGTTAAATGCACTTGGTGTGACAGCTTGACCAACCACACTACTGAGGGTTAAATGCACTTGGTGACGGGCGCAGCTTGCCCCTGATGTAGTATATATATGGCCAAAAAATGAACAGACTATTGCTGGTTAAATGCACTTGGTGTGACAGCTTCACCCTGATGTAGGCTTTAGCCAAAAAACAACCACACCATTGAGGGTTAAATGCACTTGGTGACAGGCGCAGCTTGCCCCTGATGTAGTATATGGCCAAAAAATGAACAGACTATTGCTGGTTAAATGCACTTGGTGTGACAGCTTGACCAACCACACTACTGAGGGTTAATTGCACTTGGTGACGGGCGCAGCTTGCCCTTGATGTAGTATATGGCCAAAAAATGAACAGACTATTGCTGGTTAAATGCACTTGGTGTCACAGCTTGACCAACCACACTACTGAGGGTTAAATGCACTTGGTGACGGGCGCAGCTTGCCCCTGATGTAGTATATGGCCAAAAAATGAACAGACTATTGCTGGTTAAATGCACTTGGTGTGACAGCTTCACCCTGATGTAGGCTTTAGCAAAAAAACAACCACACCATTGAGGGTTAAATGCACTTGGTGACAGGCGCAGCTTGCCCCTGATTTAGTATATGGCCAAAAAATGAACAGACTATTGCTGGTTAAATGCACTTGGTGACGGGCGCAGCTTGCCCCTGATTTAGTATATGGCCAAAAAATGAACAGACTATTGCTGGTTAAATGCACTTGGTGTGACAGCTTCACCCTGATGTAGGCTTTAGCCAAAAAACAACCACACCATTGAGGGTTAAATGCACTTGGTGACAGGCGCAGCTTGCCCCTGATGTAGTATATGGCCAAAAAATGAACAGACTATTGCTGGTTAAATGCACTTGGTGTCACAGCTTGACCAACCACACTACTGAGGGTTAAATGCACTTGGTGACGGGCGCAGCTTGCCCCTGATGTAGTATATGGCCAAAAAATGAACAGACTATTGCTGGTTAAATGCACTTGGTGACGGGCGCAGCTTGCCCTTGGTTTAGTATATGGCCAAAAAATGAACAGACTATTGCTGGTTAAATGCACTTGGTGTGATAGCTTGACCAACCACACCATTGAGGGTTAAATGCACTTGGTGACAGGCGCAGCTTGCCCCTGATGTAGTATATGGCCAACAAATAAACAGACTATTGCTGGTTAAATGCACTTGGTGTGACAGCTTCACCCTGATGTAGGCTTTAGCCAAAAAACAACCACACCATTGAGGGTTAAATGCACTTGGTCGCAGCTTGGATGCACTTGGTCGCAGCACCGCACAAGACACAAAATGGCCGCCGATCACCCCAGAAAAAAGTGACTGACAAACGGTCTGGGCAGCCTAAAAACAGTGAGCATTTGAATTTCAGCAGCTCAATGATGCACAGCTGCAGATCGATCGATTAATCAAGTCCTTTGGAGGAGTTAATCAGCCTAATCTCGCCCTACTGTCGCAGCCGCAACCTCTCCCTACGCTAATCAGAGCAGAGTGACGGGCGGCGCTATGTGACTCCAGCTTAAATAGAGGCTGGGTCACATGGTGCTCTGGCCAATCACAGCCATGCCAATAGTAGGCATGGCTGTGACGGCCTCTTGGGGCAAGTAGTATGACGCTTGTTGATTGGCTGCTTTGCAGCCTTTCAAAAAGCGCCAAGAAAGCGTCACAAAAGCGCCAAGAAAGCGACGAACACCGAACCCGAACTTTTACGAAAATGTCCGGGTTCGGGTCCGTGTCACGGACACCCCAAAATTCGGTACGAACCCGAACTATACAGTTCGAGTTCGCTCATCCCTACATACCACCTCTACATACAGGGGTTTGAATAAGGCATTTGAAATACAGCCATTTGAAATACAGCCATTTTGTGCAAAGATATATTTACTGCATGCCTACACTGGTTCAGGGCCTCTGAGATACTACCTCTACATACAGGGGTTTGAATTAGGCAATTGAAATACAGCCATTTTAAATACAGCTATTTTGTGCAAAGATATATTTACTGCGGGCCTACACTGGTTCAGGGCCTATGAGATACCACCTCTACATACAGGGGTTTTAATTAGGCAATTGAAATACAGCCATTTTAAATACAGCCATTTTGTGCAAAGATATATTTACTTCATGCCTACAGAGGTTCAGGCCCTCTGAGATACTACCTCTACATACAGGTGTTTGAATTGGGCATTTGAAATACAGCCATTTGAAATACAGCCATTTTGTGCAAATATATATTTACTGCAGTGCTACACTGGTTCAGGGCCTGTGAGATACTACCTCCACATACAGGGGTTTGAATTAGGCATTTGAAATAAAGCCATTTTGTGCAAAGATATATTTACTGCAGGCCTACAGTGGTTCAGGGCCAGTGAGATACCACCTCTACATACAGGGGTTTGAATTAGACATCTAAAATACAGCCATTTCAAATACAGCCATTTTGTGCAAAGATATATTTACTGCAGGCCTACATAGGTTCAGGCCCTTTTAGATACTAACTCTACATACAGTGGTTTTAATTAGGCATTTGAAATACAGCAATTTTGTGCAAAGATATATTTACGGCAGGCCTACACTGGTTCAGGGCCTGTGAGATACCACCTCTACATACAGGGGATTGAATTAGGTATTTGAAATACAGCCATTGGAAATACAGCCATTTTGTGCAAAGATATATTTACTTCAGGCCTACAGAGGTACAGGCCCTCTGAGATACCACCTCTACATACAGGGGTTTGAATTAGGCATTTTAAATACAGCCATTTTGTGCAAATAAATTTTTAATTGAAGTCTAGTCTGGTTCAGGCCTTGTGAGATACACCCTTTACATACTGTCGTTCTTTTCTACTATTAATTAAACACCTATTTAGGGCAAGATCCTAAATTCGAAAAATATAAGGAGAGTGTCAAATAAGGGACGTGGCCCAGGTCGTGGTGCTGCTGGTGGAGCTCCTGTTACAGGGAGAGGACGTGGTCGATCTGTGCCAGCTACACGCACAAGTGAAACCCCTTTCCTCAGGTGCGAGTAGGCCACAAAACCTGCAGCGATATTTGGTTGGGCCTAATGCTGCTCTACGAATGATGAGGCCTGAACAAGTACAGGCGATAGTAGATTCGGTTGCTGACAGTGGATCCAGTTCTTTCACATTGTCTCCCACCCAGTCTCCTGCTGAAAGACCACAGTTGGCACCTGCAGCCGATGTCCATCAGTCTTTCACCTCACCCCCTTGCAAATCAGCCAAGCAGTCTGAGCCCCAAGTCATGCAGCAAACTCTTCTGCTTTTTGATGACTCTGTTGCCCAACCACTTATCTTTCAAGATGAGTACATGGGAGGACCATCGCAGCACAGGTGCCAACTGCTGGGGCTTTCGAAAGTGTGCAGACCGACAAGAAGGGCAGGGGTGAAGACTGGGTGGAAGATGATGTTGAGGACGATGAGGTCCTCGACCCCACATGGAATCAAGGTCATGCGGGTGACCTATGTAGTTCGGAGGAAGAGGCGGTGGTCGCACAGAGCCACCAGCACAGCAGAGGAGGGAGCAGGGTGCAAAAGCGTTGCGGCCGTCCTCTAGACAGTACGCCTCCTACTGCCCACCGCAGCAAGGGACTAAGCACACCAAAGCCAGCTCCAAGGAGTTCCCTGGCGTGGCAGTTCTTCAGACAATGGGCTGACGACAAGCAGGGCCATCTTTAATATTGATTGGACCCTAGGAAAAAATTTACTTGGGCCCCCTGGATCCCGCCTTTCCACACCTTAGCAGGCAATCACGCCCTCCACCACAACACACACACAAAAAACCCACACATCTGGTAGAGTAAAGTGAATGACTGTAAATACTTCCAGTTCTGAAGACTCCAGCGGCTCAGGATCAGTGCTCTGGGCAGCTGGGGTCAGGTTGGAAGTGGGCACCGGTCTGCAGTAAGGAGACCAGGGCTCGGCTCAACCTAGTGTTACAGCACCCCAGCACCCCACAGTATGCAGTATAGCACCCTATAGTATACAGCAACCCACAGTATGCAGTATAGCACCCTATAGTATACAGCACCACACAGTATGCAGTATAGCACCCCAGACTATACAGTACCCCACAGTATATAGTAAAGCAGTATAGCAACCCACAGTATACAGCACCCCACAGTATACAACACCTCACAGTATACAGTAGAGCAGTAAAGCACCTCACCATATACAGCACCCCAAACTATACACAATAAAGCACCCCACACTTTACAGCCCCCCACACTATACAGTACAGCAGTATAGCACTCCACACTATACAGCCCCCATAGTATACACTATACAGCCCCCACAGTATACAGCCACCCCCCACACTATGCAGGCCCCCACAGTATACAGGCCCCCCGCAGTATACAGGCCCCCTCACAGTATACAGGCCCCCCCATAGTATACAGGCCCCCCCCATAGTATACAGGCCCCCCCCATAGTATACAGTCCCCCCACAGTATACAGTCCCACACAGTATACAGTCCCCCCACAGTATACAGCCTCCCACAGTATACAGTTCCACACAGTATACAGGCCCCCTACAGTATACAGGCCCACACAGTATACAGACCCCCACACAGTATATTAGCATAACAGCCCCTGTCACCTTTTTCTGATGTAATCTACACAAAAAAAAGCTCCACAGTTAAGGCAAACTTCTCCTGCAACACTCCTGGTAGGACCTGTGATGACCTCATAGCCATGTGACCAGTAATATTACTAGGTTACTGGTCACATGGTGATGATGTCATCTAATTTCCTACATCACAGCTCTTACAGTACGCTGCCTGGACTCAGTGCCGGCAGGCATGGCATGGCAGCACCCTCTGTGTAGCTGACAGCCTGACACCCGGGGCAGTGGCTAGCAGGGCTCAAGAGGCAGCTGCCTTGGGCCCCCCAGGAGCAACTGGGCCCGGGGCAGCTGCCCCTTTTGCCCCTTGGTAAAGACGGACCTGTCCACAAGACCTGAGTGGTTTGCACGCTGTGCAATCAGAGCCTGAAGCGAGGCATAAACGTTCTCAACCTGAGCACAACCTGCATGACCAGGCATTTAAGTGCAAAGCATGAGCTACAGTGGAGTAGACACCTCAAAAACCAAGAAAGGTTTCTGGCTCCTCCTGCTTCCTCTTCTGCTGCAGTCGCGGCCTCTTTATCCACCTCTGGAGTGACAGTGCCACCTTGCACTCCGCAAACAGAGGATGTGCCAGCAAAACCAACACCAGGGTCACCAGGCATCTCCACAATGTCCCACGCAAGCGTTCAGCTCTCCATATCCCAAACGCTGGAGAGGAAGAGGAAGTATCCCCCCTAGACGGATCGTTTTAAAGGCCTTATGGGGGTGGCTGTCCCACACTACGTTGTGCCCAGCCGCCACTACTTTTTAAGGCGAGTCATCCCTTCCCTGCACAACCAAGTAGGGGACAAAATCAGGTGTGCACTGCGCAATGCCATCTGTGGCAATGTGCACCTGACTACGGATATGTCGACCAGTAAGCACTGTCAGGGCCGTTATATCTCCATAACAGCACACTGGGTAAATGCAGTGGCGGCTGGGTCTGAGGCGGATAGCAGTTTGGCGCATGTACTTCACCACCGAGGATTGCAGGGCGCTTCAGTTTGCCTCCTGTTGCTTCCTCCTCCTACTCTGCTTCCTCATCCTCTACCAGCTCCTCATCCGGTCAGCGTAACACCTTCACCACCAACTTCAGCACAGCCAGGGGTAAACGACAGCAGGCAGTTTTAAAACATATCTGTTTGAGGGACAAACCACAGACCGCGCAGGAGCTTTGAACAATAGACCCGGCCTGGTGGTGTGCGATAATGGGCGAAATCTCATAGCAGCTTTGGCGCACATCCCTTGCCTGGCGCATGTGCTGAATTTGGTGGTGCAGAGATTCCTTAAAAATTACCCCTACATGTCAGAGCTGCTGCATAAAGTGTGGGCCGCCTGTGCGCGCTTTAGGCGTTCTCATCCTGCTGCTGCTCGCCTGTCAGCGCTGCAGTGTAACTTCGGCCTTCCCGCTCACCACCATATATGCGACGTGCCCACAAGGTGGAACTCCACCTTGCACATGCTGGCCAGACTGTGCGAGCAGCAGCAGGCGATAGCAGAGTTTCAGCTGCAGCATGCACGGGTGAGTCGCTCGGCGAAACAGCACCACTTCATCACCAATGACTGGGCCTCCATGCGAGACCTGTGTTCCTTGTTGCGCTGTTTCAAGTACTCCACCAACATGGCCAGTGCCGATAACGCCGTTCTTAGCGTTACTATCCCACTTCTATGCCTCCTTGAAAAAGCGCTCCTGGCGATGATGGAAGAGGATGTGGCACAGGAGGAGGAGGAGGAAGAGGGATCATTTCGTAGGGTTTCTGGCCAGTCATTCTCAAGTGGCTCCGAGGGTGGGTTCCTGTACCCACAAACCCAAAGTACACAATTGTCCAGCCAGGGCACAGTTCTGAAGGATGAGGAGGTGGAGGATGAGGAGGAGGAACTGCAGTGTCCCAGGGGGTCAGTAGTGTAGCCTTAGATATGCTGGGCTTTGTAGTGCAGGGCAACCCACTAACCTGGGATTCACTGTCGTCTTCAATCTGGGCAGCGACTGGAACAGGCAGTTCATAAATGTTCGTGACGCCAGTGTCAATTGAACGGTGACACGCCGTGTAATGTTATGTGGAATAATGGAGTAACCACGTGATAGCCAACCAAAACTGGAACTTTACTGGTTTTCAGTAATAAGCATGCATGGACATAGGTGGAAACGCAGTTCCATTGAAGACAGTTGGTTTGCATATGAAGACAGTTGGTTCATAGAAGTTACAGACTGGCCGGTTATAGCAAGGTGCATTTCAGAGTGTTAATCACAGGAGTTGCAGTACAGGCAGCTTGCACTCTATTCCTGACTGGTCCTGAAAATATGTGACTTATTCTCCAAGGTCTAATGCCCTATCTCTGGCGTATCCTTGAATCTGTCTTTATCGAGTACCTCCTCTGTTACCTTGAGTACCTCTTGCTTCATCAGGTTGGCCTCTGTCTTATTCTGTGTCCCGGCTGGTTAAATATGATGTTTCGGCTAAAACAGCTAATGACTCAGGAGGGGAACCTTTTCCTTGGATCTGGAACCCGGTTACAGGGCCTATACTACCCTCTCCTAGTCGGCAGGCTCCAGGCCTGCTTTACTCTCACAGGCCCATGGCCTGGCCTTGACTCAGACACAGGATCATCTCTTCCTCCTTCTCCCACTGTCTGCAGCTTTCTACTCCCTGACTGGGCCTTATATAAAACTAGGGCTCCCTAGCTCCCTCTAGTGACTCAGAGCTGGAATAACACCCCTAGCCGGCCTGCACATGCACATTTCACAGTAACAGGGAAGTACATAGCATTACATTAGCAAGATGTTTTATACCAACCTCCCCATAAATACAGGGGGACCGACAGCACACAAGTGACCCTTCTGTAGTGACGGGGTATTACACTCCCGTACACTACATACCCCGCTGCTTTAAGCTGAGTACGACCTCGTACTCCATCAGGGCCCGCCCAACTGGAATCATTACCTGAAATAGAGAAAGACACATGCATACATACATATATGTCATTTATACTCTTATCAGACCCAATTGGCAAAGGTGAAGTGCGGTGACAAGGGGCGTCGGTCTCTTCTCTCAGGATAGTGAGTGGAACTGGGGCGCTGACCTGGCACAGCGGATGTTTAAAGAACCAGGATAGTCCATGACAATAAATAAGTCCATAATAAAATCAACCTCTCAGAGGCTTGCACATAGGAAGTCCATCTCTGGGCACATAGACGTGAATAAAAACCGGTTATTAAATACAGTCAGCAGCACAGATATAAAATGACAATACCAGGGCCATGTTATCCTGGCAAGTCCTGCTTACCCTTTAAAATAGTGCTGACATAAAAATGTCTTTTCAACCTGAAATGGGGGTTAAAAGGGAAAATGGTGCAAACTTAAGGCACAACCGGGATATTGTAGCAGCAGGCCGGGTGTCCCAAACACAAAACGGGCGGCTGGAAGCATTGGTATTCAATGGCACTTTCATTTGGTTAGAATGCCACCGGCCGTGTATAACTGGCAGCAAGCCTCACCAGCTCTGCCAACAGGAGGGACCACTCGGCCATGATGGATGTACGTCTGTAGGAACATATAGCAAAGTCTACTTACAGACGAGTATCATACTCTTCATCCGACAAAGATTCAACAAGAGGTCCTTGAAGCAAGTGTTCAGGTAAGGCAGGCCACATTTGAAACCCATCCCCTCTTATGATTTTTAAAGGAGGAGGCTTATCCTTCATCGCCTCTATCTCTGCCTGGGTTCTGGGGAACGGGATGCACTGGACGCATCCTGCGGACCCAAGGTCCTCCACCCAGTAGATCCTCTTCCGCAGGGCTTCTATGTCTACCTTTGCACTGGTCAGCGGTTCCACCGGGGGTCCGGTAACAGTGGCCTCTAGTGTAACTGCGGCAGCTGCCGCCAGACGCCGGGCCTCAGCGCAGTCCTCCGCATGCTGGTAGCTGTCTTGCCTCTCTTTTTCTACCTCCCGCTTCACTGCTTCGGGAGGGGGATATTGCTCAGCCGGCCCCTGCAAAACTATGGGCTCCCAGAAGACATCGGGGCCGAGGTAGACCTGGCTGTGCAGGTGAGTGGATCGGGCCGGCCCAACTCTCGACTCTTCTGCCTCAATCGGGTCAGCATCTTCCTTTTCCTTGTCCCAAGTTTCGGGCGGCGCCCTGGGGCGGGTGACGGCAGTGGCATAGGGGCCCCTTAAACTTTCTGCTGGGGTGTACTCGACTATCTCCCCCAATGTTAAATTGTGGAGGCGCTCCGGCAGATAATGACGTTTTACTGAACGCCGGTTAACGAAGAAGTCCCGGCCAGTTCCCAGCTCCTGGATAAATCCAAACCCCCGCTCCTTATCGAAGGCCACCACGATCCCGCGGCGCCTTTCCAGCTGGGGCTTACCTGGGAAGGAGTCCCCCTGTATGGATTTGGCCATTTTTTTCAAATCTCTTTTTCCGGGTAGTATTTTTTCTTGCGTCCGCGGCTCTCAATTCGGCCATTAGTGTCGGCCATTGCGCATGCCGGCGACGGGTCTACAGCTTGTTCCTGGTCCTGGAAACCGGCCGCCCAGGCTGGGGGATCCCATGTTTCTAAAGCAGGACAGTCCGGTGGAGTGGCGCCCCACTCACACGTGGCATCAAACTCGGGCCTCTCAGCATCCGCCATCGCCATCTCCTCTTCCGCTGTACTCAGAGTCCACACTGGCTCCTCCCTCAGACTGGGCCGGTCTACCTCCATCTCAGGCCCGCCTCCCAGGCGTAACTCTCCAGGGAAGTCAGCTGCATCATGACTCATCAAGGTGGGTGGCGCTCCAGGGCATTCTCCTCCTCCCTCTTGGGGAGTTTTGGCGCCAAATATTCGCGCCTCTGTACATCGTGATGGCGCAGTAAAAATCTCCATGGCGTCGGCGGCCATCTTGGGTGTCCTGATGCCGCAATTCACTGACAGCAAGCAGGTTGATGAAGAGTTCAATAAAGCACAGTCCACAAATACGATTTTCTCTCTGGGGGTAGCGCAACACAGTACAGCGCCTCCGATTCCTCCCAGGCACAATTGTAATCCACCGGCTTAGAAATAAAGGATACAGTCCTTGCAATACGGTGGTGGAATAGTTAAAGCACACAGTTCACACTTCTCTGCACTTCAGAAGTATGCAGATCCTGTTCGTGACGCCAAAAAGAGCGATCAGGAGGGGAACCTTTTCCTTGGATCTGGAACCCGGTTACAGGGCCTATACTACCCTCTCCTAGTCGGCAGGCTCCAGGCCTGCTTTACTCTCACAGGCCCATGGCCTGGCCTTGACTCAGACACAGGATCATCTCTTCCTCCTTCTCCCACTGTCTGCAGCTTTCTACTCCCTGACTGGGCCTTATATAAACTAGGGCTCCCTAGCTCCCTCTAGTGACTCAGAGCTGGAATAACACCCCTAGCCGGCCTGCACATGCACATTTCACAGTAACAGGGAAGTACATAGCATTACATTAGCAAGATGTGTTATACCAACCTCCCCATAAATACAGGGGGACCGACAGCACACAAGTGACCCTTCTGTAGTGACGGGGTATTACACTCCCGTACACTACAGAACACTGTTGACAGCAGGGTGGCACCAAGACCAGCTCATGGCCATCAACTGTTGTGTGAATGGGGGGGATACAGAGGACACAGATGATACACCTCCTACAGAGGACAGCTTTTCGTTGCCTCTGTGCAGCCTGGCACACATGAGCGATTACATGCTGCAGTGTCTCCACAACGACCGCCGAGTTGCCCACATTCTAACTTGTGCTGATTACCGAGTGACCACGCTGCTGGATCCCATTACATTGACAACGTACCGTCCTTAATTCCGTCACTGGAGCGTGATCGTAAGATGCGCGAGTACAAGCGCGCGCTGGTAGACGCGCTGCTGGTGGCATTCCCACCTGAGAGCGGGGGCACAGTGGAAGCACAAGGCGAAGGCAGAGGACGAGGAAGAGGTCGCCAACACAGCTGGGGCACTGCCAGCACCTCAGACAGCAGGGTTAGCATGGCCGACATGTGGAAAAGCTTTGTCAGCACGCCACAACAACCAGCACCACCAGCTGATATGGAACGTCTTAGCAGGAGGCAGCATTTCACCAACAAGGTGGAGCAGTATGTGTGCACACACCTACACGTACTGAATGACGGGTCTGCCCCCTTCAACTTCTGGGTCTCCAAATTGGGCACATGGCCTGAGCTTGCCCTTTACGCCTTGCAGTTGTTGGTCTGCCGTGCAGCCAGAGTATTATCTGAATGTGTGTTTAGCACGGCAGGGGGCGTCATCACAGACAAGCACAGCCGCCTGTCCTCAGCCAATGTGCCAATGAACTAGGCTTGGATCCCAAAAGACTTGTTTGTACCTTGTGCAGAATAGACATTTATACCACCATAAAACATACATTCTTGTAATCAAGTCAAGTGCAATGATTCTTTGTTTTCTTTTTTATTTGTCCCAATATTTTGGGGACTACCTACCCCAATAAAAAATAAATAAAAAACATTGTTGGCTACCTCCTACTCCTCCATTGCTGCCTCCACCTACAACACCACATTCACCGCCTCCTCAACCTTATGACTCCACATCCACCTCCATCTCTGAGTTGCAGGTTAATAATTTGTAATTTTTAGTTATTTTATTTTAAGTTATTTCCCTATCCACATTTGTTTGCAGAGCAGTTGCCATGCTCTTAAGCACATTTTACTGCCTTTTACATCCCTCTAGTCTTTTCAAGGACTATTTTAGAGCCATTTTAAATTTAAAAAAGTGCCAATTTTAGTGCACTAAATTGAAAAAAATCTTATTTTCAATTGTCGGGTGACATTTTACCATTTTTGACGTATACAATCCCCTGCTGTGCCTGGGTGACAGGGGCCTAAATCTCTTAAAATCCTCTATTCTATTGCTGGGTGACAAGAACCCACTTTTGTGTGAATGAACCCCTGCTGTGCCTGGGTGACATGGGCTTAAATCTCTCAAAATCCTCTGTTCTATTGCTGGGTGACATGAACCCCCTTTTGCTGTGAATGAACCCCTGCTGTGCCTGGGTGACATGGGCCTAAATCTCTCAAAATCCTTTGTTCTATTGCTGGGTGACTTGCACCCCCTTTTGCCGTGAATGAACCCCTGCTGTGCCTGGGTGAAAGGGGCCTAAATCTTTTAAAATCCTCTGTTCTATTGCTGGGTGACAAGAACCCACTTTTTCCGTGAATGAAGCCCTGCTGTGCCTGGGTGACAGGGGCCTAAATCTCTCAAAATCCTCCGTTCTATTGCTGGGTGACATGTACCCACTTTTGCCATGAATGAACCCCTGATGTGCCTGGGTGACAGGGGCCTAAATCTCTCAAAATCCTTTGTTCTATTGCTGGGTGACAAGATCCCCCTTTTGCCGTGAATGAACCCCTGCTCTGCATTGCTGACAGTGAACTAAATTTAGTGAAAACATCTGTTACTGATCGACTACAAGCGCACGCTGATGATAGCATTCCCACATGACAGCGAAGGCACAGTGAAAGCACAAGGCGAAGGCAGCGGAGGAGGAAGAGGTCGCCAACGCAGCTGGGGCACCACCAGCACCTGAGAAGGCAGGGTTAGCATGGCCAAAATGTGGAAATGCTTTGTCAGCCATGGAGGTGCTGACCTGCCCTGCAGCCAGTGTATAGTGTGAATGTGTGTTTAGCACGGCAGAGAGCATTATCATAGGCCACAGCCAATGTGGACAAGCTTACGATTATTATGAACCAGGCATGGATCCCACAGGACTTGTCCATACCTTGTGCAGAATAGACATTTATATAAGCCTCAACCATCCATTTCTGTACTCAAGCGCATTTATTCTTTCTTTTATTTTGTTATATGTCCCAATATTTTGGGGGATACCCCAATTTAAAAATAAAAAATAACAAAATCAGTGTTAGCTACCTATTCCTCCTTCACCGCCGCTTCCACCTACACTGACACGTCAACCTACACCACCACATCCACCGCCTCCTTAACCTCCTACTCCTAGATCCAGATTGTTATTTTAATTTTTTTCTGTATTTTATGTTATTTTAAGTCATTTCCCTATCCACATTTGTTTGCAGAACAGTTGTCATGCTCTTAAGCACATTTTGATGCCTTTTGCTGGCATCTAGCCCTTTTCAGGACTATTTTAGAGCCAATTTAGTTCCCAAAAGTTCGGGTCCCCATTGACTTCAATGGGGTTCGGGGGCAAGTTTCGGTCAAGTTCGGGTCCCAAACCCGAACTTTTTTTCAAGTTCGGCTGAACTCGTCAAACCCGAACATCCAGATGTCCGCTCAACTCTAGTCGTCTGCACTTTCCTCAATAAAGCGCCATACTGCGGAACACCTACGCCTTGGCAAGGTAGATTTACGCATGGGGGTGCTCAGTGTAACAGTTGTGGGCCTTTTTGGTGTTGGATGACTTCTCCCTTTTGCAACCCCACTGCTTCTTCCAGCCTGTTGCGGTGCTGCGGATCCCTCCCCCTCTGTACTGCTGTCCTCGCTCAGCTTTTTTCCTTCATATGTTGGGTCAGTGACCTAATCGTTAACCACCTCCTCTGCGCCTTTTTCAAGGGATTGGCCAGCAGTGCGTAACACAAGGGAAGAGGAGGCAGTGATGTGACCCACAGACCCAGAATGTGGACCCAGGCGTTCGGCCCACTTGTTAGGATGCCATGTGGCGGATCATGCTGGTGGTGGTGAGGTTGCTAGTGTTCACTCCCCGGCTCATTTTGGTATGGCACAGGTTGCAAAATAACAGTGCTTTGTCGTCTGCACTTTCCTCAATAAAGTGCCATACTGCGGAACACCTACGTCTTGGCAAGGTAGATTTACGCACGGGGGTTCTCGGTGTTATGGTTGTGGGCCTGTTTGGTGTGGGACAACTTCTCCCTTTTGCAACCCCACTGCCTCTTCCAGTCTGTTGCGGTGCTGCGGATCCCTCCCCCTCTGTACTGCTGTCCTCGCTCGGCTTTTCACCTTCCCATGTTGGGTCAGTGACCTATTAGTCAACCACCTCCTCTGCACCTTTTTAAGGGGATTGGCCAGCAGAGAGAGAGAAAAAAATAATAATAAATAAATAAAAGATTATTTTCCAAACACTTAAACACATCAGCCCTGGTTCAACCATTTCTTCCAGATTTTGTTTTTTTCAGCCCTGCCATCGTATCTCTCAGATGCCCGTTCCAATTTAATCAAATTGAGCACTGCTTCCTGCCACTGTCCCACTGTAGTTTTTTTTTTTTTTTTTTTACCCATTTCGCAGTATAAGCAGTCTAGCCTGAAATAGTACTTTGCTCAAGACCGATTGTATTTCTTTGTTTAATTTAAGATGTGCAGTGGCCCCCAAAATACAGACTACAGGGTCTTCCATCACTTGAATGCCCAAAAATACTGATGTAATCTCTACAATCTCTTTCCAGTACCTTAAAAGTTTAGGACATCTCCAAAAACAATGTATAAGATCCACCTTCTCACCCCTACATTTTGGGCACTTATCCGAGGTTCTAACCCCCATTTTCTTTATCGCCCAGGGAGATCAATGTAACCTATGAACTATAAAGAACTGGGAGATTTTTTTTGAGGCCCTTTCCGACACCTTAATATAACTTCTGAGGGCATCGTTCCATTTTTCTTCCGTGAAAGATGAGAGCTCTGTTTCCCACTTTCCTCTAGCTAGTAATATAATTCAATCTTTTTTTGCCTCCATCAAAATACTGTATCTTTTCCTCTATTTTCTCCACCGTTAGTGAATTTATGTATTCTATTTGATTGTTCTTTTCTATATTTATTTAAATTAAGTGGTATCTTAATGGCATTTTTAAGCTGGAAATATTTATAGCTATCATTTTGGGGGATCCCAAACTCGATTGCCAAGGTAGCAAAGTCCTTCAGGTTATCTCGCTCGAATACTTGAGCTAAGTATTTACTTCCTTTTTATCCCAATCTATATAAGGCCTAATCTTTTGCACTTCCTTTAAATTCATATTTTTCCAAATAGGTGTGTACCTCAGGTACCCATTAATATCCAGTGTTTTTTTTTACTTCCACCCATATATATTCCATTAAATTCATTATCCTATTTCCTGTGTTATTTTTCCCCAGTGTTCCTGATTCCAACACCTCTAAGCTATTTGTATCCCCAATCCACTCCATTTTTATTAATTCCTCCCTCCCCACTAATCCTTTTAAACTTCCTTTTATCTGACTATATTGTGATATTAACACCTTCCCGACCGCAATCTGTATATATACACGTGATAGCTGCACATACCCCGTGCAGCTACCACGTATATAAATGTTCTTGCAGCTCTTTAATCCAAGCGCTGCAAAGCGCTTGGATTAAAGCTTCTCCCGAGCCCTGCTGCTGTCACAAACAGCATACAGTGCAGTAATGCCGGCAAGGGACCAATCAGAGTGGCCTCTTGCCGGCAATCGATCCGATTGGTTAGTCTGCACAGACTAACCAATCGGGTTGCGGCAGTGAAAAAAATGCCGGTTTCATGCTCTGATCTGCGCTCTGCAGATCAGAGCATGAAATCAGGTAGGGTCCTCGCAATACACCCAACCCCCCGATTTGTGGCTGTGCCCCCCCTTGTGTCTGCCTGCAGCTCATCTAGAGGCAGCTGCCCTGATGCAGTTCGCCCCCTCCCCGCCCCATGCATTCATTTTCTAGCCGCCCCTCCTGTCCCAGCCTCCCTCAATATTGTTGGCAGTACCTCCGATCCCCCCCTTTCCAGCGCTGCCCCCGATCCCCCTGCTGTGTGTGATGGCGGCGGCTCCATTACTGAACCTCCGCCATCAGCAGAGAGTGTCAGCTCTATGCTGACACTCTACTGTAACCCCATAGATGCGGCGGTTGCGGCATCCATGGGGTTAATAGAGGGAGGGAGCTCCCTCTCAACAATCGGGGCTGCAGTGCTGTGATTGCAGCACCCGATGGTTGCCATGGCAAAGGCGTCCAGTGCTGCCATCTACAGGACATCTGGAAGTATTATACTTTGGAATGCAATAGCATTGCAAAGTATAGTACAACTATCATCCCCACTGGATCTTCAAGATCCAATAGGGAACTGATAAAAAAAAAAAGTGAAAATAATAAAAGTAAAAATAAATAAATAAATAAAAATGTAAATTAAAAAAAGAAATTGCCTTTTCCTATAAAAAAATGAAAAAATAAAATACACATATTAGGTGTCACCGCGTCCGTAACGACCGTCTCTATAAATATATCACATGATAGACCCAGTCCGATAAACACCATAAAAATAAAATAAAATAAAAAACAGTGCCAAAAAAGCTATTTTTGTCACCTTACATCACAAAAAGTGCAACAGCAAGCGATCAAAAAGGCTTATGACCCCAAAAATAGTACCAATCAAACCGTCACCTCGTCCCGCAAAAAATTATACCCTATTTAAGACAATTGCCCAAAAAATAAAAAAGCTATGGCTCTCAGACTATAGAGACACTAAAACAATTTTTTTGGTTTCAGAAATGCTATTATTGTGTAAAACTTAAATAAATAAGAAAAAGTATACATATTAGGTATTGCCACGTCCGTAACGATCTTCTCTATAAAACTATCACAAGACCTAACTCCTCAGATGAACGCTGTAAAAATAAATAAATGAAAACTGTTCCAAAACAGCCAATTTTTGGGTCACCTTGCCCCATAAAGTATAATAATGAATGATCAAAAAATCCTATGTACCCAAAAATGGTACCAATAAAAACCTCAACACTTTCTGCAAAAAACAAGCCCCTGCACAAGACGATCGGCAGAAAAATTAGAAACATATGGCGTTCAGAAAACCAATCCAGCACAATCTGCCTTCCAAAAACCGTATGGCATTCCTTTACTTCTGCGCCCTGCCGTGTGCCTGTACAGCAGTTTACGACCACATGTGGGGTGTTTATGTAAACCGCGGAATCAGGGTTATAAATATTGAGTTTTGTTTGGCTGTTAACTCTCAATGTGTTAAAGAAAAATAAATTATAAAATGGAAAATCTGTCAAAAAAGTGAAATTTAGAAATTTCATCTCCATTTTCCTTTAATTCTTGTGGAACGCCTAACGGGTTAACAAAGTTTGTAAAATCAGTTTTGCGTAACTTGAGGGATGTAGTTTCTACAATGGGGTCATTTATGGGGGTTTCCACTATGTAAGCCCCGTAAAGTGACTTCAGACCTGAACTGGTCCTTAAAAAGTGGATTTTGGAAATTTTCTTAAAAATTGTAAGAATTGCTTCTAAACTTGTAAGCCTTCTAACGTCGTAAAAAAACATTTCCATGACATTTCCAAAATGATGCCAACATAAAGTAGACATATGGGGAATGTTAAGTTATAAATATTTTATTAGGTATGACTTTGTTTTAGAAGCAGAGAAATAGAAATTTGGAAAATTGTGAATTTTTCCAAATTTTGGGTAAATTTGGGATTTTTTCATAAATAAAGGTGAAATATATTGACTCAAATATATGACTATCATGAAGTACAATGTGTCACGAGAAAACAATCTCAGAATGGCGTGGATAAGTAAAAGTGTTCCAAAGCTATTACCACATAAAGTGCCGCGTGTCAGATTTGTAAATTTTGACCTGGACACTGGGGCATCAATGACCTTTGGTCATGAAAGGGTTAAATAATAAAATAAAATAAAAAAATCGGAAATGCTAATCCACCTTCTCTTACAGGGATCTGAAGAACTTCTCTCCTTAACTTGGGGATATCGCCTTTCAAAATAAAATCCCCCATTAAACTATCTAATAACCTAAAAGTTTTCTTCGGCAACCACATTGGGGCATTTTGTAGAACATATAATATTTTTGGAACAAAGATTGTTTTTATTAAATTCACCCGACCCTGAATTGACATTGGTAATTTTTTCCAGATGTGTATTTTGGTTCTAAGTTCTTTTATTAGAGGGAGTACATTTAACTTTTTGTAATCTTCTATATTTCTAGAAATCTGTATATCTAAATATTTAAAACTCTTGTGTTGCTCAAGCACATGCACCCTTGAGAAATTCTGTGATGGCCCCTTCCCTAATAACATCATATGGGATTTCCCGCAATTAATATTTAGGCCAGAAAAAAAAAAAAAAATCTATTACTCTATTAAACTCATCCCCGGTATTGTGCAAGACTAATAAAATATCATCAGCATACATCAATAGTTTTTCATTTCCATCCATGTATTGAAAGCCGTTGCACTCTCCATTATTCCTTATCATGCATGCCAAAGGTTCTATTGCAATAGCAAATAATAGTGGGGAGAGAGAGGGCTTCCCTGCCTAGTGCCCCTGTAAAGGGCAAAAGGCAGGGACAAGCTCCCATCCACCATCACCCTAGACCTTGGATTGGAATATATAAGTTGGATCCACCTTATAAATCCCTCCCCTATACCAACCCCTTTTAGAACTGCCCATAAATACTCCCACTCAATACAATCAAATGCCTTTTGAGCATCCAATGAGAGTATAGCTTTTTCACCAACTTCTACTTAGTAATTAGCTTCAATATTAAGGTACAGCCTTCTTATGTTTCAATATATTGTTCTTCCGGGTATAAAACCTGTCTGATCTTCTTCAATTATTCCTTTAATCACCTTAGAGAGCCTACCTGCCAGAACCTTTGCCAAGATCTTGACATCCGTATTCAGCAGGGATATTGGTCTATATGAACCAGGGTCTAATTGTTCTTTACCCTTTTTTGGAATCAGTGTAATAATTGCTTCTTTCATTGAATCTGGTAGATCGCCTATTTTTTGGGCCTCACAAAGTGTCACTCTTAATTCTGGTATTAATACCTGCGAAAAAGTCTTATATATTTCTGGAAAAATTTTTCTGGAAAAACAATATACTTTCTTTATCCGGGATAAACGATAACCAGTGCGGATATACTTTCTTTATCCGGGATAAACAATAACCAGTGCGGATTAAACTTGAACAATGGCTAGTTTTGCTTCCTGTTCAAGTCCAGATCCATTACAACGGTGCTGTGATTGGATAGAGTCATAGGCAAATATTTTATCTTGATCCTACTTTGGGTCATTAAGTTTTTGTTTCCCAAAACCATATCTATTCTTGACCATGTCTGGTGTGTTTTGGAATAACAAGAATACATTGTTTATTCTGGGTTTAAATAATGCCAGACATCAATCCAGTTGAACTCCAAGGCCAATTTAAACAAATCTAGATTTTGTATTCTCCCCCCTCCGCTAGACATTCTGTCTCTGAGTGGATCCATTACAGCGTTATAGTCTCCTGTCGCAATCATT
This sequence comes from Bufo gargarizans, assembly GCF_014858855.1. Classification (NCBI taxonomy): domain Eukaryota; kingdom Metazoa; phylum Chordata; class Amphibia; order Anura; family Bufonidae; genus Bufo; species Bufo gargarizans. The sequence continues at coordinate 207,794,305 of NC_058084.1, forward strand.
ATACATTCCTGTCTGTTCAACATATATTTGCAATTACCATTTTAGCCCCTTCTACATTGCAATGCAAAAAGAGATACCTGCCACAGTCGTCCACCTCACATGCAACACACTAAAATGTAATCTTTTTGTGTACCAAAATTGAAACCCCTCTAGAATAGGTAGTATATACCGAGTGGTACCCAACCACTGTCCATCTCTTCTCCATCCACATGAGGGAATCTTTAACTAAGTAGGTCTCTTGGAGGCAGACGATGGCTGGCAAGAACCTCCTCCTCCACTCAAAGACAGCATATCTCTTTATCCTTTCCTGCAAACCTCTCACATTTAATGAGACAAACCAAATCATCTAGCAGAGGGGGGAGAAAAAAAAAAAAACCCTATCTCTCCCTTCTCCAGAATGCCCCCCTCCCCCTTCTGAATAGCTCCCCCGCCGCTAGTCAGCAGACGAGGCAGCTCCATTACTCAGCATAATGTCTCCCCAACCTCCCCCATGCCTCTAACCGCTCAACTGTCCATCCTATCTAACCATTCATTTGCATCCATTGGTGTCTTAAAGAATTCAACATTTCCTTTATATTCCACTCTTAACTTTGCAGGAAAAAGTAAACTATACTTCAACCCTACTTCCCTTAATCTCTTTTTTACACTTATAAACTCTTTCCTGCGTGTGTTAGTGTCTGCCGAATAGTCTGGAAATAATCTCATCTTTACCCCTTTTATCTGACATTTGTCAGAGACTCTAGCATCTGATAATATTGTGTTCCGATCCTTAGAGAGTAAACATTTCACCAGCATATGTCTAGGATAATCCCCTGGGACCCTCTTTTTCACGGGAACCCTATGTGCTCTTTCAATGGAGAACATTGGAGAGAGAATACCCTCCCTACAGTTTTCTTTTGTCCATCGTTCCATATAATCTATACTATTGTTCCCTTCCTCCCGTTCTGGAATCCCTACACACCGTATATTTGTCCTCCTCAATCTATCTTCTTGATTTATTATTTTTTGTTCCATCTTAGTATTTATCTCTTTCAAACCTATCACATCTTTCTCTAATTTCTCTACCGAATACTCCAAAGCAGGAATCCTTTCTTCCATCTCATGTAGTCGCTCTCTTATTTTCTCCATATCACCTCGTATTATACTAACATCAGTTTGTACTGCCCCAATCTGTGTCACTATGCTCCCCATTATATTTTCCGTCCTGGAGACGGTCTGAAATATATCCTTCATCATTTTTGCGTCCATCTCTGGAACTAATACAGGGGCTCCTGCTTCCCCCGTAGTACCCACAGTCCCATCCTCCTGTGTCATGGCATGTACTTCTATATTTATCATTTTTTCTTTCTATGCAGGAGTAGAAACTGAGGAATTAGGGGGCAGGTATTTATTTAGATTATGCTGTTTTTGCCCAATCTCTAACCCTGTTATTGATCTCCTACTACTGGCATTGGTAGGAGAGCATTGTTCATCTTTTTTCTTTGGGGGCATCTTATATTTTTTTAATAGTTTTCCTTTTCTCCTCTACTGCTCTCCTCTCTCCCTCCTCCCCTACTCTTCCCCCTCCCCTTCTCGCAACTATTTTGACTATTCTCCCAGCAGTTCTCTCTAGATTACAGATTCTTTTATCACCAGCATAAAAACTCTACTTGAAAAATACTAGTGACTTATCATTGTTAATACGTTATCAAGAGATAGTCCAAACAATTTGTCCAACCAACCAACACATACGGCTTGGTTCCAAAAAAACAGGGAAGATTACTTGGAACAGCAGAGTATTAGTACACAGGGGGAAAAAAGGAGAAGAAAAAAAAAAAAGAAAAAAAAAAGTCCAGTTAGGGGGTTGTTATTGTTATTACAATTCCTGCAGTCCACAGGTAGTAGAGTAAAACCTGTCCAGAACCGTTTTCTTAGTATCAGTTGAGGAGGATAAAAAAAGAGAAGACCACAGATCCGCAATACTACGGCGACACAACAGGTGCAGGAGTGGATTAATATACAGAGTTAGTCCTTGGTTAATCCAGAAGGTTAGGAGGGGGTTAGGAGGGATTTAGACCACAAAAGAGATTCCAAAAGGGACTTATGGCCAAGACCAGAATCATAATGTAAAGGCGATTGTATTATATCACAGTCCACCTATTGTATCAAAATAAATGTTCCATCGCCAGCAACATATCTTCACCCCTTGTTCCTGTTTTCCCTCCTCTCTCGCATGCTTTGCTTTCCAAGGGGAATACTGTTGTAGGTTCCTCACATAGTACAGAATGTCCCGCTGCCTCCAATTTCCGCTCTCCAACCCTACTCCTTCACAACATCAGCGGTAACAACGCGGCAGTAGCGAGGGTTCTGTACTGTGAGATAGACAGTTTTTTCCACTGAGCACACCACACACTAGCGATTTACCTACCGCAGTGTACCTGCAGCGGTCTTAACACTTGATCGCACGCTAAACAGCACACAAAGACACTGAGGAAACTGCCTCCAGACTCAGTTTCGGCTTCTACGGATGCCGGACCCCAGACAACGTTCATACACCAGCCCACATCACACTGAACAATAACAGCGCTCCAGCTCTCCTCTGGTCGAGGGCTCTCACCACCCCAGTATCGGCATCCTCGGCTTCCTCAGTTGGTGAAAAGCGTGGCGTCCTCCATCAAATTTTACAGCAGGCAGCAGACGGTAGCTGCACACGAGCGGGCTGACGGGCTGACAGGGCAGCAGGGAGGGAGGGCGGAGCTTAGCGTCCAACATCAGACGCTCACATGCTTCCTGACCTACATGGAAAAATAAGTTTTCAGATGCAGGACAATATATGTCACAGAAACACACAGAATATGGACACTAGATTAGGCCCAAATTTTTAGAATTTGCTCTAAAGAATCAGTTTTTGGATGCAGGACAGTATATTTCACAGAAAATATGAACATTAGATTAGGCCCAGCTTTTTAGAATTTTCAATATACAAACTCAGTTTTTGGATGCAAGACAGTATATGCCACAGAAACACACAGAATATGGTCACTAGGTTGGGCCCAGATTTTTGGAATTTGTAATACAAACTCATTTTTCGGATGCAGGACAGTGTATGTCACTGAAACACACAGAATATGGTCACTAGATTAGGCCCAGATTTTTGGAATTTGCCCTAAAGGATCAGTTTTCAGATGCAGGATAGTATATGTCACAGAAACACACAGAATATTGACACTAGAATAGGCCCAGATTTTAGGTATTTGCAATACAAACTCAGTTTTCAGTTGCAGGACAGTATATGTCACAGAAACACACAGAATATTGACACTAGATTAGGCCCAGATTTTTGTTATTTGCACTAAAGAATTCGTTTTTGGATGCAGGGCAGTAAATATCACAGAAACACACAGAATATGGACACTAGATTGGGCCCAGATTTTTGGAATTTGCAATACAAACGCAGTTTTTGGATAAAGGTCTGTATATGTCACAGAAACACACAGAATATGGACACTAGATTAGGCCCAGATTATTAAAATTTGCCCTAAAGAAAAGGTTTTTGGATGGAGGTCACTATATGTCACAGAAACACACACAAAATGGAAACTAGATTAGTCCCAGATTTTTGGAATTTGCAATGCAAACTCAGTTTTTGGATAAAGGACAGTAGATGTCACAGAAACACACAGAATATGGACACTAGATTAGGTCCAGGATTTAGGAATTTGCCCTAAAGGATCAGTTTTTGGATGGAGGTCACTATATGTCACAGAAACACACAAAAAATGGAAACTAGATTAGTCCCAGATTTTTGGAATTTGCAATGCAAACTCAGTTTTTGGATGCAGGACAGTATATGTCACAGAAACACACAGAATATGGACACTAGATTAGGTCCGGGATTTCGGAATTTGCCCTAAAGGATAATTTTTTGATGCATTACAGTATATGTCACAGAAACACACAGAATATGGACACTAGATTAGGCCAAAGTTTTTGGAATTTGCAATACAAACTCAGTTTTCAAATGCAGTACAGTATATGACAGAGATTATGGACACTACATTAGGCATAGATTTTTGGAATTTGCAATGCAATCTCAGTTTTTGAATAAAGGACAGTATTTGTCACAGAAATACACAGAATATGGATACTACATTAGGCCCAGATTTTTGGAATTTGCAATACAAACTCAGTTTTTGATTCAGGACAGACTATGTCACAGAAACACACAGAATATGGAAACTAGATTAGGCCAAGATTTTGGGAATTTGCAATATAATCTAAGTTTTCGGATGCAGTACAGTATATGTCACAGAAACACATAGAATATGGACACTAGATTAGGCCCAGATTTTTTGAATTTGCCCTAAAGAAACAGTTTTTGGATGCAGGACAGTATATTTCACAGAAACACACAAAATATGGACACTAGATAAGGCCCAGCTTTTCAGAGTTTGCAATACAAACTCAGTTTTTGGATGCAGGACAGTAGATGTCACAGAAAGCCACAGAATATGAACACTAGATTAGGCTTAGATTTTTGGAATTTGCAATACAAATTCAGTTTTTGGATGAAGGTCATTATATTTTACAACTTTACTGAGAGAGTAGTTGATGCATGGTATAGCCTTTCTGCAGAAGTGGTAGCTGCAAATACAGTGGAGGAGTTTAAGCATGCATGGGATAGGCATAAGGCCATCCTTCATATAAGATAGGGCCAGGGGCTATCCATAGTATTTAGTATATTGGGCAGACTAGATGGGCCAAATGGTTCTTATCTGCCAACTCATTCTATGTTTCTATATGTCACAGAAACACACAGAATATGGACACTACATTAGGCCCAGATTTTTGAAATTTGAAATACAAACTCAGTTTTTGGATGCAGTACAGTATTTGACAGAGAATATGGACACTAGATTAGGCCTAGATTTTTGGAATTTGCAATACAAACTCAGTTTTTGGATGCACACACAGAAACACACAGAATATGGACACTAAATTAGGCCTGAGATTTTGGAATTATCCCTAAAGGATCAGTTTTTGATGCAGGACAGTATATGTCACAAAAAGACACAGAATGTGGACACTAGATTAGACCCAGATTTTTGGAATTTGCAATACAAACTCAGTTTTCGGATGCACAACAGTTTATGTCACAGAAACACACAGAATATGGACACTACATTAGGGCCCGATTTTTGGAATTTGCAATACAAACTCAGTTTTTGGATGAAGGACAGTATATGTCACAGAAACACACAGAATATGGACACTAAATTAGGCCCAGGATTTTGGAATTTGCTCTAAAGAATCAGTTTTTGATGCAGGACAATATATGTCACAGAAAAACACAGAATATGGACACTAGATTAGGCCCAGATAATTGGAATTTGCCATAAAGAAACAGTTTTTGGATGCAGGACAGTATATGTCACAGAAACACACAAAATATGGACACGAGATAAGGCCCAGGTTTTTGGAATTTGCAATAGAAACTCCGTTTTTGGATACAGGACAGTATATGTCACAGAAACACACAGAATATGGACACTAGATTAGGCCCAGATTATTGGAATTTGCCCTAAATAAACAGTTTTTGGATGCAGGACAGTATATGTCACAGAAACACACAAAATATGGACACTAGATTAGGCCCAGCTTTTTAGAATTTGCAATACAAACTCAGTTTTTGGATGAAGGTCAGTATATGTCACAGAAACACACAGAATATGGACACTAGGTTAGGCCCAGATTATTGCGCCAAGAGGTATCACAGTTGTGTACTGTCTTGGTACATACCCCCCCCCCCCATTGAGGCCCAAATTATTGGAAATTTGCAATACAAACTCAGTTTTTAGATGAAGGACAGTATATGTCACAGAAACACAGAATATTGACACTAGATTAGGCCCGGGATTTTGGAATTTGCCCTATAGGGTCAGTTTTTGATGCAGGACAGTATATGTCACAGAAACACACAGACTATGGACACCAGATTAGGCCCAGATTTTTAGAATTTGCAATACAAACTCAGGTTTTGGATGAAGGTCATCATATATATCACAGAAACACACAGAATATGGACACTAGATTTGTCCCAGATTTTTGGAATTTGCAATACAAACTCAGTTTTTTATGCAGGATAGTATATGTCACAGAAACACACAGAATATGGACACTAGATTAGGCCCAGATTTTTTGAATTTGCAATACAAACTCAGGTTTTGGATGAAGGTCAGCATATATCACAGAAACACACAGAATATGGACACTAGTATAGGCCCAGATTTTCGGGATTTGCCCTAAAGAAACTGTTTTTGGATGCAGGACAGTATATGTCACAGAAACATACAGAATATGGACACTAGATTAGGCCCATATTTTTGGAATATGCAATACAGACTCAGTTTTTGGATGAAGGTCAGTATATGTCACAGAAACACACAGAATATGGACACTAGATTAGGCCCAGATTTGCAAGGGATGGTTGCAAGGGATGTTGCTAAGCTCTGACAAAGATATTGCAGCCTTCTCATTGGCCCACAAGCAAGAAGGGAGGTTACTGATGGAAAAATAAAATCTAGAATATTCGCGATTACGAATATACACTCACCTAAAGAATTATTAGGAACACCTGTTCTATTTCTCATTAATGTGATTATCTAGTCAACCAATCACATGGCAGTTGCTTCAATGCATGTAGGGTTGTGGTCCTGGTCAAGACAGTCTCCTGAACTCCAAACTGAATGTCAGAATGGGAAAGAAAGGCGATTTAAGCAATTTTGAGCGTGGCATGGTTGTTGGTGCCAGACGGGCCAGTCTGAGTATTTCACAATCTGCTCAGTTACTGGGATTTTCATGTACAACCATTTCTAGGGTTTACAAAGAATGGTGTGAAAAAGGAAAAACATCCAGTATGCGGCAGTCGTGTGGGCGAAAATGCCTTGTTGATGCTAGAGGTCAGAGGAGAATGGGCCGACTAATTCAAGCTGATAGAAGAGCAACGTTGACTGAAATAACCACTTGTTACAACCGAGGTATGCAGCAAAGCATTTGTGAAGCCACAACACGCACAACCTTGAGGCGGATGGGTTACAACAGCAGAAAACCCCACCGGGTACCACTTATCTCCACTACAAATAGGAAAAAGAGGCTACAATTTGCATGAGCTCACCAAAATTGGACTGTTGAAGACTGGAAGAATGTTGCCTGGTCTGATGAGTCTCGATTTCTGTTGAGACATTCAAATGGTAGAGTCCGAATTTGGCATAAACAGAATGAGAACATGTATTCATCATGCCTTGTTACCACTGTGCAGGCTGGTAGTGGTGGTGTAATGGTGTGGGGGATGTTTTCTGGGCACACTTTAGGCCCGTTAGTGCTAATTGGCCATCGTTTAAATGCCAAGGGCTACCTGCGCATTGTTTCTGACCATGTTCATCCCTTCATGACCACCATGTACCCATCCTCTGATGGCTACTTCAAGCAGGATAATGCACCATGTTACAAAGCTCAAATCATTTCAAATTGGTTTCTTGAACATGACAATGTGTTCACTGTACTAAAATGGCCCCCATAGTCACCAGATCTCAACCCAATAGAGCATCTTTGGGATGTGGTGGAACGGGAGCTCCGTGCCCTGGATGTGCATCCCTCAAATCTCCATCAACTGCAAGATGCTATCCTATCAATATGGGCCAACATTTCTAAAGAATGCTATCAGCACCTTGTTGAATCAATGCCACATAGAATTAAGGCAGTTCTGAAAGCAAAAGGTGGTCCAACACCATATTAGTATGGTGTTCCTAATAATTCTTTAGGCAAGTGTATATCACTATATTCTACATCTTCGTGAATTCTAAAAGTGACAATATTCGCAATAAAAATGTGCGATTAAAATATTCACGATCAACACTATTGCTAAGTTTCTGATATGTTTGCTGTATCTTGTTGTCTACCGACCTTTGCCCATTTTCCATATTTGAACATTTGCTACCTGACCTGACCTGTCCTTGTAACCCATATTAAACTTACATTGCCTGCCCTGACGTCAGACCTATTGCTGCATTGCTTGTATTCTGCTGGCCCTAAGCTCGGCCTATCCTTGAATATGATTCTGCCTTACCCTTGGTGCCCTCTGGGTCAGCTGTTAATCAAGTAGAGACTAATCCAGGAGATAGCGTCCTGGTGGCTACCCTGCAGTGAAGTCCAGATCTATGTATAATGAATAAAGGGTGAATACCAAGGGACTTTCAGGAAAATGTGCTTAGGATTATCCTGAAGCCAAATCTGTTGGGTAACACAGTGGTTGCACAACCACTGCGATAATAATGTGCCTGACCTCTAAAGTACATTGCATTGGACTATATCCAAGTGCTATTTTTTTCCCCAAAAGTTATGTAAATTGGCTTCCAAAAAAGTCATGTGCCTAATGCACATTGTATTGGTCTCTGTATAATGGATAAAGTAATGAAAAGGATTTTCAAAAAGTAATGAAAATTTGTCCAAGAGATTCCATGAGATATTTTTTTTAAATAATACTGAAAACTGGTCTTAAAAAATCCATATGCCTGCATAACAAATCATCGCAGTGTGCAAGTTTTTCAGACAGATGTCTCTGTTTAGGCACAACTGTAGGTACTATGGCTCTCCAACACATGAATCAGCATCACAGACTCATGTAGGAAAATCCATTTAAGGCAGGGTTCACACGTGACTGCAGCATTTCTGCTTCTATTCTGCAACAGAAAAAAAGGCACCAAATGGTGTGTGCACACGCTGCGGATTCTGTTGCAGAAAAGCTGCAGATTAGAAGCAGTGTAATTTTTAGAATTGAAAAGGGTGAAATCCGCTGGATAAATTGACATGGTACAGATTTCAAATACGCAATACCGTAGCTTTTCTGCTGCTGTTTTTTTTTTGTTTTTTTTTGCAGCAGCAGCATGGGGATTGTGCGAATCCTCCTCTAATCATTCACGTGTGAAGCTAGCCTAACAATGTTGTGTCCCTGACCTAATGTACAGTACATTGTATTAGACTGTCCAATTACAAATTCTTTCCTCAAAAAATGCATGGAAATTTTTCTAGAATTCTAGGCCTTCACCAAAACTTTTAAATTGTCTTTTTTTGTCCTAAAAAAATGATGAGGGTTTGGTTCACATGTGACTGATTAGCTGCAAAATTTCTGCAGCCAAAAATCTGAAGCATCTCTGCTTGCAATCTGCAGCAGGAAAAATTAATTTTTGGGTGCTGATTTTTTTTGCTGAAATGCTGCTGATTAGACACAGTTTTACATTTTTCTATTGGAAAGTGTAAATTCCCCTTTGAAAATCTGTGGTATAAATTGAAATGCTGCAGATTTAAAAGCTTCACCACAGGTCTCAGTTGCAGATTTTTTTCTTCCACATGCAAGTGAGAATTGCTAAACATTCACTTTGCGGGTATTGTACAATGATATATATGTGATACACAAAAATCTGTGACTGAAAAAGCAAACAGCATTTCATGCAGTCATGCTTGGATATAGCCAAAATTTGTTTTCGAGTTGTCTTCACCTAAATTGATAAAAATTGTCTTGCCAAAATTCTCTCCAGTGTGTTTGCATGTACCAAACTATTGCTGTCTACAATTTCTACTGTGTCACATTTTTTCCCCAAAAATTGTCTTCCCTTTTTATTATTTCTGAGTGCACCGTCTTGTACAGCCTTCAGTATACTGTCATAGAGGGCATTCAGTGCAGCAGGTGGCATCATCATACCCAAGTAGACAAAATTGTGGCATGGATCTAAAAAAAATTCACATACTTCCAGCTGAGGTCAAAGAATAGATCTGTAATAGATAACAGTCAGCTGGGCCAATCTCTCTTCTGGCTACAGGCTCTATGAAAGCTGTTTTGGGGGGCAAGGTGGCTAGAAGGAGTGTTTAAAATAGAGACTGCAGGAGAGGGTTTTTACATTATAGAAAGGGAAGATGGGGTGGAACTGGGAGTGGAATGGAGGTAGAGACTAAAACAGTTCATTAGGAAAGGTGTAGGGTGCAAAATATTCAAACATCTCATACGGTATTTGTAAGTGTACTGATGTCAAGTCTGACAAATAAAATTGGTGAACTGTCTGAGAAGGACTATAACGGTTCTGTGATGGCTAACCTCTGGCACTCCAGCTGTGCTAAAACTACGATTTCCAAGATGCACACTTGCTTGGCTGTACTCAGAACTCCATAGAAATAAAAGGTGGATGCTGGGAGTCATAGTTTCAACACAGCTGGAGGGCCGGAGGTTAGCCATCACTGAGATAGTGGGTATAACTACAAACAAGGCTGGATGATAGCTATGAATGGGCACTTAACTTACAGGGTTACAGTCTTTTTAGAAACTGGAAAGGGGGAGGGGTTTGCCTTTAGCTAAAGTCCTGTCTAAAGCCCACACTCCAGAAATATATAAGTGGGGCTAATGAACATGTGGAGTCACTGTGGGTAGAAATACATTGAAGGAAAAACAATCATAAAATACTGATAGGGGTTTGTTATAAATAGAGATGAACTAATCAAATCCCATGAAGTGGAATTCGATCTGAATTGACGTATGACGTCACCACTCAGACCGGCGTGATAATGTAATCTCGCGCAGCGCAAGATTTTGCTCCAGATCTTCAAGCAAGATGTCGTCGGCTGGCTCATTGCAAGCAAATTGAGGCGGTAAGTTTGATCTACTTTTTTAATGTTAATTTCACACTGTTTTTACACTCAGATGCCGCAATCATGGGGTACATGAGGGGTACAATGACAGAAGGCGGCGAATCAGCCGAATCAAACTTTTCATAAATTCACTCATCTCTAGTTATAAGTCTTTTAATATAAATTAGAATCCACAGAAAATGTACTACTAAGGCCTCATGCACACGGCCGCTGTGGCCGTTCAAGACAGACATGTATGTATTTCTGGAATGTAATAATATTGCAGGTTATAATTACTAGAATTCTGGAGAAAGGTTGATGATCCAGAGAATTCTGATTGTTGGGAAGGAATTTTCCCCCTAAAATAAGGAAAATTGGCTTCTACCTCATGATTATTTTTTTTTTTTACTATCTCTGGATGAACTTTGCAGGATAATGCCTTAGGTCTCATGCACACGACCGTTTTTCGGGTCCGCATCCGAGCCGCAGTCCAATGCACACGGGCGGCTTCTGTTTAATGCGGCTCCGCGGGTTTTCAGATCTCAAAAAACGGAATGGTCGTGTGCATGTAGCCTAATTCATACAGTCAGTGTTTGGTCAGTGATTTCCTTCAGTGATTTTGAGCCAAAACCAGGTGTGGCTCTAAACACAGAATACGTTGGTGCAGATCTTTCCTTATACCTTATGTACATGGAGGCTCAAATCCTGGTTTTGGTTCACAATCACTGATGGAAATTACTGACCAAAACACTGATGTTTACATGCTGAACTGAATGGATGTAAGTTGTTTTTTTTTTTTAGCCTTATCAACTATATTACTATATATAGATGTAGCAGAGATAACACTCATTGTGATATCCTGAAACTAAAGCCATTAAAAAGCAATTGAAGGTGTCAGCTTAACATAACTAGTTTAGTTAACATATCTGGTTAAGCATGTGTGTTAACTCTACTGCACCTGTACTGCCGGTGAGATCATGCCACACCCACTTTCTACCTGTCCATCTTGTTCCATAGTGTGTTGCTGCCACCATAGCTGCTACTGCCACTACTACTGCTCCTGTCCCTCAGGTTCCATACTGTACTACTGCTGCCACCAAGATTATTATGGCCACTACTACTAACTACAAATCTAGTGCTTTGTCTGTTTGATTCCATAGTGCACTGCTATTGTTGCCACTACCTTTACATAGCTGCATACCATACTGTACTGCTGCTCCTCCAAAAAAAAGGGATAATTTTGGATGCTTGTTCAGAACCACCAACTGATTTTTACAACATTTCTATGTGTGTAGAGACACGGGCAACCATCTGCCACTGTTAGGGAATCATTTTTGCACTGCTTGTTCAGAACAAGCCGCTGATTCTTCCAATATTACTGTTTGTGCATAGACATAGGCAGACATGTACCATAGGTACAATTAAAAAAATAATAAATTTTAAAAAGCATAACAAATCTGACTGCACAGTGTGTTTTTAAAACAGTCTGGTTGTTAACATTGTCAACCATGCATTTATGTACAGCTATATATCATTGTGTCACTACAGTGTGTATCATTATTTATTTTTTCTGTCTTTGCATTTGCAACTTGAAAGGGGGAGACAGAGCGTGAAAGAAAATGTAAAAAAAAAAAAAAAAAAAAAAAAAAGAGACAAGAAAGAAAAATGTTAGAAAATATCTCAGGCAAAAAAAAAAAAAACACAAGGCAAGCAATCAGACAAAACAAAGACCAGCACGAATTCTATATTAACCGAATCAGGACATGGCAGGTAACGGGATCAGCAAGTAAGGGACCAAGTGCACAGAGGGCAGAAACTTAGCGAACTCCATTCTTCACAGAATCCCTGATGGTGGGAATGAACTTAGCCGAGGGCTCACAGTTCGCACCTCCAGGATGGTCCTGCTGCACTTGGCCACTTACCTGCAGAGACTGACAGTGAAAGCACCAACAGTCTACTCAAAACAAGGACTGGAACACAGGCACTAGAGATGTTCCGAACTATTCGCCAGCGAATAGTTCCCGGCGAACATAGCTTGTTCTCGTTCGCAGCGGCGGGCAAACATATGCAATGTTCGGTCCGCCCCCTATACGTCATCATTGAGAAAACTTTGACCCTGTACCTCACAGTCAGTAGACACATTCCAGCCAATCAGCATACCCTCCCTCCCAGACCCTCCCACCTCCTATCAAATAGCAAGGACAGCATCCATCTTAGATTCATTCTGAAGCTGCAGTGTCACAAATTTGACTATGTTGTAATCGCAATGCGAATTCAACTTAGAGCTGGGTTCCTAATGGTTACAGTGGTGTTGCTATGGCTGGTGTCACCCGGTGCGGTAGAAAATTGTGTCACCCCTGCTCCCCCCCTCAAGCCATAATAAAGAGATAAACAGAAAAAAAAAAAGAAGTCACTAAGTCAGCTCCAATCAGATATCTGCATAGACCCAGAGTCTTGGTCTATGTGCAGATATCTGATTGGAGCTGACTTCTTATTTTCTCTTTTGCACATAAACGTTTAAACTATATTCCTTAGTAAAAATGACCAGTCCACACCATGTGGGTCTATATTTATGAGGGCCCCCCTGAGCAAAGATTAGTAAATGTGGCCGGGTGGCCCCAGCCCACAGTTCAACCCAACCCCTTATGTCTCCTGGCCTGGGGCCATCTCTATAATAATCCACAGTAATTTATGAATGGGTTTAGGTTATTAACTTATTATTATTGGGGTATTATTAAAATAATTTGGTCTATAAAGTCAGAGCCGCTCTACCTACCTCCTCCTCCCGGCACCAGAGGCTCCTGCAGGGCAGCTGCCACGGCGCCCCACCGCTCACCAGGCTGCAGTGAGTCACATCCCCGTCCCCCTTGACCACGTGACGGTGCGACCAATACAACCATTATGAACTCAGACCTAAGTTGTAATCGCAATGCGATTAATACAGGTTATATTAATCGCATTGTGAATTCAACTTAGAGCTGGGTTCCTAATGGTTGTATTGCTAGAATATAACGAAGATTGAGAATATAATGCTTTATTCGTCATATTAGTCAGTTCTAGCAATACAACCATTAGGAACTCAGATCTAAGTTGTAATCGCAATGCGATTAATGCAGGTTATATTAATCACTTTGCAAATTCAACTTACCACACTCTGCGTCAACTACGCAATTTTCCATGGGAGTTTTGCCATGGATCCCCCTCCGGCATGCCACAGTCCAGGTGTTAGTCCCCTTGAAACAACTTTTCCATTACTATTGTGGCCAGAAAGAGTCCCTGTGGGTTTTAAAATTCGCCTGCCTATTGAAGTCTATGGCGGTTCGCCCATTCGCAAACATTTGTGGAAACTTGCGTTCGCCGTCCGCGAACGGAAAATTTTATGTTCGCGACATCATTGACAGGCACATGTACTGGAACCCAAATAAACTGCACAGGACACAGTTCAGACAAGCCAAATGGATACCAGCACACACGTAGCTGCCTGGACCCCATGCAGGGCGGTCTCAGGTAAAGCTGCCCAAACAGGCAGTCAAGCAGATGCCTGTTCCCCATGCAGAACGACACATGGCGGTCACAGGCAGAACTGCACACATACTAGATATCCTCCCTCCGGAGAACCCAGGAGCCGTCTCACCGAAGGGAGAACATACACAAGACAGGATCAGAAGCAGTTAAGCACTTCCAGGCTAACAAAGAGTAGACACTGAACAAATACAGATAAGACAAGTATGTCCTCCCTTCGGAGAACCCAGGAGCCCTCTCACTGAAGACATACACAGGATTAGCAGATGTTTGTTGCCCATGCGGAGTAGTCCATGAGTGAATAGATATAACTGCACACAAGACCCCGACAGGAAGAAGTCTGGACCCCTGCGGAAAGACACATGGCGGTCAGAGACAAGACACAGAACCGAAAAACATAGAATTTGTCGGCAGATAAAAACCATTTGGCCCATCTAGTCTGCCCAATATACTGAATACTATGAAGGTGACCTTCATATCTTACTAGGTGGCTTCACAGACAGGGGAGATGAAATAACCCAGGTTAGATGCAAAGCTCCTGCACCTAGCAAGGCTGGAGACAGACTGACTCCCAGGGCTACAGCAAACAGGAATATAAAGCACCTAGTGACCACACCCAGACCAGACTATTAACCCCACAAGAATTGAAAAGGGAGGGGAGCATGCATCAAAAGAGAAGTGCACACACAGGCTGCTGTTACTATACATCGCCCCTGGCAACCAGCCTACACAGAATCCACTGCAGCCTTTACACCAGAGCACAAATGCGAGCAACACGGCAACGCATGTCACAGTGAACACACTGTGACAGTCATAGGAGAGCTCACATTTTCAGATACAAATTTTTAGAAGAATTGGAGCACTTTTGTATCAGGTAGAATCAATTTGGACCTGAAACAAATTTTCTGAACAATTGAGTGAAATTGAACCCAGGACGAATTTCCAGACATTTCCTCATCTCTAGGGGCTGAGCACTTATTGGCTGCTTTTGTCCACTCTGCAGTCTAGTTCATCCCAAACCATCTCAATGTCATCTGACACAGCATTCCATCACTTTCCATCTAGATCAAATAGCCCTTACATGACCTGGAGGTGGAGCAAAATTTCTTAAATTGGCACAATTTGGGGTAACTAGGGTTTGTACACTTTTTTCCAACTTGATGGAAAAAGGAGCATGGCTTAGTAGAAAGTGTCAGGACTTCACTGGAGAGGGCTTTAGCTGTGCCATTTTAATGTTGGAGCAATTCTGTCATAAAACATTTTTCTTAAAGTAAACCAATCAATAGTTGGTATAGAGTCAAAGAAAGGTGTCTGTCCGTTAACCAAATTTATCATTCAGCCTGAGCCACTGTGATAAATCTGGTGTAAGTCTAGACAGGCCATCTACATTTATACCATCTTTAGGATTACTAAATCTGGGCCACTGACTTGATATTCAAAATTATGCAAAAGCATACACAAATAAATAGGCAGCATTTTGAAATAGTATACAATAATCTTCTATTGAATTCAGAAATTATAAGGAGATTGTAAAAGGCAAGTATTTATGAAAACACTTAAAAATGCATATATACGTGTAGGAACCCCTGAGGTAATTAAATTACACCTGTGGTGTAACGCGTGGAGTTTCCTTTCACCCACATTATATACCGTATTTTTCGCCCTATAAGACGCACCGGCCCATAAGCACACCTAGGTTTTTGAGGAGGAAAATAAGAAAAAAAAAATTTTGAAACAAAAGGTGTGCTTTTGGTGGGTTTTGAACTAATTGTGGTCTGTGGGTGGCACTGTTATGGGGGATCTGTGGGTGACACACTGCTATGGGGGATCTGTGGGTGACACACTGCTATGGGGGATCTGTGGGTGACACTTATGGGGGATCTGTGGGTGACACTTATGGGGGATCTGTGGGTGACACTTATGGGGGATCTGTGGGTGACACTTATGGAGGATCTGTGGGTGACACTTATGGGGGATCTGTGGGTGACACTTATGGGGATCTGTGGGTGACACTTATGGGGGATCTGTGGGTGGCTCTTATGGTGGATCTGTGTATGACAGTTATGGTAGGGATCTGTGGCTGACACATATATAGCATCTTATGCTATGTGTCATCCACAGATCCCCTCCATAAGTGTCCCTGTAGTGAATGACCCTCAATACACGGGCTGGGGGCCGGCATCTGCTTTTATAATGACAGCGGGCCCGTGCAGTGACTGTATTCTACTACACGGGCCCCGCTCACTGTATAATTGTATCTCTAATAGTTAATGGTTACCGTATGTATATAATCGCATAAGGAGCGCTGTGTATTACCGGTACTTATAACTACAAGCGCTCGCCGAGAGGAGGGAGGAGGCAGGAGGCAGGCCGGGAGGACAGGCGCTGGCAGCGTGAGTCATACGTTATGCGCCCACGCCGCCTGCTTCATTCATAAAGTGGGCGGCGCAGGCGCGTGACGTATGACTCACACTGCCAGCCCCTGTCCTCCCAGCCTGCCTCCTCCCTCCTCTCGGCGAGCGCTTGTAGTTGTAAGTACCAGTAATACACAGCGCTCCTTATGCGATTATATACATACGGTAACCATTAACTATTAGAGATACGATTATACAGTGAGCGGGGCCCGTGTAGTAGAATAGTCACTGCACAGGCCCCGCTGTCATTATAAAATCAGATGCCGGCCCCCAGCCCCTCCTGCCTCACAGCTGATACACCCGCCGCGCGGCATCGCGGCGGGTGTATCATTGAAAACAAGGCAAAATCAGCAGCATTCGCCGTATAAGACGCACTGCTATTTTCCCCCCACTTTTGGGGGGGAAAAAGTGCGTCTTATATGGCGAAAAATATGGTATCACTTGGGTAAACCTTGATATTGTTTTTATCAGGGGTGCACCTAGCTTTTCTGTTTATTGAGCCCCCCCACCCCATGACAAATTCTCAATCTAACCTTCTCCTAACATTACAAACAGCACTACAAAACCTACAGGCTAATACAGTGCCACATACCTCTTACATCTAGCGATGTCTCCTCTGATGTAAATATTCTCTTCTGTTAGATTCCATAGTGCACTGCTAGTGTTGCCACTACCTTTACATATCTGCATAGCTCCTGCCCATTAGGAGTCAATACTGTTCTGCTGTTCCTCCAAAAAAAGGGCTAATTTTGGATGCTTGTTCAGAACAACCAACTGCTTTTTACGATATTTCCATGTTTGGGTAGAGACATGAGCAACCATCTGACTGTTCAGAATTAAAAACAGCAAATTGGATTTTGTAGGCTTAAATGTGAGCTTCAAAAATCATAACAAAAAAGTAAAAAAAACTGTTTAAAAATATATGAAAAAAATTAACAAATATAACCGTTTAAATCACCCCCCTTTCCGTATAATAAAAAATAAATACATAAATAAATACAAAAAATATAAAAATCATGGATATCACCAAGACCAAAAATGCCCATACTATTAAAATATAAAAATAATACAGCAAATGGCATAATGGAAATAAAGGGTCAAAATGGCCAATTTGCCATTTTTTTATTGCTTCTGTTACCCCAAAAATGCTATAAAATGTGATAAAAAAGTCACACACACTCCAAAATGGTATCAATAAAAATGAACAAAAAATGAGGCCCCACACAGCTCAGAAGATATAACTGTAAAAATTATAGGGTCAGAAAATGGTTTACATTTATTTTTACACTATTTAAACATAAAAAAACAATATATACCGTATGTGGTATTGTTGCAATTGTACTGACCCAGAGAATGAAGGGAATGGGTCAGTTTTGCCCCGTGGGAACAAAACCTGTAAAACGATGGAGGATTTTTTTTTTCCTGCTTCCCACTACATTGTATGCCATAATAAATGGTGGAATTAGAAAGTAGAACTTGTTCTGCAAAAAAGTAAGCTCTTATCCAGCTATATACAGTTTAAAGAAAAAGTATGTGAACCCTTTGGAATGATATGGATTTCTGCACAAATTGGTCATAAAATGTGATCGGATCTTCATCTAAGTCACAACAATAGACAATCATAGTCTGCTTAAACTAATAACACACAAAGAACTAAATGTTACCATGATTTTATTGAACACACCATGTAAACATTCAAAGTGCAGGTGGAAAAAGTATGTGAACCCCTAGACTAATGTCATCTCCAAGAGCTAATTTGAGTGAGGTGTCAGTCAACTGGAGTCCAATCAATGAGATGAGATTGGAGGTGTTGGTTACAGCTGCCCTGCCATATAAAAAAAAAATACACACCAGTTCTGGGTTTGCTTTTCACAAGAAGCATTGCCTGATGTGAATGATGCATCGCACAAAAGAGCTCTCAGAAGACCTACTTTTAAGAATTGTTGACTTGCATAAAGTTGGAAAGGGTTATAAAAGTATCTCCAAAAGCCTTGCTGTTTATCAGTCCACGGTAAGACAAATTGTGTATAAATGGAGAAAGTCCCTAGGAGTGGCCGTTCTGTAAAAATGACTGCAATAGCACAGCGCAGACTGCTCAGTGAGGTGAAGAAGAATCCTAGAGTGTCAGCTAAAGACTTACAAAAGTCTCTGGCATATGCTAACATCCCTGTTAGCGAATCTATGATACGTAAAACACTAAACAAGAATGGATTTCATGGGTGTATATCACAGAGGAAGCCACTGCTGTCCAAAAAAAACCCATTGCTGCACGTTTACAGTTTGCACAAGAGCATCTGGATGTTCCACAGCAGTACTGGCAAAATATTCTGTGGACAGATGAAACCAAAGTTGAGTTGTTTGGAAGAAACACACAACACTATGTGTGGAGAAAAAGAGGCACAGCACACCAACATCAAAACCTCATCCCAACTGTGAAGTATGGTGGTGGGGCCATCATGGTTTGGGGCTGCTTTGCTGCGTCAAGGCCTGAACGGATTGCTATTATCGAAGGAAAAATGAATTCCCAAGTTTATCAAGACATTTTGCAGGAGAACTTAAGGCCATCTGTCCACCAGCTGAAGCTCAATAGAAAATGGGTATTGCAACAGGACAACGACCCAAAGCATAGCAGTAAATCAACAACAGAATGGTTTAAAAATTCGCCTTCTGGAGTGGCCCAGTAAGAGTCCTGATCTCAACCAGATTAAGATGCTGTGGCATGACCTCAAGAAAGTGATTTACACCAGACATCCTAAGAATATTGCTGAACTGAAACAGTTCTGTAAAGAGGAATGGTCAAAAATTACTCCTGACCGTTGTGCACGTCTGATCAGCAACTACAGGAAACGTTTGGTTGAAGTTATTGCTGCCAAAGGAGGTTAAACCAGTTATTAAATTCAAGGGTTCACATACTTTTTCCACATGCACTGTGAATGTTTACATGGTGTGTTCAATAAAAAGATGGTAACATTTAATTCTTTGTGTGTTATTAGTTTAAGCAGACTGATTGTCTATTGTTGTGACTTAGATGAAGATCAGATCACATTTTATGACCAATTTGTGCAGAAATCCATATCATTCCATAGGGTTCACATACTTTTTCTTGCAACTGTAAATGGAAAAATAAAAAAGTTATTGCTTAAGGAAGATGGGGAAGAAAAATTAAATGCAAAAAAGAAAAAAAAACTCCAGTATCCTAAGGGTTAAGTAAACCCAATAAGCATTGTGGTTTACTCATCTTAGAAAATATGCCTAAAATGATAATATGGTCAAAATACTCGCCTAATAATTGTGCACACAGTGTACAGGGTTACAAACTTGCCAATGCATTAAATTAGTTCAGTAAAAGTTTGTTCATCAGGCATATGATAGAATGGTATCAATTTTAGGTGACAGTTAATTTTCCACATAAATGATAATAAAAATGAGAAATTAATCTTGACCAATATAAAATAAAATGGGAGAGATCCAGTACAGAGAGAATAAGCTATATAAATTATGATTTACTCAATATATTACATTTCTGCTAAATTCCACTTTGACTTTCTCTATATTATTTCAGTTCTGTATTAATAACTTATGTGAAGAAACCTTGTTCAGCATGACTTTAGGGACAATGTTGGTCCTAGTCCCAGTGGAGCAGACAGACAAGTGTATGCAATTAGGAAGAACAAGTGAAGAGCTGCTCTTGCAAAATGAAATCTTAGTAGCACCATTACCATGGCAACTCGATTTTGCAGAATGTGACAGCGCTCCAAGTCTGTGTAGAATGCATTGCTGACAATAGTAATTTGTTTATTTATTTATTTTACACACTTATGTAGCACTGTTATATTCCGCAGCACTTTACACACATTATTATTACTTGCTTTCCCCAATGGGGCCTACAATCTAAGGGAGCATTCACACGACCGTGTTCCGTATGTCTTCAGTTCTCTTTCCGTTACCGTTCTGTAAGTCCGTATAATACGGACGTGGTGCTTCCGTGTGTCATCCATTTTTCACGGTCTGCAAAAAAACCGGAAGGGTTAAAATTGACAAAAAAGTCCATCCCCTTTCAAACTCACATATCAAGGTCACATGATTGCACAGGCGCCATTTTCTACTGCTTTTAGAGCATAGTGTGCTTTTATAGAATCTTCAGTTTGGCTTGCATAGGTTTCTGACGATTTTTGTTGGTTCAGCATGCCCAAAAGACGTGCGGATACAGTTCTCCTGTACTGGCTTCTCTCTTGGCGATACGGACAACAGTCACCAATGTTGGACGATGAACCGAGTAGGAAGCGCCTTTGGGTTCACCCCATTGTCTCACAACGGTGCCGGAAGGGCCACTTTCATGCCCACTTGAGGCAACACGAGAAATTTCATCTATTTTGCCGGATGTAGGTGTCCACCTTTGACCATCTGCTGGAGTCTCTTCGTCCTGGTCTCATCTTCCAGAACACTAATATGAGGCGTATCAGCATATCACCTGAAGAAAGGCTAATCATCACCTGGAGGTAAATACCAATATTCTAAAGTATGCACACTTATTTTTTTCCACCTCCTCATATATGTATGAGTTAATTTAAACCCTTTTTTTACCAGCTTCCTGGCAACAGGCAACTCTTTTGCCTCACTGCACTTTGAGTTCTTGCTGGGGATTTCTATCATTTCTACGTTCCGCACACTTGTAAAGTTATCTGGGAGCGACTTCGAGAGATGGTGATGCAGAAGCCCAGAGTGCAAGATTGGCTACGTATTGCCTGAGGGATTTGAACAATATGCCCAGTTTCCAAACTGTATTGGGGCGCTGGATGGAAAGCACATACGTGTGAAGAAGCCAGCTCACTCAGGGTCCCGATTCTTAAATTCTAAGCAATATTTTTCTGAGTTCCTGTTGGCCTTGGTTGACAGTGACTACGAGTTTATAATTGTCGACATCGGGGCCTATGGGAGCACTCCTGACTAGGGATGAGCGAACTCGAACTGTATAGTTCGGGTTCGTATCGAAATTTGGGGTGTCCGTGACACGGACCCGAACCCGGACATTTTCGTAAAAGTCCGGGTTCGGGTTCGGTGTTCGTCGCTTTCTTGGCGCTTTTTGACGCTTTCTTGGCGCTTTTTGAAAGGCTGCAAAGCAGCCAATCAACAAGCGTCATACTACTTGCCCCAAGAGGCCGTCACAGCCATGCCTACTATTGGCATGGCTGTGATTGGCCAGAGCACCATGTGACCCAGCCTCTATTTAAGCTGGAGTCACATAGCGCCGCCCGTCACTCTGCTCTGATTAGCGTAGGGAGAGGTTGCGGCTGCGACAGTAGGGCGAGATTAGGCAGATTAACTCCTCCAAAGTACTTGATTAATTGATCGATCTGCAGCTGTGGATCATTGAGTTGCTAATACTCAATTGCTCACTGTTTTTAGGCTGCCCAGACCGTTTGTCAGTCACTTTTTTCTGGGGTGATCGGCGGCCATTTTGTGTCTTGTGGTGCGCCAGCACAAGCTGCAACCAAGTGCATTTAACCCTCAATGGTGTGGTTGTTTTTTGGCTAAGGCCTACATCAGGGTGAAGCTGTCACACCAAGTGCATTTAACCAGCAATAGTCTGTTTATTTTTTGGCCATATACTACATCAGGGGCAAGCTGCGCCTGTCACCAAGTGCATTTAACCCTCAATGGTGTGGTTGTTTTTTGGCTAAAGCCTACATCAGGGTGAAGCTGTCACACCAAGTGCATGTAACCAGCAATAGTCTGTTTATTTTTTGGCCATATACTACATCAGGGGCAAGCTGCGCCTGTCACCAAGTGCATTTAACCCTCAATGGTGTGGTTGTTTTTTGGCTAAAGCCTACATCAGGGTGAAGCTGTCACACCAAGTGCATTTAACCAGCAATAGTCTGTTTATTTTTTGGCCATATACTACATCAGGGGCAAGCTGCGCCCGTCACCAAGTGCATTTAACCCTCAGTAGTGTGGTTGGTCAAGCTGTCACACCAAGTGCATTTAACCAGCAATAGTCTGTTCATTTTTTGGCCATATACTACATCAGGGGCAAGCTGCGCCTGTCATCAAGTGCATTTAACCCTCAGTAGTGTGGTTGGTCAAGCTGTCACACCAAGTGCATTTAACCAGCAATAGTCTGTTCATTTTTTGGCCATATACTACATCAGGGGCAAGCTGCGCCCGTCACCAAGTGCATTTAACCCTCAGTAGTGTGGTTGGTCAAGCTGTCACACCAAGTGCATTTAACCAGCAATAGTCTGTTCATTTTTTGGCCATATACTACATCAGGGGCAAGCTGCGCTCGTCACCAAGTGCATTTAACCCTCAGTAGTGTGGTTGGTCAAGCTGTCACACCAAGTGCATTTAACCAGCAATAGTCTGTTCATTTTTTGGCCATATACTACATCAGGGGCAAGCTGCGCCCGTCACCAAGTGCATTTAACCCTCAGTAGTGTGGTTGGTCAAGCTGTCACACCAAGTGCATTTAACCAGCAATAGTCTGTTCATTTTTTGGCCATATACTACATCAGGGGCAAGCTGCGCCCGTCACCAAGTGCATTTAACCCTCAGTAGTGTGGTTGGTCAAGCTATCACACCAAGTGCATTTAACCAGCAATAGTCTGTTCATTTTTTGGCCATATACTACATCAGGGGCAAGCTGCGCCTGTCACCAAGTGCATTTAACCCTCAGTAGTGTGGTTGGTCAAGCTGTCACACCAAGTGCATTTAACCAGCAATAGTGTGGTTATTTTTTGGCCATATCCCAGTCTAATTCTGTCAGTAAATCCATACCGGTCAACCAGCGCCTAAATACTAGGCCTCAAATTTATATCCCACTAAATCTGTCGTTACCGCTGTACTGTTCTGGCTGGGCAAGTTATTTAGTGTCCGTCAAAGCACATTTTTTGTTCTGGGTTGAAAAACAATTCCCAATTTAGCAATTTCCTAATTTAGGCTACTTTCACACTAGCGTTCGGCTGTCCGCTCGTGAGCTCCGTTTGAAGGGGCTCACGAGCGGACCCGAGCGCTTCCGTCCAGCCCTGATGCAGTCTGAATGGATGCGGATCCGCTCAGACTGCATCAGTCTGGCGGCGTTCAGCCTCCGCTCCACTCAGCAGGCGGACACCTGAACGCTGCTTGCAGCGTTCGGGTGTCCGCCTGGCCATGCGGAGGCGTGCGGATCCGTCCAGACTTACAATGTAAGTCAATGGGGACGGATCCGTTTGAAGATGCCACAATATGGCTCAATCTTAAAGCGGATCCGTCCCCCATTGACTTTCAATGTAAAAGTCTGGACGGATCCGCTCAGGCTAATTTCACACTTAGCTTTTTTTTTGCTAATATAATGCAGACGGATCCGTTCTGAACGGAGCCTCCGTCTGCATTATTATGATCGGATCCGTTCAGAAGGGATCCGATTGAACGCTAGTGTGAAAGTAGCCTTAGTGGTTTCTGCTGTATCAGAGCTATTTGAAATCTATCCCTAAAAGGGTATATAATATTCATGGTGCACATAGGGTCATTCAGAATAACTTCACACACACGCTACTGTGCATTTCCAAGTCTAATTCTGTCAGTAAATCCATACCGGTCACCCAGCGCCTAAATACTAGGCCTCAAATTTATATCCCGCTAAATCTGTCGTTACCGCTGTACTGTTCTGGCTGGGCAAGTTATTTAGTGTCCGTCAAAGCACATTTTTTGTTCTGGGTTGAAAAACAATTCCCAATTTAGCAATTTCCTAATTTAGTGGTTTCTGCTGTATCAGAGCTATTTGAAATCTATCCCTAAAAGGGTATATAATATTCAAGGTGCACATAGGGTCATTCAGAATAACTTCACACACACGCTACTGTGCATTTCCAAGTCTAATTCTGTCAGTAAATCCATACCGGTCACCCAGCGCCTAAATACTAGGCCTCAAATTTATATCCCGCTAAATCTGTCGTTACCGCTGTACTGTTCTGGCTGGGCAAGTTATTTAGTGTCCGTCAAAGCACATTTTTTGTTCTGGGTTGAAAAACAATTCCCAATTTAGCAATTTCCTAATTTAGTGGTTTCTGCTGTATCAGAGCTATTTGAAATCTATCCCTAAAAGGGTATATAATATTCAAGGTGCACATAGGGTCATTCAGAAAAACTTCACACACACGCTACTGTGCATTTCCAAGTCTAATTCTGTCAGTAAATCTATACCGGTCACCCAGCGCCTAAATACTAGGCCTCAAATTTATATTCAGCGGAATTTGAATACAATACATTGGGCCAAATAATATTTTTGTTGTTGTGGTGAACGATAACAATGAGGAAAACATCTAGTAAGGGACGCGGACGTGGACATGGTCGTGGTGGTGTTAGTGGACCCTCTGGTGCTGGGAGAGGACGTGGCCGTTCTGCCACATCCACACGTCCTAGTGTACCAACTACCTCAGGTCCCAGTAGCCGCCAGAATTTACAGCGATATATGGTGGGGCAGGTACAGGCATTAGTCAATTGGGTGGCTGACAGTGGATCCAGCACGTTCACATTATCTCCCACCCAGTCTTCTGCATAAAGCGCACAGATGGCACCTGAAAACCAACCCCATCTGTCACATCACCCCCATGCATACCAGGGAAACTGTCTGAGCCTCAAGTTATGCAGCAGTCTCTTATGCTGTTTGAAGACTCCGCTGGCAGGGTTTCCCAAGGGCATCCACCTAGCCCTTCCCCAGCGGTGAAAGACATAGAATGCACTGACGCACAACCACTTATGTTTCCTGATGATGAGGACATGGGAATACCACCTCAGCATGTCTCTTATGATGACGAAACACAGGTGCGAACTGCTGCGTCTTTCTGCAGTGTGCAGACTGAACAGGAGGTCAGGGATCAAGACTGGGTGGAAGACGATGCAGGGGACGATGAGGTCGTGCCACTGACTTTCACAGTTCGGAGGAAGAGGCAGTGGTGAGACCGAGCCAACAGCGTAGCAAAAGAGGGAGCAGTGGGCAAAAGCAGAACACCCGCCGCCAAGAGACTCCGCCTGCTACTGACCGCCGCCATCTGGGACCGAGCACCCCAAAGGCAGCTTCAAGGAGTTCCCTGGCATGGCACTTCTTCAAACAATGTGCTGACGACAAGACCCGAGTGGTTTGCACGCTGTGCCATCAGAGCCTGAAGCGAGGCATTAACGTTCTGAACCTGAGAACAACCTGCATGACCAGGCACCCGCATGCAAAGCATGAACTGCAGTGTAGTAAACAACTTAAAACCAAGGAAGTCACTCAGGCTCCCCCTGCTGCCTCTTCTGCTGCTGCCGCCTCAGCCTCTTCTGCTGCTGCCGCCTCAGCCTCTTCCTCCGCCTCTGGAGGAACGTTGGCACCTGCCGCCCAGCAAACAGGGGATGTACCACCAACACCACCACCACCTCCGTCACCAAGCATCTCAACCATGTCACACGGCAGCGTTCAGCTCTCCATCTCACAAACATTTGAGAGAAAGCGTAAATTCCCACCTAGCCACCCTCGATCCCTGGCCCTGAATGCCAGCATTTCTAAACTACTGGCCTATGAAATGCTGTCATTTAGGCTGGTGGACACAGACAGCTTCAAACAGCTCATGTCGCTTGCTGTCCCACAGTATGTTGTTCCCAGCCGGCACTACTTCTCCAAGAGAGCCGTGCCTTCCCTGCACAACCAAGTATCCGATAAAAGTGTGCACTGTGCAACGCCATCTGTAGCAAGGTCCACCTAACCACAGATACGTGGACCAGTAAGCACGGCCAGGGACGCTATATCTCCCTAACTGCACACTGGGTAAATGTAGTGGCAGCTGGGCCCCAGGCGGAGAGCTGTTTGGCGCACGTCCTTCCGCCGCCAAGGATCGCAGGGCAACATTCTTTGCCTCCTGTTGCCACCTCCTCCTACTCAACTTCCTCCTCCTCTTCTTCCACCTGCTCATCTAGTCAGCCACACACCTTCACCACCAACTTCAGCACAGCCCGGGGTAAACGTCAGCAGGCCATTCTGAAACTCATATGTTTGGGGGACAGGTCCCACACCGCACAGGAGTTGTGGCAGGGTATAGAACAACAGACCGACGAGTGGTTGCTGCCGGTGAGCCTCAAGCCCGGCCTGGTGGTGTGTGATAATGGGCGAAATCTCGTTGCAGCTCTGGGACTAGCCAGTTTGACGCACATCCCTTGCTTGGCGCATGTGCTGAATTTGGTGGTGCAGAAGTTCATTCACAACTACCCCGACATGTCAGAGCTGCTGCATAAAGTGCAGGCCGTCTGTTCTCGCTTCCGGCGTTCACATCCTGCTGCTGCTCGCCTGTCTGCGCTACAGCGTAACTTCGGCCTTCCCGCTCACCGCCTCATATGCGACGTGCCCACCAGGTGGAACTCCACCTTGCACATGCTGGACAGACTGTGCGAGCAGCAGCAGGCCATAGTGGAGTTTCAGCTGCAGCACGCACGGGTCAGTCGCACTACAGAACAGCACCACTTCACCACCAATGACTGGGCCTCCATGCGAGACCTGTGTGCCCTGTTGCGCTGTTTCGAGTACTCCACCAACATGGCCAGTGGCGATGACGCCGTTATCAGCGTTACAATACCACTTCTATGTCTCCTTGAGAAAACACTTAGGGCGATGATGGAAGAGGAGGTGGCCCAGGAGGAGGAGGAGGAGGAGGAGGAAGAGGGGTCATTTTTAGCACTTTCAGGCCAGTCTCTTCGAAGTGACTCAGAGGGAGGTTTTTGGCAACAGCAGAGGCCAGGTACAAATGTGGCCAGCCAGGGCCCACTACTGGAGGAGGAGGAGGACGAGGATGAGGAGGAGGTGGATGAGGATGAAGCATGGTCACAGCGGGGTGGCACCCAACGCAGCTCGGGTCCATCACTGGTGCGTGGCTGGGGGGAAAGGCAGGACGATGACGATACGCCTCCCACAGAGGACAGCTTGTCCTTACCCCTGGGCAGCCTGGCACACATGAGCGACTACACGCTGCAGTGCCTGCGCAACGACAGCAGAGTTGCCCACATTTTAACGTGTGCGGACTACTGGGTTGCCACCCTGCTGGATCCACGCTACAAAGACAATGTGCCCACCTTACTTCCTGCACTGGAGCGTGATAGGAAGATGTGCGAGCACAAGCGCACGTTGGAAGACGGGCTACTGAGAGAATTGCCAAATGTCACAGGGGAACAAGTGGAAGCCCAAGGCCAAGGCAGAGGAGGAGCAAGAGGTCGCCAAGGCAGCTGTGTCACGGCCAGCTCCTCTGAGGGCAGGGTTAGCATGGCAGAGATGTGGAAAAGTTTTGTCAACACGCCACAGCTAACTGCACCACCACCTGATACGCAACGTGTTAGCAGGAGGCAACATTTCACTAACATGGTGGAACAGTATGTGTGCACACCCCTCCACGTACTGACTGATGGTTCGGCCCCATTCAACTACTCGGTCTCTAAATTGTCCACGATGCCAGAGCTAGCCTTTTATGCCTTGGAGGTGCTGGCCTGCCTGGCGGCCAGCGTTTTGTCTGAACGTGTATTCAGCACGGCAGGGGGTGTCATTACAGACAAACGCAGCCGCCTGTCTACAGCCAATGTGGACAAGCTGACGTTCATAAAAATGAACCAGGCATGGATCCCACAGGACCTGTCCGTCCCTTGTCCAGATTAGACATTAACTACCTCCCCTTAACCATATATTATTGTACTCCAGGGCACTTCCTCATTCAATCCTATTTTTATTTTCATTTTACCATTATATTGCGAGGCTACCCAAATTTGAATGAACCTCTCCTCTGTCTGGGTGCCGGGGCCTAAATATATGCCAATGGACTGTTCCAATGTTGGGTGACGTGAAGCCTGATTCTCTGCTATGACATGCAGACTAATTCTCTGCTGACATGAAGCCAGATTCTCTGTTACGGGACCTCTCTCCTCTGCCTGGGTGCTGGGCCTAAATATATGCCAATGGACTGTTGCACTGGTGGCTGACGTGAAGCCTGATTGTCAGTTACGGGACCTCTCTCCTCTGCCTGGGTGCTGGGCCTAAATATCTGACAATGGACTGTTGCATTGCTGGCTGACGTGAAGCCTGATTCTCTGCTATGATATGAAGACTGATTCTCTGCTGACATGAAGCCAGATTGTCTGTTACGGGACCTCTCTCCTCTGCCTGGGTGCTGGGCCTAAATTTATGAAAATGGACTCTTACAGTGGTGGGTGACGTGAAGCCTGATTCTCTGCTATGACATGAAGACTGATTCTCTGCTGACATGAAGCCAGATTGTCTGTTACGGGACCTCTCTAACTGCCTTGGTGCTGGGCCTAAATTTATGACAATGGACTGTTGCATTGGTGGCTGACGTGAAGCCTGATTCTCTGCTATGACATGCAGACTGATTCTCTGCTGACATGAAGCCAAATTGTCTGTTACGGGACCTCTCTCCTCTGCCTGGGTGCTGGGCCTAAATTTATGAAAATGGACTCTTACAGTGGTGGGTGACGTGAAGCCTGATTCTCTGCTATGATATGAAGACTGATTCTCTGCTGACATGAAGCCAGATTGTCTGTTACGGGACCTCTCTCCTCTGCCTGGGTGCTGGGCCTAAATTTATGACAATGGACTGTTGCAGTGGTGGCTGACGTGAAGCCTGATTCTCTGCTATGACATGAAGACTGATTCTCTGCTGACATGAAGACAGATTCTCTGTTACGGGACCTCTCTCCTCTGCCTGGGTGCTTGGCCTAAATTTATGACAATGGACTGTTGCAGTGGTGGCTGACGTGAAGCCTGATTCTCTGCAATGACATGCAGACTGATTCTCTGCTGACATGAAGCCAGATTGTCTGTTACGGGACCTCTCTCCTCTGCCTGGGTGCTGGGCCTAAATTTATGAAAATGGACTCTTACAGTGGTGGCTGACGTGAAGCCTGATTCTCTGCTATGACATGCCGACTGATTCTCTGCTGACATGAAGCCAGATTCTCTGTTACGGGACCTCTCTCCTCTGCCTGGGTGCTGGGCCTAAATTTATGAAAATGGACTGTTACAGTGGTGGGTGACGTGAAGCCTTATTCTCTGCTATGACATGAAGACTGATTCTCTGCTGACATGAAGCCAGATTGTCTGTTACGGGACCTCTCTAACTGCCTTGGTGCTGGGCCTAAATTTATGACAATGGACTGTTGCATTGTTGGCTGACGTGAAGCCTGATTCTCTGCTATGACATGCAGACTGATTCTCTGCTGACATGAAGCCAAATTGTCTGTTACGGGACCTCTCTCCTCTGCCTGGGTGCTGGGCCTAAATTTATGAAAATGGACTCTTACAGTGGTGGGTGACGTGAAGCCTGATTCTCTGCTATGATATGAAGACTGATTCTCTGCTGACATGAAGCCAGATTGTCTGTTACGGGACCTCTCTCCTCTGCCTGGGTGCTGGGCCTAAATTTATGACAATGGACTGTTGCAGTGGTGGCTGACGTGAAGCCTGATTCTCTGCTATGACATGAAGACTGATTCTCTGCTGACATGAAGACAGATTCTCTGTTACGGGACCTCTCTCCTCTGCCTGGGTGCTTGGCCTAAATTTATGACAATGGACTGTTGCAGTGGTGGCTGACGTGAAGCCTGATTCTCTGCTATGACATGCAGACTGATTCTCTGCTGACATGAAGCCAGATTGTCTGTTACGGGACCTCTCTCCTCTGCCTGGGTGCTGGGCCTAAATTTATGAAAATGGACTCTTACAGTGGTGGCTGACGTGAAGCCTGATTCTCTGCTATGACATGCCGACTGATTCTCTGCTGACATGAAGCCAGATTCTCTGTTACGGGACCTCTCTCCTCTGCCTGGGTGCTGGGCCTAAATTTATGAAAATGGACTGTTACAGTGGTGGGTGACGTGAAGCCTGATTCTCTGCTATGACATGAAGACTGATTCTCTGCTGACATGAAGCCAGATTGTCTGTTACGGGACCTCTCTCCTCTGCCTGGGTGCTGGGCCTAAATTATGACAATGGACTGTTGCAGTGGTGGCTGACGTGAAGCCTGATTCTCTGCTATGACATGAAGACTGATTCTCTGCTGACATGAAGCCAGATTCTCTGTTACGGGACCTCTCTCCTCTGCCTGGGTGCTGGGCCTAAATTTATGAAAATGGACTCTTACAGTGGTGGGTGACGTGAAGCCTGATTCTCTGCTATGATATGAAGACTGATTCTCTGCTGACATGAAGCCAGATTGTCTGTTACGGGACCTCTCTCCTCTGCCTGGGTGCTTGGCCTAAATTTATGAAAATGGACTGTTGCAGTGGTGGCTGACGTGAAGCCTGATTCTCTGCTATGACATGCAGACTGATTCTCTGCTGACATGAAGCCAGATTCTCTGTTACGGGACCTCTCTCCTCTGCCTGGGTGCTGGGCCTAAATTTATGAAAATGGACTGTTACAGTGGTGGGTGACGTGAAGCCTGATTCTCTGCTATGACATGAAGACTGATTCTCTGCTGACATGAAGCCAGATTGTCTGTTACGGGACCTCTCTCCTCTGCCTGGGTGCTGGGCCTAAATTTATGACAATGGACTGTTGCAGTGGTGGCTGACGTGAAGCCTGATTCTCTGCTATGACATGCAGACTGATTCTCTGCTGACATGAAGCCAGATTCTCTGTTACGGGACCTCTCTCCTCTGCCTGGGTGCCGGGGCCTAAATATCTGAGAATGGACTGTTTCAGTGGTGGGTGACGTGAAGCCAGATTCTCTGCTATGGGACCTCTCTCCAATTGATTTTGGTTAATTTTTATTTATTTAATTTTTATTTTTATTCATTTCCCTGTCCACATTTGTTTGCAGGGGATTTACCTACATGTTGCTACCTTTTGCAGCCCTCTAGCCCTTTCCTGGGCTGTTTTACAGCCTTTTTAGTGCCGAAAAGTTCGGGTCCCCATTGACTTCAATGGGGTTCGGGTTCGGGACGAAGTTCGGATCGGGTTCGGATCCCGAACCCGAACATTTTCGGGAAGTTCGGCCGAACTTTTCGAACCTGAACATCCAGGTGTTCGCTCAACTCTACTCCTGATGCACAAAAATTTTGTGCTTCCAGAATGTGCTAGATAGTGCATTTGAGGCCTTTGCTGCATTTCTGACAGTCCAATACAACCGTTAAATACTGGTGTTATATTTTTGTTTGAAAAAAACACAATTTTTGTGCTAGATAGTACATTTGCGACCTGCGATGCATTTCTGAATAGTCTAATAAAACTGTTAAATATTGCTGTTATTTTTTCTTTTTACAAAAACACCCTTTTTGTGCTAGATACGCAGCTAGCCAGAACCGCAGGGGCAACACGTGAGGTGCACGGTGGGCCGATGAGGGGCCAAACAATAACACACGGTTCATCGGTTTACTCACGGTTAGCAGAAAGCCTCTCCGGGCTGGCAGCACAGTGTTGAGGTGGACAGCACAAAATCCTCCGGGGCACGCTCTGTGGTAGGGAAGCATCAGCCAAGATGGAGGTTGAGGTGCCCTTGATGTCATGGGTGCTTAGGGTGCTTGTTGCGGCTGAGTACCTTGATGGTATTTGTCGTGACGCCAGTACCGTTAATGGTGGTACAACCAGTGGAAAGAATGAAGTAGACAGTGGTAGGATACAACTCACAACTTTTACTGATGTTGGTTCCAGTTGCAGCATTTACATCCAGACAGAATACAATCTTTTGCAATTTAGATTAATTCTGTTGATCCACTGTTAATAGGTTTGGCTGGGTTTATCTTAGCTTGAAGGTTCTGTATCAGTAGTTCTGGTAGGTAACTCTGCTTCAGGTGCCTAGTAAATCTGAGTTATTTGGTGAGGTTGCCTGTGGCTATAGTATCCTTCACCTGGATACCCAAAGGTCTTTTATGCCTGGTTTGTAGCTTTTATCCTTTGGATGTTAATCTTTTCTTTCTTTTGTCCCTTTCTGGACTAGACTTTCATCTGAGCAGAAGTGCTAGATCTGCACTCTCTCAACACTAACAACCAACTGACCTTTCACTATCCTCCTCCCACTAGGCCTGACCTAGGTATTTATATGACCTAAGTACTATCCCCATCTAGTGGCGGGATGTATAAATTGCACCAGACCAGCCTATGAACAGGGATACAACAGGTGTTGTAGTACAAAATGACATGCAATATGATAATGCTGTTTTAAGCTATTTTGCAGTTCCCACATATCCTGAGTGGGACGCTGGATACCCCCATGGTAAAACATGAGTCGACCTTGACACATTCTTGACTCAATGTTGTATCTTCCTGTAAGATATAAAAAGGTGAAAAGCATGAATGCATAGGAAATAATACTATAACTCCATTCTTTGTACTACTTGTACCTGCAAGTAAAAATGGGTTAGGCAAACACATCTCAGGCAACAACGAAATGTGACAAATGGGGTAGCAATATTTCCTCTGAAGACTTGTGATGTAGGGGAAAACAGGATAGTCCATAATGATAAAGAAAAACAAAAATAACATCTCAGGAGGCTCACAGGGTATGAATCCGTTCCCTGGGCACAGGAAAATATGAAAATAGTATATCACGGAGGTTCAGGTGCATGAAAGTCTATCTCCAGGTACAGGCTTGAACGTTGCAAAATGGATGAAAAGTAAATAGTCCCTTAAAAATTCCTGTACGGAAAATAGAACATAATAAAACGTAGATTAGTCTTTTTCTTGAATTCTGGAACTCCAGACTAGGGATGAGTGAACTCGAACTGTATAGTTCGGGTTCGTACCGAATTTTGGGGTGTCCGTGACACGAACCCGAACCCGGATATTTTCGTAAAAGTCCGGGTTCGGGTTCGGTGTTCGTCGCTTTCTTGGCGCTTTTGTGACGCTTTCTTGGCGCTTTTTGAAAGGCTGCAAAGCAGCCAATCAACAAGCGTCATACTACTTGCCCCAAGAGGCCATCACAGCCATGCCTACTATTGGCATGGCTGTGATTGGCCAGAGCACCATGTGACCCAGCCTCTATTTAAGCTGGAGTCACATAGCGCCGCCCGTCACTCTGCTCTGATTAGCGTAGGGAGAGGTTGCGGCTGCGACAGTAGGGGGCGAGATTAGGCAGATTAACTCCTCCAAAGGACTTGATTAATTGATCGATCTGCAGCTGTGGGTCATTGAGCTGCTGATACTCAATTGCTCACTGTTTTTAGGCTGCCCAGACCGTTTGTCAGTCACTTTTTTCTGGGGTGATCGGCGGCCATTTTGTGTCTTGTGGTGCGCCAGCACAAGCTGCGACCAAGTGCATTTAACCCTCAATGGTGTGGTTGTTTTTTGGCTAAAGCCTACATCAGGGTGAAACTGTCACACCAAGTGCATTTAACCAGCAATAGTCTGTTTATTTTTTGGCCATATACTACATCAGGGTCAAGCTGCGCCTGTCACCAAGTGCATTTAACCCTCAATGGTGTGGTTGTTTTTAGGCTAAAGCCTACATCAGGGTGAAGCTGTCACACCAAGTGCATTTAACCAGCAATAGTCTGTTTATTTTTTGGCCATATACAACATCAGGGGCAAGCTGCGCCCGTCACCAAGTGCATTTAACCCTCAGTAGTGTGGTTGGTCAAGCTGTCACACCAAGTGCATTTAACCAGCAATAGTCTGTTCATTTTTTGGCCATATACTACATCAGGGGCAAGCTGCGCCTGTCACCAAGTGCATTTAACCCTCAGTAGTGTGGTTGGTCAAGCTGTCACACCAAGTGCATTTAACCAGCAATAGTGTGGTTATTTTTTGGCCATATCCCAGTCTAATTCTGTCAGTAAATCTATACCTGTCACCCAGCGCCTAAATACTAGGCCTCAAATTTATATCCCGCTAAATCTGTCGTTACTGCTGTACTGTTCTGGCTGGGCAAGGTATTTAGTGTCCGTCAAAGCACATTTTTTGTTCTGGGTTGAAATACAATTCCCAATTTAGCAATTTCCTAATTTAGTGGTTTCTGCTGTATCAGAGCTATTTGAAATCTATCCCTAAAAGGGTATATAATATTCAAGGTGCACATAGGGTCATTCAGAATAACTTCACACACACGCTACTGTGCATTTCCAAGTCTAATTCTGTCAGTAAATCTATATCTGTCACCAAGCGCCTAAATACTAGGCCTCAAATTTATATCCCGCTAAATCTGTCGTTACTGCTGTACTGTTCTGGCTGGGCAAGTTATTTAGTGTCCGTCAAAGCACATTTTTTGTTCTGGGTTGAAATACAATTCCCAATTTAGCAATTTCCTAATTTAGTGGTTTCTGCTGTATCAGAGCTATTTGAAATCTATCCCTAAAAGGGTATATAATATTCAAGGTGCACATAGGGTCATTCAGAATAACTTCACACACACGCTACTGTGCATTTCCAAGTCTAATTCCGTCAGTAAATCTATACCTGTCACCCAGCGCCTAAATACTAGGCTTCAAATTTATATCCCGCTAAATCTGTCGTTACTGCTGTACTGTTCTGGCTGGGCAAGTTATTTAGTGTCCGTCAAAGCACATTTTTTGTTCTGGGTTGAAATACAATTCCCAATTTAGCAATTTCCTAATTCAGTGGTTTCTGCTATATCAGAGCTATTTTAAATCTATCCATAAAGGGGTATTTAATATTCAAGGTGCACATAGGGTCATTCAGAAAAACTTCACACACACGCTACTGTGCATTTCCAAGTCTAATTCTGTCAGTAAATCTATACCTGTCACCCAGCGCCTAAATACTAGGCCTCAAATTTATATTCAGCTGAATTTGAATACAATACATTGGGCCAAATAATATTTTTGTTGTTGTGGTGAACGATAACAATGAGGAAAACATCTAGTAAGGGACGCGGACGTGGACATGGTCGTGGTGGTGTTAGTGGACCCTCTGGTGCTGAGAGAGGACGTGGCCGTTCTGCCACATCCACACGTCCTAGTGTACCAACTACCTCAGGTCCCAGTAGCCGCCAGAATTTACAGCGATATATGGTGGGGCCCAATGCCGTTCTAAGGATGGTAAGGCCTGAGCAGGTACAGGCATTAGTCAGTTGGGTGGCCGACAGTGGATCCAGCACGTTCACATTATCTCCCACCCAGTCTTCTGCAGAAAGCGCACAGATGGCGCCTGAAAACCAACCCCATCAGTCTGTCACATCACCCCCATGCATATCAGGGAAACTGTCTGAGCCTCAAGTTATGCAGCAGTCACTTATGCTGTTTGAAGACTCTGCTGGCAGGGTTTCCCAAGGGCATCCACCTAGCCCATCCCCAGCGGTGGAAGACATAGACTGCACTGACGCACAACCACTTATGTTTCCTGATGATGAGGACATGGGAATACCACCTCAGCATGTCTCTGATGATTAGTGTTGAGCGGCATGTCCCATATTCGAATTCGCGAAATTTCGCGAATATTCAAAAGAATATTCGTAAAATATTCGCGAATATTCGAATTCGTTATTATTTCGCATATGCGATAATTCGAATTTTCGCATCGCATAATACATATTATGAGATGCAAAATTCGCATGTGCGCTAATGAAATCGCCTTACGAAGATTCGCAACTCAATTCAATCACTAATGTAAGAATGCAAAGCCCTTTGCCTCTGTTCTGGGACAAGTGCTGATATTCGCCTGTGCGCTAACAAAATCGCCTAACAAAGATTCACGCCTCAATCACTTTCTAGGCAATGTGAGTAAGATCTGAGCTTTTGGACTTTTGTGAATCAATCGAGATACACTGGGGGGTGATGACTGTAGTTGACAGAGTACAGATCAATGTAATCTGTAAGGTGGAAACTAAAATAAAAAATACGAATATTCGTAAATCGAATTTTACGAAGTTCGAAGTATTCGCGAATATGGTGCTATACTATATACATGCACAGGCCTTTGCCTCTCTGTTCTGGGGACAAGTGTAGATATTCGCATGTGCGCTAATAAAATCGCCTTACGAAGATTCGCAACTCAATTCAATCACTAATGTATGAATCATACATTAGTGATTGAATTGAGTTGCGAATCTTCGTAAGGCGATTTTATTAGCGCACATGCGAATATCTACACTTGTCCCCAGAACAGAGAGGCAAAGGCCTGTGCATGTATATAGTATAGCACCATATTCGCGAATACTTCGAACTTCGTAAAATTCGATTTACGAATATTCGTATTTTTTATTTTAGTTTCCACCTTACAGATGACATTGATTTGTACTCTGTCAACTACTGTCATCACCCCCCACTGTTTCTCGATTGATTCACAAAAGTCCAAAAGCTCAGATCTTACTCACATTGCCTAGAAAGTGATTGAGGCGCGAATCTTTGTTAGGCGATTTTATTAGCGCACATGCGAATATCTACACTTGTCCCCAGAACAGAGAGGCAAAGGCCTGTGCATTCATATAGTATAGCACCATATTCGCGAATACGTAGAACTTCGTAAAATTCGATTTACGAATATTCGTATTTTTTATTTTAGTTTCCACCTTACAGATTACATTGATTTGTACTCTGTCAACTACTGTCATCACCCCCCACTGTTTCTCGATTGATTCCCAAAAGTCCAAAAGCTCAGATCTTACTCACATTGCCTAGAAAGTGATTGAGGCGCGAATCTTTGTAAGGCGATTTTATTAGCGCACAGGCGAATATCGGCACTTGTCCCAGAACAGAGGCAAAGGGCTTTGCATTCATACAGTATGAATGCAAAGCCCTTTGCCTCTGTTCTGGGACAAGTGCCGATATTCGCATGTGCGCTAATAAAATCGCCTTACGAATATTCGCGCCTCAATCACTTTCTAGGCAATGTGAGTAAGATCTGAGCTTTTGGACTTTTGGGAATCAATCGAGATACAGTGGGGGGTGATGACAGTAGTTGACAGAGTACAGATCAATGTCATCTGTAAGGTGGAAAGTAAAATAAAAAATACGAATATTCGTAAATCGAATTTTACGAAGTTCTACGTATTCGCGAATATGGTGCTATACTATATGAATGCACAGGCCTTTGCCTCTCTGTTCTGGGGACAAGTGTAGATATTCGCATTTGCGTTAATAAAATCGCCTCACGAAGATTCGCAGCTCAATTCAATCACTAATGTAAGAATGCAAAGCCCTTTGCCTCTGTTCTGGGACAAGTGTAGATATTCGCATGTGCGCTAATAAAATCGCCTTACGAATATTCGCGCCTCAATCACTTTCTAGGCAATGTGAGTAAGATCTGAGCTTTTGGACTTTTGGGAATCAATCGAGATACAGTGGGGGGTGATGACAGTAGTTGACAGAGTACAGATCAATGTCATCTGTAAGGTGGAAAGTAAAATAAAAAATACGAATATTCGTAAATCGAATTTTACGAAGTTCTACGTATTCGCGAATATGGTGCTATACTATATGAATGCACAGGCCTTTGTCTCTCTGTTCTGGGGACAAGTGTAGATTTTCGCATTTGCGTTAATAAAATCGCCTCACGAAGATTCGCAGCTCAATTCAATCACTAATGTAATGCAAAGCCCTGTGCCTCTGTTCTGGGACAAGTGTAGATATTCGCATGTGCGCTAATAAAATCGCCTTACGAAGATTCGCAACTCAATTCACTAATGTATGAATGTATGAATTTGCCTCTGATCTGGGACGTGCCGATATTCGCATGTGCGCTAATAAAATCGCCTTACGAAGATTCGCGCCTCAATCACTTTCTAGGCAATGTGAGTAAGATCTGAGCTGTTGGACCTTTGGGAAACAATCAATTATATGTGTACTGTAATTTTGTGAAAAAAAAAACAAAAAAAAACAAAAAAAAACGAATATTCGTTTTTACGAATATATAGCACTATATTCGAAATATTCGCGAAATCGCGAAGTTGCGATATTCGCGAAAAAATTCGCTTTTCGAATATTCGCGCTCAACACTACTGATGATGACGAAACACAGGTGCCAACTGCTGCGTCTTTCTGCAGTGTGCAGACTGAACAGGAGGTCAGGGATCAAGACTGGGTGGAAGACGATGCAGGGGACGATGAGGTCCTAGACCCCACATGGAATGAAGGTCGTGCCACTGACTTTCACAGTTCGGAGGAAGAGGCAGTGGTGAGACCGAGCCAACAGCGTAGCAAAAGAGGGAGCAGTGGGCAAAAGCAGAACACCCGCCGCCAAGAGACTCCGCCTGCTTCTGACTGCCGCCATCTTGGACCGAGCACCCCAAAGGCACCTTCAAGGAGTTCCCTGGCATGGCACTTCTTCAAACAATGTGCTGACGACAAGACCCGAGTGGTTTGCACGCTGTGCCATCAGAGCCTGAAGCGAGGCATTAACGTTCTGAACCTTAGCACAACCTGCATGACCAGGCACCTGCATGCAAAGCATGAACTGCAGTGGAGTAAACACCTTAAAAACAAGGAAGTCGCTCAGGCTCCCCCTGCTACCTCTTCTGCTGCAGCCTCGGCCTCTTCTGCTGCTGCCGCCTCGGCCTCTTCTGCTGCTGCCGCCTCGGCCTCTTCCTCCGCCTCTGGAGGAACGTTGGCACCTGCCAGCAAACAGGGGATGTACCACCAACACCACCACCACCTCCGTCACCAAGCGTCTCAACCATGTCACACGGCAGCGTTCAGCTCTCCATCTCACAAACATTTGAGAGAAAGCGTAAATTCCCACCTAGCCACCCTCGATCCCTGGCCCTGAATGCCAGCATTTCTAAACTACTGGCCTATGAAATGCTGTCATTTAGGCTGGTGGACACAGACAGCTTCAAACAGCTCATGTCGCTTGCTGTCCCACAGTATGTTGTTCCCAGCCGCCACTACTTCTCCAAGAGAGCCGTGCCTTCCCTGCACAACCAAGTATCCGATAAAAGTGTGCACTGTGCAACGCCATCTGTAGCAAGGTCCACCTATCCACAGATACGTGGACCAGTAAGCATGGCCAGGGACGCTATATCTCCCTAACTGCACACTGGGTAAATGTAGTGGCAGCTGGGCCCCAGGCGGAGAGCTGTTTGGCGCACGTTCTTCCGCCGCCAAGGATCGCAGGGCAACATTCTTTGCCTCCTGTTGCCACCTCCTCCTTCTCGGCTTC
The DNA here is from genome assembly GCF_014858855.1 of Bufo gargarizans. NCBI lineage: Eukaryota > Metazoa > Chordata > Amphibia > Anura > Bufonidae > Bufo > Bufo gargarizans. Next base: position 207,833,950 of record NC_058084.1, read on the forward strand.
CTCCTCCTCTTCTTCCACCTGCTCATCCAGTCAGCCACACACCTTCACCACCAACTTCAGCACAGCCCGGGGTAAACGTCAGCAGGCCATTCTGAAACTCATATGTTTGGGGGACAGGCCCCACACCGCACAGGAGTTGTGGAGGGGTATAGAACAACAGACCGACGAGTGGTTGCTGCCGGTGAGCCTCAAGCCCGGCCTGGTGGTGTGCGATAATGGGCGAAATCTCGTTGCAGCACTGGGACTAGCCGTTTTGACGCACATCCCTTGCCTGATGCATGTGCTGAATTTGGTGGTGCAGAAGTTCATTCACAACTACCCCGACATGTCAGAGCTGCTGCATAAAGTGCGGCCGTCTGTTCGCGCTTCCGGCGTTCACATCCTGCCGGTGCTCGCCTGTCTGCGCTACAGCGTAACTTCGGCCTACCCGCTCACCGCCTCATATGCGATGTGCCCACCAGGTGGAACTCCACCTTGCACATGCTGGACAGACTGTGCGAGCAGCAGCAGGCCATAGTGGAGTTTCAGCTGCAGCACGCACGGGTCAGTCGCACTGCGGAACAGCACCACTTCACCACCAATGACTGGGCCTCCATGCGAGACCTGTGTGCCCTGTTGCGCTGTTTCGAGTACTCCACCAACATTGCCAGTGGCGATGACGCCGTTATCAGCGTTACAATACCACTTCTATGTCTCCTTGAGAAAACACTTAGGGCGATAATGGAAGAGGAGGTGGCCCAGGAGGAGGAGGAGGAGGAAGAGGGGTCATTTTTAGCACTTTCGGGCCAGTCTCTTCGAAAAGACTCAGAGGGAGGTTTTTTGCAACAGCAGAGGCCAGGTACAAATGTGGCCAGCCAGGGCCCACTACTGGAGAACGAGGAGGACGAGGATGAGGAGGAGGTGCAGGAGGATGAGGATGAAGCGGGGTGGCACCCAACGCAGCTCGGGCACATCACGCTTGGCTGGGGGGAAAGGCAGGACGATGACGATACGCCTCCCACAGAGGACAGCTTGTCCTTACCCCTGGGCAGCCTGGCACACATGAGCGACTACATGCTGCAGTGCCTGCGCAACGACAGCAGAGTTGCCCACATTTTAACGTGTGCGGACTACTGGGTTGCCACCCTGCTGGATCCACGCTACAAAGACAATGTGCCCACCTTACTTCCTGCACTGGAGCGTGATAGGAAGATGCGCGAGTACAAGCGCACGTTGGTAGACGCGCTACTTAAAGCATTCCCAAATGTCAGAGGGGAACAAGTGGAAGCCCAAGGCCAAGGCAGAGGAGGAGCAAGAGGTCGCCAAGGCAGCTGTGTCACGGCCAGCTCCTCTGAGGGCAGGGTTAGCATGGCAGAGATGTGGAAAAGTTTTGTCAACACGCCACAGCTAACTGCACCACCACCTGATACGCAACGTGTTAGCAGGAGGCAACATTTGACTAACATGGTGGAACAGTACGTGTGCACACCCCATCCACGTACTGACTGATGGTTCGGCCCCATTCAACTTTTGGGTCTCTAAATTGTCCACGTGGCCAGAGCTAGCCTTTTATGCCTTGGAGGTGCTGGCCTGCCCGGCGGCCAGCGTTTTGTCTGAACGTGTATTCAGCACGGCAGGGGGCGTCATTACAGACAAACGCAGCCGCCTGTCTACAGCCAATGTGGACAAGCTGACGTTCATAAAAATGAACCAGGCATGGATCCCACAGGACCTGTCTGTCCCTTTTCCAAATTAGACATTAACTACCTCCCCTTAACCATATATTATTGTACTCCAGGGCATTTCCTCATTCAATCCTATTTTTATTTTCATTTTACCATTATATTGCGAGGCTACCCAAAGTTAAATGAACCTCTCCTCTGTCTGGGTGCCGGGGCCTAAATATATGCCAATGGACTGTTGCAGTGGTGGCTGACGTGAAGCATGATTTTCTGCTATGACATGCAGACTAATTCTCTGCTGACATGAAGCCAGATCCTCTGTTACGGGACCTCTCTCCTCTGCCTGGGTGCTGGGCCTAAATATCTGACAATGGACTGTTGCATTGGTGGCTGACGTGAAGCCTGATTCTCTGCTATGATATGAAGACTGATTTTCTGCTGACATGAAGCCAGATTGTCTGTTACGGGACCTCTCTCCTCTGCCTGGGTGCTGGGCCTAAATATCTGACAATGGACTATTGCATTGGTGGCTGACGTGAAGCCTGATTCTCTGCTATGATATGAAGACTGATTCTCTGCTGACATGAAGCCAGATTGTCTGTTACAGGACCTCTCTCCTCTGCCTGGGTGCTGGGCCTAAATTTATGAAAATGGACTGTTGCAGTGGTGGGTGACGTGAAGCCTGATTCTCTGCTATGATATGAAGACTGATTCTCTGCTGACATGAAGCCAGATTGTCTGTTACGGGACCTCTCTCCTCTGCCTGGGTGCTGGGCCTAAATTTATCAAAATGGACTGTTGCAGTGGTGGGTGACGTGAAGCCTGATTCTCTGCTATGACATGCAGACTGATTCTCTGCTGACATGAAGCCAGATTGTCTGTTACGGGACCTCTCTCCTCTGCCTGGGTGCTGGGCCTAAATTTATGAAAATGGACTGTTACAGTGGTGGGTGACGTGAAGCCTGATTCTCTGCTATGACATGAAGACTGATTCTCTGCTGACATGAAGCCAGATTGTCTGTTACGGGACCTCTCTCCTCTGCCTGGGTGCTGGGCCTAAATATCTGACAATGGACTGTTGCATTGGTGGCTGACGTGAAGCCTGATTCTCTGCTATGATATGAAGACTGATTTTCTGCTGACATGAAGCCAGATTGTCTGTTACGGGACCTCTCTCCTCTGCCTGTGTGCTGGGCCTAAATTTATGAAAATGGACTGTTGCAGTGGTGGGTGACGTGAAGCCTGATTCTCTGCTATGATATGAAGACTGATTCTCTGCTGACATAAAGCCAGATTGTCTGTTACGGGACCTCTCTCCTCTGCCTGGGTGCTGGGCCTAAATTTATGAAAATGGACTGTTGCAGTGGTGGGTGACGTGAAGCCTGATTCTCTGCTATGACATGAAGACTGATTCTCTGCTGACATGAAGCCAGATTGTCTGTTACGGGACCTCTCTCCTCTGCCTGAGTGCTGGGCCTAAATTTATGAAAATGGACTGTTACAGTGGTGGGTGACGTGAAGCCTGATTCTCTGCTATGACATGAAGACTGATTCTCTGCTGACATGAAGCCAGATTGTCTGTTACGGGACCTCTCTCCTCTGCCTGGATGCTGGGCCTAAATTTATGAAAATGGACTGTTAAAGTGGTGGGTGACTTGAAGCCTGATTCTCTGCTATGACATGAAGACTGATTCTCTGCTGACATGAAGCCAGATTGTCTGTTACGGGACCTCTCTCCTCTGCCTGGGTGCTGGGCCTAAATATCTGACAATGGACTGTTGCATTGGTGGCTGACTTGAAGCCTGATTCTCTGCTATGATATGAAGACTGATTCTCTGCTGACATGAAGCCAGATTGTCTGTTACGGGACCTCTCTCCTCTGCCTGGGTGCTGGGCCTAAATTTATGAAAATGGACTGTTGCAGTGGTGGGTGACGTGAAGCCTGATTCTCTGCTATGACATGAAGACTGATTCTCTGCTGACATGAAGCCAGATTCTCTGTTACGGGACCTCTCTCCTCTGCCTGGGTGCTGGGCCTAAATATCTGACAATGGACTGTTGCATTGGTGGCTGACGTGAAGCCTGATTCTCTGCTATGACATGAAGACTGATTCTCTGCTGACATGAAGCCAGATTCTCTGTTACGGGACCTCTCTCCTCTGCCTGGGTGCCGGGGCCTAAATATCTGAGAATGGACTGTTCCAGTGGTGGGTGACGTGAAGCCAGATTCTCTGCTATGGGACCTCTCTCCAATTGATTTTGGTTAATTTTTATTTATTTAATTTTTATTTTTATTCATTTCCCTATCCACATTTGTTTGCGGGGGATTTACCTACACGTTGCTGCCTTTTGCAGCCCTCTAGCCCTTTCCTGGGCTGTTTTACAGCCTTTTTAGTGCCGAAAAGTTCGGGTCCCCATTGACTTCAATGGGGTTCGGGTTCGGGACGAAGTTCGGATCGGGTTCGGATCCCGAACCTGAACATTTTCGGGAAGTTCGGCCGAACTTCTCGAACCCGAACATCCAGGTGTCCGCTCAACTCTACTCCAGACAAGTTAAGGATGTCCTCAACGTTGAATTGGCAGAGCTGGAAGTTGTCTTCTCGGCTGCTGGGGCATGAAATCTCTATAACGGACAGGTGGTTGTCCTCTTGTAATCCTGTCGGATCTACGAAGCGGCTGAGACTCTGCAGGCCTTGTTTCAAGGGAACTTGGTGTTTCCTGAGCTGCAGTAATTACAACTTCTGGTTGAAGTGTTGTGGTGTTGGTTTTAGCAGGCACTAAGATGTTGAGCCTTGAAGTTAAGAACCATTGCAAAGGATCAGAGTCTAATAATGTTTTTCCCAAAGACTGTATTGGTTCCTCTAATTCTGGTTCTGGCTCTATGGATTGAATTTCCTCTTGAACAGCTTCTTCTTGAAGAGTTTTTTCTGGAGTATCTTCTTTGAGACACAATTTAAGGCGATTTCGATGCACTACACGTAATCTGTCCTCTTGAGTAATCTCATAAGTATCAGTCTCTGGATTGAGAATAGCAGTAATGGTGTAAAGTTCTCTCTCACATTTGCTATCTAATTTGCTGGTACGATGGTTATTTTCTAACCACACATGATCAACAATTTTGAGAGGTTCTGCTTTGGCAGATTGATTGTAATCTTTCTGTTTTTCATGCGTTGCAGAACAATTTCTTGGGCATCGATCAAACGTCTTTGGTGCTCACTCACCCAATCAGTTTTTGGTAGAGGGGTGCTTGTATCATGAACTTGTACGCCCAAAGTATGATCAGCAGGTAATGAACCTTGTCGGCCAAACATAAGGTAGTAGGGTGTATACCCAGTAGAACAATGAATAGTGTTATTGTAGGTATACATCAATTGAGGCAATAAAGTAGGCCAATCATTTATGGTAGCAGGTGTGACTGCTCTTAATATCTCAATTAGGGTTTGATTCATCTTTTCGCAAAGCCCATTCCCTTGGGGATGGTATGCTGTGATCCTGATTTTCTTACAGTTGTTAAAGGTACACAGTTCTTTAAAGAGTTGTGACTCAAAGGCAGATCCCTGATCTGTAAGGATTCTCTCTGGGCATCCATATGGCAACAAGAAATGTTTCCAGAAAGCATCTGCAGTTGTTTTTTTGCAGTCAAGTCTTTGACAGGCACAGCTACAACAAATTTAGTGTAATGATCAATGATGGTCATAGCATATGTGTAACCTGAGCGACTTGGTTCCAGCTTCACAATGGTCAATTGCAACAATTTCTAACGGTGTTCGGCTTACAATGGAATGTAAGGGTGCTTTTTGGTCATGTTTTTCGTTTCTTCCAACAGCACAGGTGGAACATTCTCAACACCATTTTTCAATGTCTCCTCTCATCCCGATCTAGTAGAATCTTCCATGGATGGTGGCTTCTGTTTTCTGCATGCCAAAGTGTCCTGATTGATCACGGTACATCTCCAGAATTATTCTTGCATCTCCGCGTGGTATTAAGATTTGATACAGACGATCCCAGGTAACTGGATCTAAAGTCCTTCTTAATAATAGGCCCTTCTGTAGAAAGAGGTGTTTTCTGTGTCTCCATAATTTTGACAATTCTGGATCAGCATTCCTCCTGCAGATTTATTTCTGGTGTTCTTCCGCTGGTGAAAAAATCTTGCAGTTCACCTAACACTCTGCTTTCATTTTGCAGCTTGAGCCATCTTTCTTTGTCCACTTGGGATTTTTGATCCACTTGTTGTTGAAGGTTAAGGACCTTTTTCCCTTTGACAGTGATGATGTCTTGGTGGGCAAAGTTTTTGTAGAAGTATGGCATCTCTACCTCTTCCCAAACATCTTCTTGTGTAGTGGGGTCTTCTTGGGTCAGCAGATGGGATAATGCATCCGCATTTTCATTTGCTTTTCCTGTTCTGTACTGCACTGTGAAATTGTAGTTAGCAAGGCGTGAGCCCATCTTTGTTCTAATGCTCCTAACTTGGTGGTGTTAAGATGTGCTAGCGGGTTGTTATCTGTGAAGGCCACAAAGGGTGTTACAGCAAGGTAATCTTTACATTTTTCTGTAACAGCGCACACGAGTGCGAGGAATTCCAATTTGAAGGAACTATAGTTTTGGTTGTTTCTTTCAGTACCTCTAAGAGATCTACTACTGTAGGAAATGACTCTTTCTTTACCTTCTTGTATTTGTGACAAGACAGCTCCCAGGCATTTCTTACTGGCATCTGTGTAAAGATGAAATGGCTGTTGGTAATCCGGATAGCCTAAGATTGGTGGTTCTGTTAACTTCTTTTTCAGGAGCTGGAAGGCAATTTCTCTTTCAGTGTTCTATTCAACTGGTATTGGAGATTTCTGATACCTTTTAGGATGTCCTCTCAGAAGTTTTTATATTGGCTCTGCAATTTGGGCAAAGTGAGGAATGAAGCGTCTGTAATATCCTGCAAAGCTGAGGAAACTTCTTACTTTCACCGTAGTAGGTGTAGGCCAATTTCAGACTGCAGCTATCTTCTCTGGATCCGGTTTAACACCTTCAGAGCTGACAATATGCCCCAAAAGTATTTAACTTCTGGCTTCAGTAGATAACACTTAGATGGTTTGACTTTGAGTCCATGTTTAATGAGGACTTGAAAAACTTCGGCCAGATGTTTCAAGTGATCTTCATAAGATTTGGAATAGATGATGACATTGTCTAAGTATAACAGGACAGTTTCAAAATGTTTGTGGCCCAGACAACGCTCCATTAATCTTTGAAAAGTTCCAGGCACATTGCAAAGTCCAAAAAGCATGCAGTTGAACTCAAATAGTCCCATAGGGGTGGTAAATGCAGTCTTCTCACGATCTTCAGGTGCCATTGGTACTTGCCAGTATCCACTGGTTAAATCAAGAGTAGAGAAGTAGGCTGAAGATCCTAAAGCTGTCAAGGATTCTTCTATGCGTGGTAAAGGGTAAGCATCCTTATGTGTGATTTGATTGATTTTTCTGTAGTCCACACAGAATCTGATGTTGCCATCTTTTTTCCGGACAAGGACTAGTGGTGCAGCCCATGGGCTATGGGTGTCTTTGATGATATTGGAGTCTTTCATCTCCTGGATAATTTGCTTTACGGATTGATACATCATTGGTGGTATAGGCCGATACCTTTCCTTGATCGGTGGGTGTGAACCTGTAGGGATGGAGTGCTTAATGATATCTACTTCTCCGTAGTCTGTAGAATGCTTACTGAAGGCATGGTGATGCTCTTTCACGATTTTCAGTACTCCCTCCAATTGGTGTTCTGGCGTTGAAGCATCTGCCACATGAAGTTCTTTCCACCAGGGGGTGCTTACATTTTGGTCCTGTGGGTGTTGTTTCTTAGTAAGTTGCTCTTTGGTATCCGTAGCCACGCTGATGACATCCTGAAATGTAACTTGGATCAGCTGTGCAATGGGACGGTATTTGGTTAGTGTTACACTGTGATCACTCAAGTTTAGGAGACAAAGAGGCACTTTACCTTCAGAGACGGTTACTAGGCTTCTTGCAGCTCTAACTAGAGGAAAGTTTTCCAGGACAACTGGCTCTACCAAGGCTTGGTAGTCTTGACCTTAAATTCCGACTACAGCTCGGCACCACAAGAGGGTTTCGGTGTTGGGTTTGAGAATCACAGGTTGATTATCTCGGATGCGGACACAGCAGATTTCTCCTTTTTCATAGAAGCAGAAGAGGCAGTAGGCACTGACTGGTGCAATGCTTCCAGCATTTCAACATAACAATTCCTGAGGACATTCATTCCTAGGACTATTGGAGGGTTATTGTTATTTTCTTTGACTTGTACCACAATAATGCCTTGTAATAGTTCTTCCTACTTGAATGGTAGGTTCCCAATAACCAAGTATTGGTACAAGTTTGCCGTTACTGGCTATGAGACTCAGACAGGATTCTGGGGGCTGGGTAAGCTAATTTTGGTCCCAGTATTTTTCAAATGCTGCTTGTTGGATTGTAGTGACTTGGGATCCTGTGTCAACTAGGGCAACAAAAGGAACTCCATTTATTTGAAGTGTCACTTCTGGACGGGATCCTACATATCTTGGCATCCAATAGGGATCTTCTGGACCTATTGATTTACCTCCCGAGGGGTGGTCCTTGGCCTTGGGGGTCACCCATTTAACTGCCAGCAGGTTGCTTCAGTATGATCTGGCTTGTGACAGTATGTGCAGATAGGCCACTTAGGGGTACTAGTGCGGTCAGGTGGGCGTCCACCGGAATTTCTGGAATAAGTCTCTTTATAGTCAGGAGAGAAGAGCCTTCTGGACACAGCTTTCTTATCCTCCAGCAATAATGTTTTTTCCCACTGTTCCAACTTTAGGTGAACCATCTCCAAACTTTTAGTCAGGAATTGGACTTGCTCAGTAAGGGCAGCAACTGCATCAGGAATTAGGGCTTGGGTTGCCTGACTGACGACAGGTAAAGGTTTTACAGGGGTGACCAGCTGTGTTGCACTGCAGCAGATCCAACAGGTTCTGTTGGTGTACTTCTTCCCAGTATACTGATAGCTAATTCTTTAAAGTCTATGAAAGCAGCACTTGGATGCTAGGCGGCTAACATTCTTAATTGGCTCTTTAAATTGTCTGTATTGACGCCTTTAATAAATTGTTCTTTCAGGGTTTTGTCCTGATTCTCTGCCTCACGGGGATCTACTTGGACAACAGCTCTAAGGGCTTCCTGCAAAGATAATGCAAAGTCTCTGAGTGACTCACCCGATTGCTGTTTCCTGCTGAAGAACCTCATCTTGACCTCTGACACAGAACTGGGTTCAAAGGTGGTGCAGAGACGTTCAAATATCTGCTCCAGTGTCCTCCTCTCTGAGCTTGGCCAGGATTTCACTTCTCTGAGAGCAGCTCCTTCCAATTGCGCAAGGAGAATCTCCATCTGTTTTTCTGGGGATACAGGGTACAATCTGAACACAGTAAGAATTTTCTCTTTAAAGTTTCTTAAAGTATGAACTTCTCCAGAATACCGTGGGAACCAGGGGGCCCCGAAATAGTAAGGCAAGGTTAAAGGCATTAAGCTTGGTGCTGTAGCAGTTGGTATTGTGCTGGAATCGGCTGCGGATGCCACAGGAGGTCCGCGGAGGTCAGGCTGCACTTTATCTTTCTGCACAGACATGGTAACAGCAGGTTAATTATGATTAAATATGTTAACTGTGGCTGTAACTTTTTACAAAAATTGACCCATTAACATATGTTGAGACACAATACTATGATTATTTACAATTGGTCACTGGGACCAGAAATTGTCTCTGGGTTTACATATGTTACATATGTCTCTGAGTATTTTATAATGTCCCACAAAACGTGGTTCCGCTGTTCCGTGCCCGTTTTTTCTTCCGTTGTGCTTCCGTGTGTCCGTGTTCCCGTCAGAAAATATTGCATGGTGAAAAAAATGTAATTTTACTAACTCCACCCAGGATAGTGGTATAAATGAAGGGCACCTGAGTATGCATTTGTGGCCATTTTCTGTAGTCTTTCCAGAGTACAGAGGTTATTTTGTCTGCTTCTCTTTGCTGTATCACCATGTCGGATACAGAGGAAGAGGTCTTACTGCATTAGCTCGTTTCTCTGCAATGGGGACCGCGCACTCCTTTGTTGAATGAGGAACCGAGTAGAAGGCGACGATTTTGGGCCCATCCGATTGTTTCACAATGTTACCGGAAAGGACACTTTCATTCCCTCTATGAAGATCTGCGCCTGCATCCTGCGAAGTTCTATTCCTTCTGTCGGATGTCAGTGCCTACATTTGATCACTTGCTGTCGTCTCTACGTACTGTCCTTACCTTTATGGACACCAATATGAGGCGCAGCATTACTCCTGAGGAAAGGCTCATCGTCACGTTGAGGTAAGCAGTATAGTACTTTTATAGTTTAAACAGTAATGTGCACTGCTTCTGTCAGGAGGAACATGTGCTAGAAAATGGCTGCTGTTAGACATGTGCTACTCATGTTTGTTTGTGAATGATTTTTTATCCCGTTAATCCCTGGCACATAACATCCCAATATTTTTCTTTTTTTTTCTTTTGTGCAAGTTTCAAACTTGTGTTCAGCTAATGGCCTCCAGACAATCCATGAATCCTCTGCACTCGCCAGTAGTTTGTTTAAAATGTTGTTTGATTCAGTCAGTCAGCCATGTTACAGCAGGCTGTATCCTGCCTGTTTGAGTGGATAATTTAATATTTTTCGTGAATTACTGGCGAGTGCTGGGTATTTTGGAGTGTCTGAAAGAATTTGGTCCCTCTGTCAGGATCTCTATCTGCGTGCACCACCCTGTTAGAAGTCTATATACCGGTCTGTACCCTATTTCGTAGGATTGTGCTGCTGCCAACCCCTGAGATTTCCAGCTAACGTCCTCATCATGCCTAATGTTCACATAATTTTGAACTTGCCCAACACTTTCAGCATTTTAAAGGGGGCAAAACACACGTTATGTAACTTAGTTGTGGTAGTACTGCCCACACCCCAATAGCTGTTAGTGTTTTGTTCATATACACCTCTTTGATTTTTTTTTTTCAGTTTAATCAACCAAGGACATAGGGCAGTGATGGCAAGCCGTTTTCAGACTGAGTTGCGAATGTTCTAGCCAGATCCGTAGCATTTATTGCAAAATGACAACACAGCAATTTCACATGAATACTGTACTCCAATAGAGTGTAATGTCATTGCATTTTTGCATTTTGCTATAATTTCCAGCTTAAATTCTGTGCTGCCAGTCGTTTTCAGAGTGTGCCCTGTGATGAATGCTTTGGAAAGTCAAGGGTGTATATTTGTAAACCATAGACTTTTCAATGGGTGTGGGGGCCCACAGAGTGGGCCTTGAGTGCCGCCTCTGGCACCCGTCCAATAGGCTCCCCACCACTAGACATAGGATGTTTACAATCATGGAGTGTAAACAACTTTATACTTCAATCTTGAATCTGTTTTTCCCTTTGATTTGCCGTTTAATAAAAATAAAAAAATTCTCAACAGATTGCTTGCGACTGGGAACTCTTTTGCATCACTGCATTTTGAGTTTCTGTTAGGAACCTCGACGATCTCGAGTATTGTACGACACACTTGCCATGTCATGTGGCAGCAACTCTGATAGACGGTGATGCCGCAGCCCAAGGCGAACGATTGGGTTTGGATTGCTGAGCGCTTCCGAAATTCGGCGCAGTTTCCAAACTGCATCGGGGCAATGGATGGCAAGCACATCCGTGTGAAGAAGCCGCCACACTCAGGGAGCCGTTTCTTCAATTATAAACAATATTTTTCGGTAGTGCTGATGGCTGTTGCTGACAGTAACTACCGGTTTATAATGGTTGATATCGGGGCCTATGGAAGCATTGCGGATGCTCGCATCTTTAGTGCTTCTAGAATGGGCGAGCGGCTTCGTGCCAACCAGCTTGCCCTGCCCGAGTCCAGAAGACTGCCCGGATATGCAGGTCCGCTGGCTCCATTTGTCATCGTGGCAGATGAAGGGTTTGCATTGACTCCACATATTATGCGGCTTTTTCCAAAGTGTGGTTTGGATGTCAGGAGGCGTATGTTCAACTACCGGTTGACTCGTGCCCGTCGGTATGTTGAGTGTGCTTTCAGGATACTCTCTAGCAAGAGGAGGGTGTTTTTGTCATCCATACAGATGGCTCCGGAGAATGCTACCTTGGTGATTAAAGCATGTGTTGTTTCACACAACTTCACCAGGATTCACGAGGCTTCCTCTTCTTTTGACATGGAAGATCTTCCTACGTCTTCAGATTTGGGTTTGGAAAGGACCCTGCATAGATGACCTGGGACTGCAGTTCGGGAACTCTATGCAGACTATTTTTACAGCCCAGAGGGGTCCTTGCCATGGCAGAGGGACGCTATTCGTGGCAGTTTTTGAAATCTTCTGGGCTCTTTAGCTTTTTTTATTTTTCTAGATAGATGACTTAAAATTATTGTGGTAGTTGAGTGTAGGGACTCGCAAGATAATGAGGACCCGTGACGTGGGCTTGCGGGCTGAGATTTTTTGGACATGACATATTTTAATCTGCATATAACTAAATATAAATGATGATTTGGTCAAAATCTAAATTGACTTTAACATATTTATATTTGTATTTTCTGGTCCAAATTTTTTTCTAATACCTCTTCATGACATTATCCTAAAATAAAGATGCTCATCAAAATAAAGTGTTGCTTTGTGAGTTAAAGTGAGTGTGGTTTCTTTTTTATATAGAAATTTGAACAGTAAATGTTTTGTGGAGTGTGCTAAAAAAACAACAGTCGGCTAGTTTTCTCCCAAACCACATTTATGAAAAATATTGGGATCAACGTGATCAAATGGAAGCCAATGCTTTCCACATTATGGTCCAAACATATAAAGTGCTCCAAAAAATAAACAATAAAATAATTACAAATTAAGAAGGTCCTGTGTGAAGGAACCTGATGCAAACGAGGACCGTGGCCTTACATGGGCCTGTTGTGGTGGCACAGTTGACAAACTGCCCGGCTGTTGCGTTGGGCCCTGGGGTAGGCCGTACTGGAGTTGTGGTGGGAAAGAAGGCCCTTGGGTTGTTTGGGGCGCAAACTGAAAGGGTCCTGGCCTTTGCTGCTGTGCGGCAGTCTCCATTTCAACTTTCATGGCATTCAATCGCCCCAGAATGTCGCCATGGTTGGGGATAGCAAACATTTTAATAACAACCGCTAATGAAGCAATGCACTTGTGATTCTCCAAAGGAGTGACGTGCTTCATTAGCGGCCCTAATCCCCTTAACATTTTCTCCTCAACGCCATCACTCCTCCTCTGGGCAAGAAAATCTATGACGCGGGCGTCAATAACTTCCCGACTCTCTTGCCCAGAGGTAGAGGGAGGGACTTGGCGGCGACGTCTGGGCTGGGGCTGTACAATCCGCGGTGGACTGGCCAGTGGTAGGGGGGCCTGGCCCAGTGTGGAGTCATCTGGGTGCTCAGCCGGTGTTGGAGCAGGACTTGTTGCGGGGGAGAAAACCGCAGAGGTTTCACTCCCAGACGTGTCCGAATCTTGGGAGGGATCCAGACTGTCCACAGTATTGCATTGGAAATAAACAAAAATAAACATTAGATCATTTGATTTCAACATTACAAAAGTACATAGACTATATTAGTTGAAAACTGCCGTGTGTATCCAATATATATATACGGAGTGGCAGCATACATAGGACATTTGTTTTTACTTAATGAATAATAGCTTCTATGTGAATAGTGCAAATCCAAATTTAATAGCATTTAAAATCTAACGGTGGGACAAGTCTTGTAAAGGCCTAATGTTACTGTAATGGGAAAACATTGTTTGCCGTTTGGAGCTGCCCAGCCACAGAAGAGGATTCCTCATTCAAGAACCAAAACCAATGCGGAAATTCAGGCCATCTCCTCTGCATGTGCCCCGCTACCACCATCCAAAGATACAAGATGTAATTTTAACCTAGTAGAACATCATTTACTGAGAAACAACATGTACCAGGCCACACTTGACCATGGTGAGAGTAGTAGTTTTAATCCTGCTGGTCAAGCGTAGTTGGAACATCATTATAATCCATTTTCGTTGGATCTGGTTTTTGACATTTTATATGAGCAATGTAAGGAATCCATGGTGTGTTTGGTGCAATACCATTTAAGCAATATAAATGCCAATACCTAATGGGTAACAATTTCAAATACATACAAAAATAAGATAATAGGATTCTATGGTAAAAATGTCACATTGCCCAAAATATAAAAATGTAAAAAAATATTCTGGCCTCTTATTAAAACGGGAGGCTTTTTGGAAGCTTTTTCAAATATTGTACCTATCCTTTGGATAGGTTCAAACAAATATATTGGTGTGTGACTTAGAGCCGGCAAACACGATGATCTACTGTATGAGGAAATAATGCGTGCAGTGCGCACGTGTCATCTGCCTTCTCTTTTCTTGTTCAGATTGCAAACAGACAATAAATAGCTACTACATGAACAAAACAGAGAGGGGAGGCGCAATCTGCACAATACACGTGTCGTCTCATCATACAGCTCATAAGCGGTGTGCCCTGGTTTGACTACACCACAAAACTCATGTAGACAACCAACACCAGGCATGCACAAACTGTTGCCCACCAACTGATGCACAACTACAACTCCAAGCAGAACTGGTTAGCTTACAGCTATTCTGGCATGCTGGGAGTTTCAGTTGGTAAAGAGCTGGATGTAGTCAGTTATGACATGGCTGCCCTACAGAAAGTATAGGTCTTCAATACAAGAACACAACTGTATCCTTTAGTTTCTTGTACACTTTTGCTCGTCAAGATACAAACGTAAGTGTGCAAAAAATTTACATTTAAAAAAAATAAAAAAATAAAAATACTTACGGCCTCAATTCCATTACTGGCCTTAAAAACTGCAACTGTGCAGTATAAATGTAGGCGCGTTTCTTGGAGGTTCACTCTCCACTCCGGCCATTGCTGTTCACCTCCCGCCGGAATTGGTCCCGGAAACTAGCCCAGCGGGTTTTGATTTGTTTTACTGTTTAGAAATGACATAAAAGACAGTTGTGAGGTTTAAAATTTTTAAAGGTTTAAAAAAAAAGGCAACAGGTGAAAGCGCAAAATATGCTAAAATGGGCAGATTAAACAGCACATGGTACAGTCCAGCAGGTGTGGGGATACTAATGAAGAAGTACAAGATGGAGGAGACTAGTCGTGCAAGCCATTTGGACTAAAATACTTTACAATATGTGAAGGTGACAACTGTAAGATGAGCAATTACAAGGACACATGTGTCACCCATAAAAAAGTGCCCAGACATGTGATTATACATGAGTACTGTATGCTGTAGCAAAGGGAGGGACAGCCATTTAAAGTTAGAAATGGTGGAGTATGGAATTTAATAGACGTCTCTTTAATAAACCATGTACAGGCCTTTATGCAAAATGAGGCTGGACCACAAACAAAACACTATTGTGACCTCAGGGAATTAAAAACTACATCTTTTGGCCACACAGAGGGCAAGGACAGCACAACTACATTGCTATCACTTACCTAATTCAGCCCGGACTCGGCTATCAGCTTTGGCCCATTCATTTTTTCTCAGGCTCCGGGCCACTTGCTCCCACGAAGCATCCTTTTTGACCCAGTCACAATAGGAATTGGTTCGGATGTCCCAAAGCTCGGGCCTCTCCTGGACCAGGGTTATAAGCTTTTCAACATTCCAACGCGGCATGTTGGATAAAAATAATACGCTGCAATGGCTGCCTCACCACACACCAGCTTTTCGACACAGGTGGCTAGAAATTAGCATATCCTGTGACCTTAAACTTCCTGTATATATTATTATTATTTTTTATTGCCACAAGTTTTGCCAGACAATTTGCCCATGTCATAAGTATGAAATAAAACGGGCGCGGATGCGGATGTCAATAGGGTGTGCAACCGCGTTTTTCACGGCCCCATTGACTTGAATGGGGCCGCAAACCGTTAGCCGTGAAAAAAATAGGACAGGTTATATTTTTTGACGGCCAGGAAACACGGGTCACGGGCGCGGGTGACAAAACGGTGCAGTAGCAGAGTTTTCAACAGACCCATTGAAAGTCAATGTAACCGCAGAAAAACACGTTAAACGGGACAACGGCCATTGGTGCACACAACGGTCGTGTGCAGGAGGCCTAATCCTTATGTATAAAATGTAACGTTTATTGCTTGTCACTAAAATTTGCTACCTAAAATTATCAGCTGTGTCTGCAGTGCTGTTTGTAAGTAACTATATTAAGCAGTGGTGCTAGCCCTGGGGCCTCACTTAATGCTGCCTAGCGTGCTCCTCATTTGTCACACGGTTCTCTTGTGCTATATTATGCTCACACTGTTTGTCTCACGGTGCGCTACTCCTTGAGTTAGTGAGTTCCCTACTAGCACTCCCTATTCGCTCAGTACTGCTCCATATCCTTTGCTGGTGCAGATACTAGCTGATTAAAACACATGTAGTTTCACACTCTGCCCCCCGACATGTTTCACCAAGCTCTTGGCGTCTTCAGGGGTTAGGCAGTTTGCTCGTGAAGGGGGCGGGACCAGACTTTTAAAACCTTCCTACCAGCGTCATAGTTGCGGCGGCTAATGTGTATCTCTTTTGTTGCTGAGTTAGTTGCTCACCCTATCGGTAATAGCTTCTTAGGGGTTACTGCCTCGTGGTAACTCCCACAGTGCCTTTGTCCAATCCACCTAAGCCTGGGCTTTGCGCACATGTCAGGACTTAGCTCCCATCGGACCTTGGCAAGTTCCAGTGCGCATGTCTAAATACTTATACTTTACCGCGCATGCACTCAGTGATAAAGTTTGGGATGAGTCTCCAACTGCTACATCTCTCCCGATGCACATGTCAGGGAACTTGTCAAACTAGTTCAGGTTTTTTGCTGTTCCGTGCATGCGTGCAGTCTTTAAGTTACTTCTAGTCACCCACCACTGTGCATGCATTGGGACTTTGCAGTCCTTGGAATTTGCAGCTTAGTATGCGCATGTCTGGGGCCTTAATACACAATACGATATTGCCGCTCTACTGCGCATGCGTGCAGTGTTAGAGTTTAGAGCGGTTTCCTTCTACTGCGCTCGCGCATGCTAAGCATTACTTGCACCTGCGTCAGACGATAGAATTTGGCCAGATGCCAGGATCTCCAGTGCGCATGTCCGAATACTTTTTTATATATCTAATGCCAGCCTGCTGCCATTACTGGATCTTGTATAAATTTTGCCCTTTGCCTTTCCTACTTTACATGTCAGTGGAGTTAGCTACTTTATTGGTAAGTATTCGTGCATGATGGGCTCCGATATCTTCCTGACAGGAATATATTGGCAAAAGTCTCAGCTTTTAATATCTGCATTTATGACTAGCCAGTATAGTCAGTGGCATATCCGTTGCATTTCTTCTGTGATTTATAGGATTATATTTTCATCCGCACAATGCTCCGTTTTGTGTAGGATGCCTTTGTGGTGCATGTGGATCGCGCCGACATCCTCCACCGTATGCAATTTTTTTTTGCTGGGGATAGTCGTTTGCTGCGGTCCACATGCGGTGGGGCTGCTCCCCCAATGAAAAACACGCTACAGTGTTAGGGGTTGAGCAGCTCCCCCAGATTTGCCACTATATTTCTGTGTTTTTATCTTGTTTTATATGTAGTGTATGTGCCTTTACCTGGCATTCAAACACTCTCGTTTGCACCTGGTAGCTTCCATCACATGGTCTGATATGGGTGTGGCTTACAGTCTGGCTTTGTTCACTTTGCACTAGTTGTCCTGCTAGGCGGTTGTGTGGAAGCTTGGCTGTGAGCTGGATTACATCACCTTCAGACCTTGTTCACACCATAGGTAGCTTAGTGGTAGGACCCCTTGCCATGCTGAGAACCGTGACGTGGTGCATGATGGGCTCCGATATCTTCCTGACAGGAATATATTGGCAAAAGTCTCAGCTTTTAATATCTGCATTTATGACTAGCCAGTATAGTCAGTGGCATATCCGTTTGGTGCATTTCTTCTGAAATTTGAGACCTAGTGAATTATTATTAAGTTTCTCGACATAGTCAAGAAAGTGTGTTGCTGTGCTATCCCATAGTATTAGAATGTTGTCTATGAAACGACCCCAATATAATATGTGCTTGGTGAATTCTAAATATTCCTCTGTGAAAACTACTCGTTCCTCCCACCACCTTAAAAATAATTTAGCAAAACTTGGTGCACAAATCGTCCCCATTGCTGTCCCAGTGATCTGTAAATAATATTTCCCATCAAAAATAAAATAATTGTGTGTAAGTAAAAATTCCAGTAGTGATAAAACAAAATTGTTTTGCTCTTGATACTGTGTGCCTTTTGTGTTTAAATGATATTTAATCGCTTCTAGGCCCAAATCGTGTCTAATGCTGGTGTAGAAAGCCTCTACATCCAGACTGGCAATCATGGTGGTTTTATTGACCTCAATGTCCTGGAGTTTGGTCAATGTGTCTTTTGTAAGATGATAGACTGGAAACAAATGGGGACATCATCTGGTCCACATAGCTGCTGATTCCCTCGCATAGGCTCTGATTCCCTGACTCTATAGGCCTCCCCTGTATGGGGTCACGTTTTTTGTCCACCTTGGGGATGGCATAAAAGGTAGCTATGGTGGGTTTAGGATTAAATAGAACTCTAAACTCTTCCTTAGTGATGAGATTTTTTTCCTTCGGTCCGTCCAGAATATTTTTCAACTCTTGTTTGAACTTCTCTGTTGGATTTTCTTTTAGTAATTGATATGTCTTCACATCCTTCAACAGGGTCATCACCATTTGTAGATAGTAGTCTTTATTGAGAAGTACTATATTTCCACCCTATATTGAAAAATATTCTAGACAGAGCCAAGGAAAAAAATCTCATCACTATTTATTTATTTTTTTGTCAAATCTTTATTTTATTTTGATATCATATTCCAGCAAATAATATGACAATCGTTTTATGATAAGAATTAACAATAAACTGCTCCATCATCAATGTTGGTCACAGTAATAATCAGTGCTGTATACAAGAGTATTTAAGAAGACATATAATCACATGGCTGACAAACATCCACCTCAACAAAATGCATGTACGGCTAGTGCGGGCGAAATATGTTAACAATCTCATAGTACTAGTAATGAATCCCCCTTATCTTATTATCTATACTTGAAATACAAACATAATCTGATATGGTTTAAGTTCCCTAGGACATACCTATAAACCAGTGCCCAATTATTTCACCTTATTTTTACACCACTCAAACCATTTGCCCCATGTCAGTAAAAAGTTGTCTTGCGATAGTGATTCCCAGCTTGTCAATTCCTCTAGCTGACAATTTCTTGGACTTTGTGGGTCCATTCCGTTATACTAGGGGTATCTTTAGATAGCCAGTGTTTTGGAATAAGTAGCTTTGCTGCTGTTATCAATTGTGCTATAAGGGAGTGTTTCGCCAGTTTATAGTTGCAATCAGATAAGTTGAAAAGTGCCACCTGTGGTGTTATGGGGATTTTATAGAACATATGCCCTGGACTTCTTTAGAGATCATATCCCAATATTTTACAATTAACAGGCACAACCACCATATGTGATACATGGTGCCTCTAGTCTCGCCACACCTCCAGCAGTCTGCAGAATAAGAGGGTGTAATGTTATGTAATTTGTCAGGGGTTCTGTACCACCTAGTGACTAATTTGTAGGAGTTCTCCTGTATTTTTATACACCTTGAGTACCCATTGGAGTGGGCCAGTATTCTGCCCATCGTATCCTCATCAAGAGGCTGACCTATTTCTTTACCCCATTGTTCCATAAACAATGGTCTGGTGTCTGAGTTTTTCTCCAAGAGTTTATTATAGATTTGTGAGACAACTCCTTATACCAAGTGGGATTATAGTTACTCGGGGTATTGCTCAAGTATTGTATGCAGAACTTGTTCAGTTGGGAGTAATGAGTTAGAGTCCAGGGAATATGTCTAGATCTTGTTTTCAAAGATTGTATGTCAGGAACACATCGATTTTCCAGAAAATCACCTATTGCCATGTCTCCTAACGCTGCCCACAGTCCCATATCATCTTTGAAATCCTTATCAAATATATAAGGTAAATACCTAATAGGTGTGAAAGGTGGTTGATGGGATGTAAGTGTTCTGATACTCAAAACCAAGAGTCTAAATTACCTCTTAGGGAGTTAGGTATTCCATGTCTGTGATGAGGAGTTCTACGGCAATCCCATAGCGCGGCAAGTGCTTTGGCCCTAACACCTTCCTGGCTATTAGGCAGCCCAGTTTTACAACTCTGGGGTTAATTATCTCTGAGTGAAGCCTTATTTGTATCGACCTATAGTACCCATGTGCATCTGGTAGTCCAAATCCACCTTTGTACTTAGGCAATGTTAATCTCTTATAGGCTAGCCTAGGTTTTGATTGGTTCCAGACAAATGCAGAAAAGGCTTTCCTGATCTGAGCTAGGTAGTGATGAGGTAACAATACTGGTAGAGTCTGCATTAAATAAAGTAACTTGGGTACATTCTTTCTTCCTATCCAGGTTAAGTATGGTATTTTTAGTTCCTTTAATTGGAGCTTAATGTCGTTTAAGAGTTTGGGATAATTATTTGAGAAAAGTTGATCTGGATCTTTTGTTATTTGGACTCCCAAGTAATTAATACTCTCCTTCTGCCATTGAAAGGGGAAATTTGCCTTGAGATGTGTTATGGTTGCTTGAGGAGTATTAATTCCAAGAGCAATGCATTTTTCTAGGTTTATTTTAAAGTTAGACAAACTCCCGAATCTATCCAACTGTTGCAGAAGTGCCGGGAACGCCACCATAGGGTCTGGTAATAGTAATAGCATATCATCTGCAAATGCCGCTACTGTGTGTGTGTGTGTGAGGGCCAATCTGGAGCCCTTGTATTTCCTTATCTTGTCTAATGGCTTGAAGAAATGTTTCTAGGCACAAAATGAAAAGAGTTGGCGATAACGGGCACCCTTGCCTAGTTCCGTTACATATGTCAAAGTGGGGTGTGAAGTTTCCATTTATGTGTATTTTCGCTGTGGGTGAGGAGTACAGAGACAGCACAGCAGTTACAAATTGGGGCGGAAAGCCAAATTTATGCAGAGTAGCTTCCATATATTGCCAATCCACTCTGTCAAATGCCTTTTCTGCATCGGTGCTTAGAAAAGTAATTCTTTGACCATGAGACAAGGCAAATTGTTGAGCTTGAATAACCCGGAATGTACTGTCCCTGCACTCTCTGCCCCCCACAAACCCAGACTGTTCCGGAGAGATCAAGCTCCAATCAAGGCCAATATTTTTGCCCAGAGCTTGATATCTGCACTCAGCAGAGAAATTGGCCTGTAGCTGGCTGGGTAATGAGGATCTTTGCCTGGTTTGGGCAATATTGTGATATGTGTCTCCAGCGATTGCCTGGGTAAGGATGATCTATTAAAGAGGGATACTAATTGGGGGCCTAAAATGGGGACTTTTTTTTATAGTAGGCAACCGTTAAACCATCAGGTCCTGGGCCTTTCCCTTTTGGGGTTGATTTTAGGGCCTTCTCTACTTCCTTAAGTGTTATTGGGGTTATCAACATTTCTTTATCTGCCTCTGATATCATTGGTAAGTTAAGTTCCTGTAGGTATGATGAAGTCTTTACTCGCCTATCCTGTTTTGCTTCAGTAGTATCAATTTTCCTAATATTATACAAATCATAATAATATTCATTGAATACCTTAGAAATTTCATTGGCATCTAGATAGTGTGCCTTCTTTTGTCATCATTTGTTTGATGAAAGTTTGTTCTACTCGTTTTTTGATCATTGCCGATAAAATTTTGCTGCCTCTATTTCCATGGATATAATGCTTGTGTTTGGCTCTGAGATACGCATTGGCAGCCTTAACATTGAGAAGGGACTTAAGTTCTTGTCTAAGTGAAACTAGTGTCTCAAACTCTTTTAATGCCAATGATTTCTTATGGGATCTTTCTATTTGAGAAATACGGGTTAACAGTTCTGTCAAGCGCTTAGTTCTCTCTTTTTTGATATGAGAACCTAATGCTATAAATTCTCCCCTTAACACTGCTTTGTGTGCCTCCCAGGTAATTGCGTTCGTCATCGCCGTATTTGTATTTAGTTCGAAGTATTCTTTTAGCTTGTCGGAAATAGTGTCTACATGTGCTGGCGTATCCAATAATGTGTGATTAAGTCTCCATGACCGCTCTCTGCTGCATAAAGTAGGAAGTTGAACGCCACAGTAAACCATAGCATGATCAGACACGGTTATGTTGTCAATGTTTGCAGATTTAAGATCATAAGATAGTCCAATCTTTGGTAAGATCTATGCGGGTTCGATCAAAATGTATAATCTCTTCGCTCCCCATGAACTGATCTCCAGACATCTGTTATGCGTAAGTCCTTGAAACGCGTCTGTGTGGGATTTTAATGCCGTAAATGAAATGGCGGACCTCTGAGATGAAGAGTCCAAAAGTGGGTTCAGGGTTAAATTAAAGTCGCCCCCTATTATAATCCAGCCAGATGCGAAAATAGCTATTTTGTCTAAGATCTCTATTAGCCATGAAACCGTTTTTGCATTTGACGCATATTGGTTACAGAAGGTGAGTTTTGTATGACCTATTTCACAATTCAATAGGAGATATCTGCCTTCTGGATCTAATAGCTGAGAATGATAGGTGAAAGGAACATTCTTTTTCAACCCTATACTAACTCCTTTCGATGAGGCATTATCTGAGTAGGAATGAAACCAGTGGTGAAAGGCAGAATTGCCCATATTAGGAGTATGGTTAGGTATAAAATGCGTTTCTTGCAGCATGATTACATCTATTGCTGCCTTCTTAATTGTTTGGAATATCCGGCTTCGTTTAACAGGGCTTTTACAGCCATGTACGTTAAAGGTGGCGATATTAAGTATTAAAGGTGTAATTTACGTGTCACATGTATAGTAGTACCCCGTGTATAGTATATATGACCAAAGGATGGAGTGAATAACATTCGGCAATTATAACAATGGTAGAACATAAACCTCACACGAACTTTAAAAGAAAGCAGAAACAACTGAATCTCACATGAGACTTTTTTCAGTGGGGGGAGGAAATCAATTGCCACCATTATATCCTGATCGGCCTAGATCCCTCTATTAACCTATTCAGTGGTAATATACATGGTGATTAAACTACCCAGTCATAGCATAACATTATACCTTGCACAATTGAGTTATATCGATAACACATTAAGAAGAAGCCTTTGAACACTCATAACTCATCATGATCTCATAACATAAGGCTAACAATAAATTAGGAGTAATCCCCTTAGCTGCTAGAGACGTTGAGTATGCAGCTTCATAGACAGGCGATCTTTAACGCAAACAAGACCATACCCATACTTTTATCAATCAGTTGTTCAAGTGTCCATCTCTCTGTTCGCAGCCTTTCTGTTACGCCCGGTCCTCTGCTGTTTTGGTTTCACCCAAGGCGAGATCTTTGGGAGCGGAGGCAGTTCCTCTTCTGAGGGGAAAGGAAGCCAGGAGGTGATTTTCACTGGTGTTAAGTCCAGCATGTCCGAGACGGGTGTTAGATCTGCAGGTGTTCTAACGGTGAATCTGCGATTCCCTGCAGTGATCAATAATCTGAATGGAAATAGCCCCCTGTACGTATTTTCGATGCGCGCAGGAGGTCTTTGAGTGGTTTCAGCATTCTTCTCTTTTGAAGTGTTGAAGCCTCCAAATCTTGGAATAATTGAATGCTTCTTCCGTGTAGCTTAACATCACCTTTCTCTCTCGCCTTTTGTAGGATCTCGTCAGTGTCCCTGTAGCTTAATATGCCGCAGATGACATCTCTGGGGTTTTCTGAGGTGCCAGGTTTGGGCCGTAATGCTCGATGCACCCTCTCTACTATAACACTCTTGGCTCTTTCTGGGCCCATCAGGGAGGAGAAGAGGGATCCCATCACAGTCATCAGGTCTTCCCCGTCATCCGCTTCTGGGAGACCACATATTCTAATATTGCGTCGCCGGCTCCTATTTTCTTGATCCTCCGTCTGGAGTAATAAGCTGTTCATGGCCCTAGTGTGAGAGCCCAGCGGGCTTTTAACCGCTGTATTAAAGGAGAGCATGGCGTCCTGCACTTGTTCCAGGGATTCGACTCTATCCCCAATATGGCAGACATCCGCCTTTATAGTGGCTAAGTCAGCTGCAATCAGGGCCAAGGCCTTATGCAGGGTTTTCTCCAGAAAGTCACAGGTAAGTGCCGTCTGCTCGTCCCATAGCTGCGAACCACTCACCTTAGGTAACTCTTCGCAAGGTGTTTCACAGTACGTGTCTCCAGATGCTCCTTCTTCCCCATGGCGCTTCTGCGCCATCTCAGCTGAGCGCACGGGTATCTGAGGTGCAGGCTTCTGGAGAAACTTCTCCATGTCGGAGAGCTGCGGTAAGTCTCCCTTTTTGTCAGCGGTGACTCTGGACAGTTCTTTAGGCTGAATCTTCATCCCTTCTGTCAGATAGTGCTTTGAAATAGGCTAAAACAGGATCTAGTAGCGGGAGCTCCACTCTCAAGCAGCCGCCATCAAGCTCGGTCAGTCCACACCCCGTTTAGAGTTCTATTTAATCCTAAACCCACCATAGCCACCTTTTATGCCATCCCCAAGGTGCACAAAAAACATGACCCCATACCGGGGAGGCCTTTAGTGTCAGGGAATCAGAGCCTATGCGGATCAGCAGCTATGTGGACCAGATGATGTCCCCATTTGTTTCCAGTTTATCATCTTACTTAAAAGACACAAAAGACACATTGACCAAACTCCAGGACATTGAGGTCAATAAAACCACCATGATTGCCAGTCTGGATGTAGAGGCTCTCTACACCAGCATTAGACACAATTTGGGCCTATAAGCCATTAAATATTATTTAAACACAAAAGGCACACAGTATCAAGAGCACAACAATTTTGTTTGATCACTACTGGAATTTTTACTTACACACAATTATTTTATTTTTGATGCAAAATATTATTTACAGATCACTGGGACAGCAATGGGACGATTTCTGCACCAAGTTTTGCAAATTTATATTTAGGGTGGTGGGAGAAACTAGTAGTTTTCACAGCGGAATATCTAGAATTCACCAAGCACATATTATATTAGGGTCAGTGGCGTAGCGTGTGTTGCCAGCACCCGGGGCGAACCTAGTATGGCGCCCCCTAACTTTTGTGCATGCGCCTTTTTATAGAATGACGCCCCACAGGCATACCAAGACCAATATTACCACTAATACTATAAAAGAGACATGTACCGCAATTTATTGCAGGATCTCATAAAATACAGGGTTCCATATGGCTTTACATACCATACATAATGGACACTGATATCCAGTTTCATCTTGATCTGTTCCCATGAGTCCAGAACACAGCTCTACACAATCCCTGATCCATAGAAAGCTTCTGTGCTTAGATTCCTACTGCCAGTTACTGTCATGGCACTGCTGTACTGTGCAACATCCTGATAACAGATAAACTCTGATCTGCCGCTGAATTGGTTTGTAGCAAAACAAGAAGCAGGCCAGAACCTACAAAAAAACAAAAGCATACTTAAAATCTAGTAGACAACATTATAGCTAATGTTCAGTCAATTCAAAATCCACTTACCTCATGGCACTGCTGTACTGTGCAACATCCTGATAACAGATAAACTCTTAACTGCATCTGGATTGGTTTGTAGCAAAACAAGAAGCAGGCCAGAACCTACAAAAAAACAAAAGCATACTTGAAATCTAGTAGACAACATTATAGCTAATGTTCAGTCAATTCTAAATCCAAGTAAATCCACTTACCTCATGGCACTTCTGTACTGTGCAACATCCTGATAACAGATAAACTCTTAACTGCCGCTGAATTGCTTTGTAGTAAAACAAGAAGTAAAACAAGAAGCAGGTCAGAACCTACAAAAAACAAAAGCATACTTGAAATCTAGTAGACAACATTATAGCTAATGTTCAGTCAATTCTAAATCCACTTACCTCATGGCACTGCAGTTCTGTGCAACATCCTGATAACAGATAAACTCTTAACTGCCACTGAATTGGTTTGTAGCAGAACAAGAAGCAGGCCAGAACCTACAAAAAACAAAAGCATACTTGAAATCTAGTAGACAACATTATAGCTAATGTTCAGTCAATTCTAAATCCAAGTAAATCCACTTACCTCAATTTAAAATCGCCTGCTTTTGATTTTTGGAAATTTTTCAATTACGGTTTCAAACTCTATTTTGAAAACTTGCGCGATTGAAAGCATTGCTAGGTTAGTCAATCTTTCCTGGCTCATTGTAGATCTTAGATATGTTTTTATTAATTTCAGTTTGGAGAAACTTCTTTCACAACTGGCAGTTGAAACAGTGATGGTTAAAAATATTCTTAATGCAACAACAAAGTTAGTCGAACTCTCCTGCAGCTTCCACTTGTACACCCATCGAAGCAAATCTAAAGCGGTCCAGTTAGCAGGCTGCTCATCGGTGTTGACTTCCTTATACAAGACAACGTGCTTCCGAAGGCGATTTATTTCATTGAACATAGCTGCAGCATTCAACTCTGTGTACTTAGCACATGTGTGCTCAATTTGTTCAATGATAAAATCATCTTTTTCAATATCTAGCAAAGTCTGGATTTGCAGGAAAGCAAATCTCTGCTGAAGCATATTCATCTGTGTTGAGCGTTTTGTGATTTCTGCTTTAAGACGATCAATTGCTTCTAGTTGTTCTCTTCTTGTTTCTTGTATTAAGGTCAAGCCAGCATCACAACTTAGCTCACCAGGCATCTTTTTATGTCTTCCAACTCTTCTCTCTGTAGAAATGTTGTACATTTGACATATCTGCAGAGCTTTCTCAGTTGCCTCTAACACTACACTGTCTAGTTTTTCCTGGCAAAATAAAACCAGTGTTTTCAGCTTTTGCACACATTGATCAAGTGCAAGTCCTTTTTGCTGCAGGTAGAGCTGAGCATCATTCACTTCGTTTAATACTGGACTCCAAAAATGCAAGAATGAAAAAAAAGGATAAGTCATAATGCAAACTAATAGACTTCCTGCATCCCCTTTGGTTTCAACGTTTTCTCCTGGCCTGTCTCGCAGCATTTCCAAAGCATCTATTATTTTATCAGTGTGTTTAGCAAGTACACATACAGGTTCATGCTTTGAACTCCATCTTGTGTCACATGATCGCTTTAAGTTAATTGGTACATGTTCCTTAAGAACATCCCATCTATGGGTGGAGCTTGAGAAGAAAGTATATAATTTTTCTACAGTGCTAAAGAAAGTTATAGACTTTGTTCCAACACCAACTGAATGCACACTGGCAAGATTGAGCGAGTGATTGTTACATGGCACAAACACTGCTTTGGGATTGATATCCAAAAAGCGCTTCTGGACTCCACTAATTTGTCCAGCCATAATTGCTGCGTTGTCGTATCCTTGGCCATAGCAGTGCTCCAGCTTAAGTCCATCTGTCTTTAACTTGTCACAAATGTGTTTTGTAATAATATCTGCTGATTTCCCAGATAACTGAATAAAATCAATGAATGATTCGAGAACGTTGACTTCAGTATCTTCAATGTGAATATATCGAATCACTTGAGACATTTGGTCGGTGTGAGAAATATCTGGAGTGCTATCAAACATGATAGCAAAATACTTGGCCTTTGTGATTCTTTGCAAGATGGCTGTTCTAACATGATCACCAAGCAAGCTGATGTACTCATTCTGGCTCTGTGGAGAGAGGTAGGATACAGAGTACCCATGTGCCTGCTGAACTTTGTGAAGGTGCTGATTGGCAACTGGGTCATATTTTGCTAGTAGCTTGAAAGTTTCTAGGAAATTTACACACTTATCATCACTGCTTATATTTTCAGAGTGACCACGTAAGGGTAAGGATTGTCTTGCTAGATATAGCACACAGTCAAGTATTCTCACTAGTATACTTGACAAATAGATAAAAGAGCTTTAAACTTTCTAGACCTCACTATTGTCCTGGAAGATGATGGCAGTGTCAAAACAACCATATACAGAAAGCCCACCTCTACAAATAGCCTACTCCAATGGGGAAGCCACCATCCTACCACCTTGAAAAAGGGCATCCCAATCGGACAGTACCTTCGAGCAAAAAGGAATTGCTCCACGATCGAAGGGTTTGAAGAAGAGTGTAAGTTGTTATATGACAGGTTCCTAGTGTATAATCGGGCTAAAAAAAGTAATAGAACTACCCTATTTTCAAATAATACACAACAAACAGAAAATAAAAATGAGAAATTAGTACAATGTATAGGAAATTATGACAGGCAACACGAAAAGATACAGAAAATACTCAGACACCATTGGCATATACTACTCGCGGATGAAGAGTTGAAAGAAATCATCCCCCCGAATCCAGCCATCACATATAGGAGGGGGCAGAACATAAAAGAGAATCTGGCACATAGCCACTTCACATATGCTGACAAACAAGATAAACTTACCTGGCTGAGTACCACGGGATCCTATCCATGTGGCGACTGTATATTCTGTGAAAAAGTGATACCAAAAAAGGAATTTATAAACCCAGTAGATAATAAAAAATATCAGATTAAAGAATATATAAATTGCAAATCCATGGGAGTAGTACAGTGGAGGAAATAATTATTTGACCCCTCACTGATTTTGTAAGTTTGTCCAATGACAAAGAAATGAAAAGTCTCAGAACAGTATCATTTCAATGGTAGGTTTATTGTAACAGTGGCAGATAGCAGCTAAGTAAAGAAAAACAAGTGGCCATCATTACTTTAAGAAATTAAGGTCAGTCAGTCCAAAAAATTGGGAAAACTTTGAAAGTGTCCCCAAGTGCAGTCACAAAAACCATCAAGCGCTACAAAGAAACTGGCTCACATGCGGACTGCCCCAGGAAAGGAAGACCAAGAGTCACCTCTGCTGCGGAGGATAAGTTCATCCGAGTCACCAGCCTCAGAAATCGCAGGTTAACAGCAGCTCAGATTAGAGACCAGGTCAATGCCACACAGAGTTCTAGCAGCAGACACATCTCTAGACAACTGTTAAGAGGAGACTGTGTGAATCAGGCCTTCATGGTAGAATATCTGCTAGGAAACCACTGCTAAGGACAGTCAACAAGCAGAAGAGACTTGTTTGGGCAAAAGAACACAAGAAATGGACATTAAACCAGTGGAAATCTACTCTGATGAGTCCAAATTTGAGATCTTTGGTTCCAACCACCGTGTCTTTGTGCGACGCAGAAAAGATGAACGGATAACTGCACCGCTGAGTGGCAAATATATTTTTTCTTTTTCTGCTAATACATAGTAACATAGTACATAAGGCTGAAAAAATACATTTGTCCATCTAGTTCGGCCTGTCATGCTGCAAGTTGATCCAGAGGAAGGCAATAAAAAACCCTGTGAGGTAGAAGCCAATTTTCCCCACTTTAGGGGAATAAAAAATTCCTTCCCGACTCCAATCAGAATAACTCCCTGGATCAACGACCCCTCTCTAGTAGCTTTAGCCTGTAATATTATTACACTCCAGAAATACATCCAGGCTCCTCTTGAATTCCTTTATTGTACTCACCATCACCACCTCCTTAGGCAGAGAGTTCCATAGTCTCACTGCTCTTACCGTAAAGAATCCTTTTCTATATTTGTGTACAAACCTTCTTTCCTCCAGATGCAGAGGGTGTCCCCTCGTCACGGTCACAGTACTGGTGATAAATAGATGATGGGAGAGATCTCTGTACTGACCCCTGATATATTTATACATATTAATTAGATCTCCCCTCAGTCATCTTTTTTCTAAAGTGAATAACCATATTTTTGATAATCCTTTAGGGTACTGTAGTTGCCCCATTCCAGTTATTACTTTAGTTGCCCTCCTCAGGACCCTCTCCAGCTCTGCTATGTCTGCCTTGGTCACAGAAGCCCACAACTGTACACAGTACTCCATGTGTGGTTTGACTAGGGATTTGTAAAGTGGTAGGACTATGTTCTTATCACAGGCATCTATGCCCCTTTTGATGCAACACATTATCTTATTGGCCTTGGCAGCAGCTGCCTGTGACACTGTTTTTTGCAACTTAGTTTGCTGTTTATTAAAATTCCTAGATCCTTTTCCATGTCAGTGTTACCGAGTGTTTTACCATTTAGTATGTACGGATGACCTGCATTATTCCTTCCCATATGCATAACTTTACATTTGTCAGTGTTAAACCTCATCTGCCACTTCTCTGCCCAACCCTCCAATCTATCCAGATCCCTCTGTAGTAGTTTACTGTCCTCTTCAGTGTTAATTAATTTACACAGTTTAGTGTCATCTGCGAAAATTTATATTTTACTATGCAAGCCTTCTACAAGATCAATAAATATATTGAAGAGAATAGGGCCCAATACTGACCCCTTAGTTACCCCACTAGTGACAGTGACCCATTCTGAGTGTGTACCGTTAATAACCACCCTTTGTTTTCTATCACTTACCACATACAGATATTTTCTCCCAGTCCGAGCATTCTCATTTTATATACTAACCTTTTATGTGGTACAGTGTCAAATGCTTTGGAGAAGTCCAGATATACGACATCCATTGATTCACCGCTGTCAAGTCTAGAACTTACCTCCTCATAGAAACTGATTAAATTAGTTTGGCATGACCAATCCCTCATGAAGCCATGCTGATATGGCATTATTTGCTTATTTCCGTTGAGATGTTCTAAGATAGCATCTCTTAGAAAACCTTCAAACAGTTGCAGTACGCCGCCCTGCAGGGTGAGGCGAATATTGAGGATACTGGGGTAGTTACTAACCAAGGGTGGTTGTAGTACTCACAGTCTTTTGTATACCCTGGGCAGACGTACAGCAGTGATGGAGAGGCTGGCACAGGGGACCTCTGGGGCACTCTCTGTGTATAGGGACCAGGCCTGATGGTAGATATGGTGCCCTGGATGTTGCAGGTGTTTAATGTGCCGGTTGAAAGATCCCTTTAAATTCGTGACGCCAGTGCCGGTAACGGTGGCACACCGATTTATGATAGGAATAATTGTGGAACACGATGTTGTGGTGAACCAAAACTTCCTTTTACTGGAAACAGTTAACTATTTACAGTCTTTTGGCAAAGTTTCATATGTGAGCAGCAGTCACTAGCAGGCTTATACAAATGGCAGGTACTATGTAGAGATGTTGCGAACATAAAATTTTCCGTTCACGAATGGCGAACGCGAATTTCTTCAAATGTTCGCAAACGGGCGAACCGCCATTGACTTCAATAGGCAGGCGAATTTTTAAACCCACAGGGACTCTTTCTAGCCACAGTAGTGATGGAAAAGTTGTTTCAAAGGGACTAACACCTGGACTGTGGCATATAGGAGGGGGATCCATGGCAAACTCCCATGGAAAATTACATAGTTGACGCAGAGTTGGATTTTAATCCATAAAGGGCATAAATCAGCTCACAATCCCATTTTTTTTTAACAACGTAGTTTAAAACATCAAGTGTGTGTATATGATCAGGTATGATGTTGTATCGATCAGGTAGTGTAAGGGTTACG
The DNA here is from genome assembly GCF_014858855.1 of Bufo gargarizans. NCBI lineage: Eukaryota > Metazoa > Chordata > Amphibia > Anura > Bufonidae > Bufo > Bufo gargarizans. The sequence continues at coordinate 207,865,167 of NC_058084.1, forward strand.
CCCGCTTCACAGCCATTGACAGACCAAACTCCCCTTTTAATGCACCGCAAACAATCGCAAACAGTCCATTTGCCCAACCGCAAACTTCCCATTTGCACAAGGTTGGATACCAAGCTAGCCATGTCCCGTTGATGTCATTGAAGGTTTCTTCCTCCACCCAGCCACGTACAACACCAAGGGTCCTCGAAAGGTGAATTGAATTGATTTTTCGAACAGGGAGATGGTTAAAAAAAAAACGCTGGCTCACACCCGATATGAGTGGTATTTTCTGTAGTACTATTCTCATCAGTTTAATCCCTGTATGGTCCCCAATCTGGGATCCATTTATTAAATAGATTTTTCGAACGGGGAGATGGTTAAAAAAAACGATGGCTCCCTCCCCTTTGAATCCAAGCCACGGTCACTGCGTCAGCGCCCTGCAATTTACTGTCACACCCAATATGAGTGGTATTTTCTGTAGTACAATTCCCATCAGTTTAATCCTTGTTACGTCCCATATCAGGGATTGCCTTTCGTGAAAAAAAATTTAGGCCGGGTACCTTCGACTGCCTTCACAGTGAAAGACCAAACTCTGATACACCAAACTGAATTGATTTTAGGAAACGGGAGATGGAAAAAGCAGCTTGGTCAGTCCTCTTACTCCCAACTTGGGGCACTGCGTGTGCACAGAGCAATGTGCTGTGACACCCTATATGAGTGGTGTCTTAACTAGTACTATTCCTATCACTTTAATCCATGTTACATCCCCTATCCGGGGACGTATGTCAAATTGATTAACCATTGTCGAATTAACGTACCATTACGACATCCGGAAATAATTTAGTTCTGAGCTCTGTACTTGCTTTGTATTGGAATTGATGGGGATTTTTTTAATTGTCTGCATTATATCTAATAAATTATTAAGAGATTTTATTATGATTTTTTTTATTTTGTGTATTAAAAACCCATACAACTTTAAAAAAAAATAAAAAATTTATCCAGCCGATCGCTTTTGGTCTGATCATAATGAAGCAACGGCCTTATCATCTGCGGTGTGCCAACACACTCAGAGGTGATGATCGCTTCATTGTGATACGCAAGCCCCTTCACCACAACAAGGTAACGATCACGAAGGGGAATTGACACTTGTATGTGCCTTTTTTTTTTTTTTTTGCAGCCACAGTGCAGCACCAGAGGCCAGAAAAATTAGACATGTACAAATGCCTGAAAAATAATGTTATTGTTGCAGCCGCTGTTGTAGCAGCGGACGGAAAAATGTATGTTTTCAAGGCAGAAAGGTGACTAAAAAATTGCTGCTTGAACCCTATTTGGTGGCGGAGAATTCACGAAAGTCATCCGTTATGCAGACATTAAATACAGCAGAATGGGGACCATTTTGAGGCCAAGGCATGCCATCAGGCCTTTTGTTAGTCAAACGTATCCCCCACTGTCAGTCCCTTCGGGATCCATGCCTCATTCATCTTAATGAAGGTGAGGTAATCAACACTTTTTTGACCGAGGCGACTTCTTTTGTCAGTGACAATGCCTCCTGCTGCACTGAAGGTCCTTTCTGACAGGACACTTGAAGCGGGGCAGGCCAGAAGTTCTATCGCAAACTGGGATAGTTCAGGCCACAGGTCAATCCTGCACACCCAGTAGTCAAGGGGTCCATCGCTCCTCAGAGTGTCGATATCTGCAGTTAAGGCGAGGTAGTCTGCTACCTGTCAGTCGAATCATTCTCTAAGGCTGGATCCCGAAGGGCTGTGAAAAAGCTCTGCATGTCCTCCATCAACAACACATCTGTAAAGCGTCCTGTCTTTGCCGCCGTGGTCGTGGTAGGAGGAGGATTACTTTCACCTCTTCCGCTGTTAGATTCCCGTTGTGATGTGACATCCCCCTTATAAGCTGTGTAAAAGCATATTTTTTAGTTTGGTTTTGAACTGCTGCATCCTTTCTGACTTTCGGTAATTTGGTAACATTTCCGCCACTTTCTGCTTATACCGGGGGTATAGTAGCGTGGCCACCCAGTACAGGTCGTTCTCCTTCATCCTTTTTATACGAGGGTCCCTCAACAGACATGACAGCATGAAAGACCCCATTTGCACAAGGTTGGATGCCGAGCTACTCATTTCCCGTTCCTCGTCCTCACTGATGTCATTGACGGTCTGTTCTTCCCCCCAGCCATGTACAACACTAAGGGTCCCAGATAGGTGACAACAACGAGCACCCTGGGATGCCTGCTGTGGTTGGTCTTCCTCCTCCTCAAAGCCACATTCCTCCTCTGACTCCTCTTCCTCATACTCCTCTTCCAGCGTTGACGCAGGTCCGGCAAGCGATGATGACAAGGCTTTTTCTGGTGGTGATGGTGACTAGTGTTGAGCGCGAATATTCGAATATCTATTTTTTTTTTTGCGAATATCGGCATTTCGCTAATTCACGAATATTTCGAATATGGTGCTATAAATTCTATATTTTGAATATTCATTTTTTTTATTGTTATTTTTTTTCTTTCACACTTCCCTAAAGTTGTTCTTACCTGTCGTTTGGATTCCTGGCTTCCTGGCTGCTCCAGTCAGTGCTCAGTGCCCGTTGCCGCTTCTGCCGACTTCCGTGCTCATGGAGCGTCCCCATCACCATGGGAACGTCTGCATAAACTAGAATGTACTGTCGGATTTGAGAATTACGTTGAAATCGCAATGCGATTATTTCAAGTTATAATAATCGAATTGCGATTTCAACTTAACACTGCTATATTCCATATTCGTTAATTCTAGCCTAATATGGACTATAGCAGGTCCAAGTTGAAATCGCAATTTGATTATTATAACTTGAATTAATCGAATTGCGATTTCAACTTGGACCTGGTTTACTATGGTTGGCTTGGTAGAATTAGCGAATATGACAAATGTATTCGTCATATTCCACAAAACGAATATAACAAATGTATTCGTCATATTCCACAAAACGAAGATAGCAAAGTATTCTGCATCTTCGTTTTAGCTACCTATTCATCAACTTCGCTAATTCTAGCAATCGTATAGGAATGTTTACTATAGAGACAGCTAAGTTTAATTCGCTATGCGATTATATGACTGCTTTTTTTTTTATAAATAGATTATAATAATTACCAGGTATTATAATTATTCTATTTATTTTTAAAAACAAGCAAAGTAATATAATCGCATAGCGAATTAAACTTAGCTGTCTCTATAGTAAACTTTCCTATATGATCGCTAGAATTAGCGAAGTTGACGAATAGGTAGCTAAAACAAAGATGCAGAATACTTCGTTATCTTCGTTTTGTGGAATATAACGAATATATTCGTCATATTCGCTAATTCTACCAAGCCAACCATAGTAAACCAGGTCCAAGTTGAAATCGCAATGCGATTAATATAACTCGAAGTAATCGCATGGCGATTTCAACTTAGCACTGCTATATTCCATATTAGGCTAGAATTAAACGAATATGGAATATAGCATTACTAAGTTGAAATCGCCATGCGATTACTTCGAGTTATATTAATCGCATTGCGATTTCAACTTGGACCTGGTTTACTATGGTTGGCATAGTAGAATTAGCGAATATGACGAATGTATTCGTCATATTCCACAAAGCGAATATGGCGAATGTATTCGTTATATTCCAAAAATGAAGATAAAGTATTCTGCATCTACGTTTTAGCTACCTATTCATCAACTTCGCTAATTCTAGTAATCATATAGGAAAGTTTACTATAGAGACAGCTAAGTTTAATTCGCTATGCGATTATATGACTGCTTTTTTTTTTTTTTATAAATAGAATAATTATAATACCTGATAAATATTATAATTATTCTATTTATAAAAAAAGAAAGCAGTCATATAATCGCATAGCGAATTAAACTTAGCTGTCTCTATAGTAAACTTTCCTATATGATTGCTAGAATTAGTGAAGTTGATGAATAGGTAGCTAAAACGAAGATGCAGAATACTTCGTTATCTTCGTTTTGTGGAATATAACGAATATATTCGCTAATTCTACCCAGCCAACCATAGTAAACCAGGTCCAAGTTGAAATCGCAATTCGATTAATTCAAGTTATAATAATCGAATTGCGATTTCAACTTGGACCTGCTATATTCCATATTAGGCTAGAATTAACGAATATGGAATATAGCAGTGCTAAGTTGAAATCGAAAGTCGATTATTATAACTTGAATTAATCGCATTGCTATTTCAATAGGATAGTAGCCTTTAAGTTAAAATCGCAAAACGTGATTATTTAAATCGCACATTAATCGCGATAACTAGAATAATGACGAATACTCGATTTCGACGAATATAAAACGAATATTCTATCGAATATTTGCAAATTTCGTCAAAATCGAATATGGCACCTGCCGCTCATCACTAATGGTGACCACAACTCTTCCTCTTCACGCTCATCTACAGCCTGATCCAGCACTCTTCGCATGGCACGCTCCAGGAAGAAAACAAATGGGATGAGGTCACTGATGGTGCCTTTGGTGCGACTGACTAGGTTTGTCACCTCCTCAAAAGGACGCATGAGCCTACAGGCATTGCGCATGAGCGTCCAGTAACGTGGCAAAAAAATTCCCAGCTCCGCAGAGGCTGTCCTAGCACCCCGGTCATGCAAATACTCGTTGACGGCTTTTTCTTGTCGGAGCAGGCAGTCGAACATTAGCAGTGTTGAATTCCAATGTGTCGGGCTGTCGCAAATCAAGCGCCTCACTAACATGTTGTTTCCAGTTGGTGCAGGGTCAGCCACTGATCCACCTGTGCGTTCAGAGCGGACAGGAGTGCTGGTCCGGTGTGGCTCTCTGCTTTCAGGCAAGTCAACCCCAAGACAGCGTGACACTGTCGTATCCCGGATGTGGAATAGCTCCTGGGGAGCTGGGGGGATTCAGTTGATGTGCAGCCAGACGCTGCAGCAGAAGAGGACTCAGCCGAGGAGGTTATGAAAGAGGATGGAGTAGGAGGAGTAGAGGAGGTGGCAGTAGGCCTGCCTGCAAGTCGTGGCAGTATCACCAAATCTGATGCAGAGCCACGCATTCCATGCTTGGCAGCCATCAGCAGGTTGACCCAATACGCAGTGTAGGTGATATACCTGCCCTGACCGTGCTTTGCAGACCAGGTAGCAGTGGTCAGATGGACCCTTGCCCCAACACTGTATGCCAGAGATGCGATGACTTCCTTTTCAATTACTGAGTAGAGGTTTGGGATTGCCTTTTTTTTAAAAAAAAATTTGTCCGGGTCCCTTCCACTGTGTCCCAATAGCGACAAATTTTTTGAAGGCCTCAGACTCCACCAGCTCGTATGGTAAAAGCTGGTGGGCTAAGAGTTCCATCAAGCCAGCTGTCAGACGCCGGGCAAGGGGGTGACTCTGACATTGGCTTCTTACGCTCAAACATTTCCTTTACAGACAACTGACTGTGGGCAGATGAGATGGAACTGCTGAAGGTGAGAGGCTGAGTGGCGGGTGGTTGAGAGGGGGCAAGGAGGACAGCAGTGGTTGACATGGCTTAAGATGCTGGACCAGGAGGAGGATGGTGGCTTTGAGTTTGTGTGCGGCTTGTACTCATGTGTTGATTCCATTGGCGTTTGTGATGTGCGATCATGTGCCTTCGCAAAGCAGTTGTACTGAGGTGGGTGTTGGACTTCCCACGACTCAGTTTCTTTTGGCACAGGTTGCAAATGGCATCGCTGTTATCAGAGGCAGACACAAAAAAAATGCCACACTGCTGAGCTTTGCAATGACGGCATTCTGGTGGTGGCAACAGCATGCATTTATTTGGCATGCTGTCTGGCTGACCCCAGGTGCTGATGCATGCTGTCTGACTGTGCCACTAGCTCCTTGCGACGACCTCATACCACTTGTATCTGACACCTCAGCAAAGGAAGCAGAAGCGGGTACAACATCATCATCATCATCACACTGTACGTTCATGTGTGTAATGCTGCCTGACTGAGACATATCCCTGTTATTTACATCCTCTGGCAATAATGATTGCACATCACTAATTTCATCCAACTGATGTGTAAATAACTCCTCTGAGGGATCAAGTGAAGCGGCTGTGGTGGCTGCGGTGGTAGTGATGGTGGTGCCGGTGGGCGGGAGAGTGGTAACTTGAGAGCAGGTGACCAAAGCTGAGCTGGAGGAGGATGGTGCCTCAAAGGTTCTTAGCGAAAGCTGTTGAAGATTGGGTGTCCTGTGTAAGCCAGTCAACTATTTTCTCCGAATTTTTTGGGTTCAGGGTACGTGGCCTCTGAACACTGGGCATTATTCCAGGGCCAGTGGAAATCACAGCACCATGACCACGACGGCCCCTGCGGTGTGGCCTGCCTCTGCCTGTCATTTTTTTTTAGATAAGTGGTACTATGCGTGCAAGGTACTGTGCCACCCCATATAAGTGGTGGGCAGTGGGCACAGTACAGTCTGTGTGGGCCTGACACACACTGGCTTGCAACTGTGATTATATCACTGAAAACTATTAAATATAATTTTTTTTATTTGCAAGGTATTTGAGTGAGTGACACCCTGTAACGGTATGAGTGGAGGCCTAGCCACTAGCCAGTGGCCACAATGCAGTCTGTTTGGGCCTGACACACACTAGATTGCAACTGGGATTATTTCACAGAAAAATATTAAATATAATAGTTTTTTATCTGCGAGGTATTTTCTGTCACACCCTGTATGAATGGTGTGCACTGTGCACACAGTGCTGTCTGTGACTGAGCCTGCAGCCTCTCACACACGGGCAGCCAGGCAACTGCAAAATATATATATATATTTTTTTTTTTTTTATTTTTTTTTTTTTAAAGCAGATTGATGTACCAGCCCTGAAAAGGGCTTTTTGGGGTGCTGTCAGGACGCTGTCCTTACAGCAGATGAGTCTGTGGACACAGAACACTGCCCTAGTTAACGCTTTCCCTATTGAATCAGCAGCAGCAGCACTGTCCCTCCTCTCACTGAGAATTCAGCTTCCGAATGAATCTAAAATGAATGCTATCCAGGAGGTGGGAGGGTCTGGGAGGGAGGGTCTGCTGCCGATTGGCTGGAATGTGTCTGCTGACTGAGGTACAGGGTCAAAATTTACTCAATGATGATGTATAGGGGGCGGACCTGAACATCGCATATGTTCGCCCGCCGTGGCGAACGCGAACAAGCTATGTTCGCCGGGAACTGGTCGCCAGCGAATAGTTCGGGACATCACTAGTACTATGTTCTTGCAAGATATTTAGAGGGTTAAACACTTACAGATCAGGTTGCACTTTTCCTCAGAATCCTGTCTGTCTTTATCCCAAGGCCCGTATACCGTAATGCTGGCTTTATCCTGGGTAGGGGAAACTTCCTCAGGTATATATATCCTTGATTTAGGTAAAATCCTTCTGCCCTTCAGCCCTCAGGTTGGCTGGAAACACTTTGGCTCTGCTCTGCTCTGGTTATGGGAACTTCAGGTTTCTCTCAGGAGGTAAACCCTTCTCCTGGTGGCAGCTTCTGAGCTTCCTTTACTCAGCACCCTCAGGCAGGCTAGACTGCACTCACTAGCTTCCTGGATTATACTGCACTCTCTCCTGCCTGGGCCTAACTATATATACTATATATAGGGGTTCCCTAGCTCCCTTTACTGTCTAGGAGGAGAAACTACCCCTAACAGGCCTGATACACAGATAACAGGAAAGTTTCTGTTGCTGAACATTGCTTGAGAAGAGGTAAGAAATTTGGTCAGGTGTTTGCTATTGTGCGTTTGCTAATGAGCCTAGCTCATTGAGGTGTTACATTTGTTGCTGGGGGAGGAGCTTGTGAAGGAGTGTGTGTATATATAGAGACAGACTCATTAGCTGGCCTAATTCATTAGCTGCAACTACTACCTTCAAGTACTACATTAAGTACAGTGAAGAGATATTGCAGGAGACTGAAGAGATTGAAGAGATACTGCAAGAGATTGGCTTGGAGTTTGCAACTGGCTCATCTGTGTTTCTTTTGCTGAACATTGCTTGAGAAGAGGTAAGGAATTTGGTCAGGTGTTTGCTATTGTGCGTTTGCTAATGAGCCTAGCTCATTGAGGTGTTACATTTGTTGCTGGGGGAGGAGCTTGTGAAGGAGTGTGTGTATATATAGAGACAGACTCATTAGCTGGCCTAATTCATTAGCTGCAACTACTACATTCCAGTACTACATTAAGTACAGTGAAGAGATATTGCAGGAGATAGTCAGGAGGTAGGTTGGAAGGTGGAAACAATACAAAAAAAGGTAAGATTTGTTTGATTTAAATTTACAATTATTATTTTTTTTTTCTCTCCTCTTTAAAATGGCAGACTTGGTTCAGTGCAGGAATTGTTATGCATTTATTTCATGTTCCACTCTTTGGAGATTCGGATGCTCTCAGATCTGTAGACAGTTCTCCTTACTGCAGCAGGAAATTGCATTTTTGAAATCTGAGATATTTAAATTATCTGTTAAACAAACTCCAGCTAGGACTGCTGCAATGCCACTGCCACAGAGGACCCCCAGAAATGGCAGATGGGTTACTGTAGGTTCTGGAAGACTTAGAGTGGTGGATAGAAGACATGTCCCACAGTCGGTGGTTCTCCATAATCCATTTGCAGCACTCTCAGAATGTAAGGACAACATGGATATGGACTCAAGCACAGAGGGTGAGAAACCATCTACTCCTATGTCTAATGTATGCAAGACTGCAGCCAAGGACAAAAAAGACAAAGTGAAGTCTCAAAAAAAGCAGCTGTTGCTGGGAGATTCAATCATAAGAAGTGTGGAGCTTAAAGAAAATGGTTTTGTGAGATGTCTCCCTGGGGCTACTGCTAGAAGACATAGAAGACGTATTATTAATATTGTTAAGCAAGCAAAGCAGGAAGGGGACGTGGATGTTCTTGTCCATCTAGGGACAAATGACCTGGCTTGCAATGAAGTGTCAGAGGTGAAAAAATCTTTTATCACACTTGGTAATGACGTACAAAATTTTGCATCCACCATTTCATTTTCTGAAGTTCTGCCTGTGCATAATGTTCAGAATGATAGGCAGAGGCGCATAAAGGAGTTCAACATATGGCTTGGTAAATGGTGTCAAGAGCAAGGATTTGGCTTTGTTTCTCATGATAGCTCTACTTGGAATAGAAAGGAACTGTACAAAAAAGATGGTTTGCATCTTTCTCTCAAAGGAACAAATGTACTTAGTGAACAACTCCAAGAATTTGCGAAAGAGTATTTAAACTAGGAAGGGGGGGCAAAAGAGTGAAAATAAAAGAGTCCAATTGCCCCCCCCCCCCCCGAAACAATGCCAGAACAGGTCAGAAGCACAGAGGTTAAGAAATGATAAGCTCAGAGTCCTGTCTACAAATGCTCGCAGTTTAGGTAAAAAAAAAATCAATGAACTTGGGTCAATAATGGCATCTGAGAATGTAGATTTAGTGGCTGTTACGGAGACATGGTTTAATGAAAGAAATGACTGGGACATAACCATACCAGGGTACTCGTTATACAGAAGAGACAGAGAAGGCAAGAAAGGAGGAGGAGTGGCCCTGTATGTGAAAGATAGCATTAAATCTAACCTAATACAAGTTGGTGAGGCCAACATAGAGTCAGTTTGGGTTACGTTGCAGTTTGCTAATCATGCAGTAACTCGTGTAGGTGTGATATATAGGCCACCTGGTCAAGTTAAAGAACTAGATGATCTACTAGTTGAAGAAATAGCTAAAATGACAATGAAAGGAGACGTTATCATTATGGGAGATCTCAATCTTGCAGATATAAACTGGAAAACCAAAATAGCAAGTTCTACCAGGAGTACAGATATTCTAAATTCCCTACTGGGGCTATCCCTACAACAAATGGTTGAGGAGCCATTTTGGATTTGGTATTCACAAATGGGGATTCGGTATATGATGTCATTGTAGGCGAAACCTTGGGATCTAGTGATCACCAGTCAGTGTGGTTTAATATAAGAACTGTGAAAGAGTCCCACCACACAAAAACAAAAGTTTTAGATTTTAGAAAAACAGACTTTTCAAAAATGAAATTAGTCATAAATGAGTCCTTATCAGACTGGAACGGATTACATGGAGTCCAGGAGAAATGGGACTACTTAAAAGGTGCATTATTGAAGGCAACAGAAAATTGCATTAGACTTGTCAGTAAAAGCAAAAAAAGGAAGAGACCACTGTGGTACTCAGCAGAAGTGGCCCAAATCATTAAAAATAAAAAGCTAGCATTTTGTAATTATAAAAAAAAACCAGAGCAATGAAGATAAGGAAATCTACAAGATTAGGCAGAAAGAGGCCAAGCAAGTTATAAGAACTTCTAAAGCTCAGGCAGAAGAAAAACTAGCTCAGTCTATGAAAAAAGGGGTTAAGACATTCTTCAGATATATAAATGAAAGAAGGAAATTAAAACAAGAAATAACTAAATTAAAAACAAAGGACGGTGGGTATGTAGAAGAGAATAAAGGGCTAGCGGACTGCCTTAATGAATACTTCAGTTCAGTTTTTACAAAAGAAGGACCTCCACTAGAAAGGATGACTAATAAATCGTTTGATGCATGTGTCTTTACAGAGGAAGATGTTCTAAGTTTGCTGTCTAAAGTGAAGACAAATAAGTCACAGGGGCCTGATGAGATACACCCAAAATTATTAAAAGAGCTTAGTGGTGATCTGGCAAAACCGTTAACAGATTTATTTAACCAATCATTAGTAACAGGAGTCGTCCCGGAAGATTGGAAATTGGCAAATGTCGTGCCCATTCACAAGAAAGGTAGTAGGGAGGAATCGAGCAACTATAGACCAGTGAGTCTGACATCAATAGTAGGCAAATTAATGGAAACCCTATTAAAGGATAGGATTGTGGAACATCTAAAATCCCATGGATTGCAAGATGAAAAACAACATGGGTTTACTTCAGGGAGATCATGTCAAACAAATCTTATAGATTTTTTTGACTGGGTGACTAAAATAATAGATGGTGGAGGTGCAGTAGACATTGCATATCTAGATTTTATTAAGGCTTTTGACACTGTCCCACATAGAAGACTTATCAATAAAATGCAGTCATTGAGCATGGACTCCCATATTGTTGAGTGGATTAGGCAGTGGCTGAGTGACAGACAACAGAGGGTTGTAGTCAATGGAGAACATTCAAAACAAGGTCATGTTACCAGTGGGGTTCCACAGGGATCTGTACTGGGACCAATTTTATTTAATATCTTCATAAGTGATATTGCAAAAGGCCTCGATGGTAAGGTTTGTCTTTTTGCTGATGACACAAAGATATGTAACAGGGTTGATGTTCCTGGGAGAGAAACGCCAAATGGAAAAGGATTTAGGAAAACTAGAAGAATGGTCAGAACTCTGGCAACTAAAATTTAATGTGGATAAGTGCAAGATAATGCACCTGGGGCGTAAAAACCCAAGGGCAGAATATCGAATATTTGACACAGTCCTGACCTCAGTATCTGAGGAAAGGGATTTAGTAGTAATTATTTCAGAAGACTTAAAGGTGGGAAGACAATGTAATAGAGCAGCACGAAATGCCAGCAGAATGCTTGGATGTATAGGGAGAGGTATAAGCAGTAGAAAGAGTGAAGTGCTTATGCCGCTGTACAGAACACTGGTGAGACCTCACTTGGAGTATTGTGCGCAGTACTGGAGGCCATATCTCCAGAAGGATATAGATACTCTAGAGAGAGTTCAGAGAAGAGCTACTAAACTAGTACATGGATTGCAGGATAAAACTTACCAGGAAAGGTTAAAGGACCTTAATATGTATAGCTTGGAAGAAAGAAGAGACAGAGGGGATATGATAGAAACTTTTAAATACATAAAGGGAATCAACTCGGTAAAGGAGGAGAGCATATTTAAAAGAAGAAAAACTACCACAAGAGGACACAGTTTTAAATTAGTTTCAATAGTTTTTTATTTTATCAATAAAAACAAAGAAGTATTCGGACATGGACAACATCACAGTAATCAGATGAGAACATGCGTTATGACAATACATCTGTGGGCGCAGCCACTACTACACAATAATACACAATACTGTTATCAGAGGTCTATCAAGTATGTTCGACACCATAACCGCACATATCAGCAGTAACACAGGTGTAACGCCAAAACATCTACAGGTGTTATCTACATTCCGCAGCATAGGTCTTGCCGACATAACAAACTGAGAGCACACAGATACATAAAAGAGTGACCCGAGAGGTCGCTGTTTAGTGACACCAACAGTATAAACAAACCAAACCAAGAGCTGTGGGTTACCACAGAGCAACCTAGGGCAAGGCCTCTTCTAGGGAAGAGGAAATAATGGAGAGAGGGAAAGGAAAACACAAGGGGAAGGGGTTAAGAAATACCCGTATCGTATTTCAGTTGTATCTCCGCTGCTCCCACCCGTATCCAGGGCTCCCTCCTCAAGGGGAGTAGAAGGGACTACGGATCCACTCACTCCAAGTCGCCTGCCTCAATTTAATGGGAATGGTTGATGAGGGTAAAGAATGTTCATACCTGCAAGTCTGATTAATCTCTTGTATAACTTCGGAAATCGAAGGAGGGACTTGATTTTTCCAGTGTCGGGTAACTACCAGTTTGGCGCTGAGCAAAATGTGGCCTACAATGTGTCTATTCGGGAGCGGTACTTCCTTAATCCCAATGAACAACAAGGCTAACTCTGGGGATGGGTCTATTTTTTGCCCCGCTAGATTTGAAACCAAACGAAAGACTGGCTTCCAATAGTCATTTAGGATGGGACATGACCAAAGGATATGGAGTAAGGATCCGCCCCCTCCACAGTTTCTCCAACAGTATGGCGATGTAGAAGGATAAATTATATGAAGTCTCTGGGGGGTAAAGTACCAATGTAGGATGGTTTTTAGACCTGCCTCATAGTGAGTGACACACTTGAAATTAGAAGCTACAAATCCAATAGCATCAATCCATGAGTCTTCTGGAAAGGTCCTATTTAGATCCCTTTCCCATCTGAGGACAGGAGGGGATTTAACAAAAGAAGCTTTATCCCCCAGTATGTCATAAAGTGATCTTGTGGAGTGTTTTCTGAACAGGGAGGGGAACCGGAATAATCGCAATACAGATGAGTTGACCTGCGGGGGGGATTGAAGGGTCTTTGAAAGGAAGTGACGTATCCTTAAATATGTGAAAAATTCAGAGTGAGGTAATGCAAAAGCACTTTGAATGGAAGGAAACGAGAGAATGGAGTGGTCAGCCATCAGCTGGGAAATAGTGACGACCCCTTTATCTCGCCATGGCGCTAAGTTAATGTCGGGTATGGACAACTCGATAGCCCGTGTGGAGGCAATTTTGAAGAGCTGGTATGATTCCTCTTTCGATGCTTTATGAATGGTGGTCCACAGGGCTCCAACATGCGATATTGTGAGCAGAGTGGGTGCGGGGGAAGCAGGACCCCACAACAGGTGAATTAAGTAGTCTCTAACCGGAACGTGTTGTAACGCATGGCTCTCAATCTGTTGCCACGCTTTTTCATTACTCGACGCCCACCATTCCCTAGCAAAGGAAAGGCCGATTGCTATAAAATAATCTCTAATGTTTGGGAGACCCGCTCCACCAGCGCGTCTCCTTCTGGTCAAGAGTTCGCGAGCTATCCTAGGCTTAGAACCTCCCCATATGTACTTGCCCAATAATGCCTGGGCTTTCTGAAAAAATGCAGCTGGGATCGGGATTGGGAGGGCCCGAAAGATATAAATCAGCTTAGGCAAGGTCATCATCTGGAACGATGCAATCCTACCCACCCAAGAGATTGTCTGCATAGAAAAGCTTGCGAAGTCAGTAGACAAGGTAGTGAGAAGGGGGACATAGTTCTGTGTGTATAATAAAGAACAGGGCGAGGTGATCTTGATTCCTAAATAGGAGATCTCTGAACACTGCCAGTCAAGGTCGTGTGAAGCTTTCAGAGTGGCTAAATCTGCGGGTGAAATGTTGATAGGGAGGGCCTGAGATTTCGAACTATTAATCTTGTAATACGAGAGGGAGCCATAGTGAGAGATCACATCGAGTGTGGCCGAGAGGGAATGTGAAGGGTTTGTCAACGTGAGAATGATGTCATCAGCGTATAGGGTAATGGTATGGGCTCTATTACCAACTACAATCCCAGAGATGGTGGGCAGGTTTCTGATATGTTGTGCCAGTGGCTCCAATGCAAGAATAAATAGAAGCGGTGACAGTGGACAGCCCTGTCGCGACCCGTTAGTTATTATGAACGGGTCCGACAGGATTCCATTAACCCATACTCTCGCCGAGGGGTGTGAGTACAGACTAGAGATGGCATGAATAATCGGACCTGAGAACCCCATCCATCGGAGAGTGGAAAAAGCGTAGTCCCAATGTAAGCGATCAAACGCTTTTTCGGCGTCCAAGGTCACTGCAAGCATTGGAAGAGAATGAACCTCCGCATAGTCAACCAGATCTACGATGCGTCTGGTATTGTCGGAAGCCTGTCTTCCCGTCACGAAGCCGGCCTGGTCCGAATGGATCAAGGAAGGAATCAGGGGAGAAAGCCTGCTTGCAATGAGCTTGGCAAAAAGTTTTATATCAGAATTTAACAGGGAGATCGGCCTGAAATTTTGGGGCACATCAGGGGATTTGCCTGGTTTAGGAATTGTGACCACTAGAGCCTCCAACATGTCCGCCGGGAATGGGTCGCCCGCCATTACCTTATTAAACAGACTTAGTAGGTGGGGGAGGAGGGCGGGTAGAAAATGACGATAATATTCGTTCGACAGCCCGTCGGGGCCTGGAGATTTACCCTGGGGTAATGACATGACTACTTTGGTCAATTCTTGGGAGGAAACAGGGGAGTTGAGAGATAGAAGTTGCGCTTCGTTTAGAGTGGGCAAAGACGCTTTGGAAAGGAAGTCTGCCACCAGTGTCGGGTAATCTTGCGGCAGAGGGGTATGGTCTTTTAAATTGTACAGGGTTTGATAGTATAATTTGAATTGATCAGCGATGTCTCTTGGATCCATCAATTTCGCCTTTGTAACCGGGTGAAGTAAGTATGGGATTTTGGATTTGGCTTGTTGCTTTTTAAGCTGCTGGGCCAGGAGACGGCCGGCCTTATTTCCCTGAGCGTAGAACTTTGATTTCATTCTAAGAAGAGATTTATGATAGTTTTGCAACAATAAAGCACTCAATTTATTTCGCGCTACCCGGAGGGAATTAGAGCCGTGTAGAGTGGGGGAGGACTTGTTAGTAGTTTCCAGATCCGCTATTTCTTTCAAGATCAACGCTATCTCCCTCTCCCTGTGCTTCTTTAAGTTAATATTCAATTTAATTAGGGAACCTCTCATGAAGGCTTTATGGGCCTGCCATAAAACAAAGTTACTCGAGACAGAGCCAACGTTGAACTGAAAGAACTCGCAGAGGTGGGCAGACAATTCCTCAATGCATTTAGGGTTATTAAAAAGAAAAGTGTTGTTTCTCCACACTGGGGCCCTGTGGGATTGGTACTGTTCCTCAAGAGTGATAGTGATGGGGGAATGGTCAGACCACTTTATCAAGCCTATCTCTGAGGAGGTAGTATGGAGCAGGGAGGTATGGTCCACCATAAAAAGGTCTATCCTGGAATAGGAGAGATGCGGGACCGAGAAAAAGGTATAATCTCTCTCCAGGCTATGTTGGGCCCTCCACACATCATACAATCCCTCTGACTGCAAAAAGGAGGCTATACCCACATCTGTTCTACGGGAGGGGGAGGAAGAATCCAAGGTAGGTTGCAGGACCGAATTAAAGTCCCCACAAATAATCAGTTTACCTTGCTTAAGTGAGTGAACCTGGCGCATGACTTTATGTAGAAACGCCAGCTGATGTGAATTAGGGGCATATACATTGACAAGAGTGTATACTATATTATTGATGGAGCACACTAAGATCACATAACGGCCAGAAGGGGCTGTCTTGGAGGCAATTAGGGTGAATGCTACCGTGTTTTTAACTGCAATAAAAGTACCTCGTTTTTTCCTGGAGAAATGTGAGTGAAAGACGTTTGAAAAGAGGCGATGATGTACTCGGTAGGCGTCTGCTTGGAGTAGGTGGGATTCCTGAATGCACAGCACATCGGCATGGGAAGCCAATGCTTCAGCCCAGAGATAGGTACGCTTTTGAGGGCAGTTCAGGCCTTTGACATTGAAGCTCATAATCTTGAGACCCATCTCTACACAGTGCAGGACACCTATATATTAGGAAAGCAACGGAGATACAACTTCAGCTCAGTGTAATACAAAGTGGAACTATAAAAACAGACAAATATTCCTTAAAGTGACAGATGTAAAAACAACTTTCCTAGACAGAGAAGGAAGGGTTAGACGACAAAGGGAGGAAGGAAAGCGGGTTAGGACGGGTTATGATGGGAGGCGACTATCCAGTCACCTAGACAAACTAGGGGCGAAAGTCCACTGCCAGGGCTGGCGAGGTAGAGAACAAGTAGAATGAGGTAGGAGATCGCACCGGTTCTGTGTGAGCAATAGAAAGCAGCCCCTTATTAGAGTCCAAATGCCGTGTTAGTTCCGTCATCCGGTGGGTTCCACATATTCAAGGCGTCCATTCCTATCAGGAGTGCTACATATCAAATAGAGGGCCCGTAGCAGTCCCTATGAAGAATGAATAAGGTTATAGTGAGACAGGGGGATTATCTCCAGTGGACTTAGCAGATAAAGGGATACCCCAGAGCTGGAGGAGATGTTTTCCCCTCATCCAGATTTTTTATCGCATGGACTTGCCCGTTCCTGCGAATAAGAATTTTCAGGGGGTAGCCCCATTTGTAGGGGACATCACTGTCCTGAAGAGCCATAGTTATAGGTATTAGTTCTCTGCGACGGCGGAGCGTAAATCTGGACAAATCCGTAAAAAGCTTCACCGTTTCATACGGCGCTGGGAGTGGTTGTTTTCTTCGCGCCGCTGACATCATGGCTTCCTTGGTATGAAAAAAGTGGATGCGAGCAAGGGTGTCGCGCGGGATATGGGACCCTAGATGAGAGGGCTTTGGAATCCTGTGAGCGCGATCTATGATCATGTCTGGACCCGGAATCTGAGGCAGGAGCAATTTCATGAGGCCTTTCAAGTATGGTTGCAACTCCTCTGGGGTCACCTCTTCAGGGATGCCTCTAAACTTAATATTGTTGCGCCTGGAGCGATCTTCCATGTCAGCAATCTTTAAATTAATGGCTTCAATCTGGTCCGCCATGTCATTATGAGCGTCAATAAGCTCGTTTTGGGACGCCGCAAACTCGCCCATTTTTGTTTCAACATGGTCAATTTTTCTTTCAGCTGCCTGTATTCTGGCGAGCACGGGGTTAATGAGCTTCCCCATATCAGTGCTGAGAGAGAATTTTAAGGCCAGCAGCATATTCTTTAGAGAATCCTCAGTGACTAAATTATTAGAAGTAGGGAGACTCTGGAACGGGTCATCCGGCTGTTCAGCAACATGAGACTTGTTGACAAAGTCGCTGACCTGCACAGCATGTGGTTCGGAGACCTCCAGGTTCAGCTGCTGAGAGTTTCTAAGTTGTGGCCATTCACAGCGGCCCGCGCTGACTGAGGGGGATCGGGCGCCATCTTGTCCAGCATGTGCCGGATCTGCGACGTCTGCAGGAGTCGGAGGGAGCGATGGCTGGGGGCCATGGAAGAGGTGAGTCAGCTCTAGATGGTCCGGTGGGGACGGGGAGCGGACTGCAGGTGAGGGCGACGGAGCGCTGAGAGGGGATGCTGGCGGGGATTCCGTCATGAGGCTGGCGCCATCTTTCCCTCTCCCCCTTGTGAAGAAAGAGTCCACTGACCCGTACTGTAGCTTCGGGAGGGATCGCTTCACTTTCCCCATGGCTGTAGGGGACGGCAGTGATGGCTGTAGGTGGAAGAACGGCCACTCAGAAGCTGTTGTTTATGGGCTGGCTGCGAAATAGTCGCTGCGGTGCAGGAGCTCCTCTAACATGCGGCCATCTCGCTCAGCAGCCAGGCCACGCCCCCCACAGTTTTAAATTAGAGGGGCAAAGGTTTAAAAGTAATATAAGGAAGTATTACTTTACTGAGAGAGTAGTGGATGCATGGAATAGCCTTCCTGCAGAAGTGGTAGCTGCAAATACAGTGAAGGAGTTTAAGCATGCATGGGATAGGCATAAGGCCATCCTTCATATAAGATAGGGCCAGGGACTATTCATAGGATTCAGATATATTGGGCAGACTAGATGGGCCAAATGGTTCTTATCTGCCGACACATTCTATGTTTCTATTGTAAGAGAATGTCTGGAGTGGTAGTGGATGGAAGATACGTACCACCGGGGGTCGTGGCCCTGGTGGAGTAAGAGCAGGGTGGGTGTCTGTTCCCCACGGACCACCACGGGTGGACGGGTTTCAGTTGTTGGTGTCAGTCTACACTGATCCTGGCAGGTTGGTTATCTCTGGCCTTAGTTGGGTAGGGAAGGAGTTAATCCTTCACTATGCTTGCTGGGTGTGGTCTGCCTGCTACACTCAGGGCTGTGAATATAGGTTTGATGCTCACTGACTGTGGGGCTGCTGATGAAGTGTGGTCTCCTGTCTCACTGCAGGAAGCTGTATGGGAGGCTGATCGCTCGGTCGGGCTGAGCGCTGTAGTCCGCTCGTCTGCCAAGGACTGCCCAATTGCTGCAGGCTCAGCGAAGGACCAAAAGAAGGGATCCTGTGGCCGGAGCCAATCCCTTGTCCAGGCCGACACGTGGCCTGTCTAACTTGCATGAACTTGGACAAACCCGCCCCATGACAAGGTGTAGTACTGACCACGGATGTGAGAGACTGTGTGAACAGGCACCAAGACACCTGCAGTGTTTGGGGATCTTTTGTGGGAGGTGGGGTTTATGGACATTGCTGTTGTGTGAATTGCACAGTTTTCATGTGATGCACTGGAGTGAATAAAAGAGCACGGTTTGGACACAAAGCCTGTCTCCTGAGCCTCTATACTGCCACCGCTACCATCTGCCTACCAGAGCAAACCCCCACAATTGGTGGCTTCAGCGGGCAAACGGCAGTGAGGCTGAAAATTGTGCTGTTTGGACTGTATGTCATATATTAAGCCAGCAAGTTTTGTGGCTCCAGATAAGATGGAGGAGGCTATTAGACACTTGGTGCAAAGTAATGAGGAGGCTACTCGGAGACATGAGAAAGCCCTGAGAGACCAGCGGCAGTTGAATAGTCTACTGGCCCAGCAACTGGCGACTATGCAGGAGTCCATGCGGGTGTTACAACAACAAGCCGTCCCGGGGGGGGACCACAATCCTACCTGCTGCCCGGGATAAGGTGTGCTCAGCGTTAAGAAAGATGGGCCCTGTAAAGGGGGAATAATAATCACCAATATTGTGCGAATATCGATAATTAATATTCCTAAATAGGAGGAGCCCTCTAGTGAAGACTCCGCCTATTTATGCCTTTATATAATAAATACACAATACTTTCGCTATGCTTTACACTAATCACTAATGCTAGCTGCATGCGCCTTACTAACTCGCTACCGCTAACAAGTACACGCTACACAAAGGGTACAAATATAACGGTATTTATTTAACACACTAAGCACGCAATACACTAACAATACACAGCACTACACATATACAATACTCAAACTACGCTACAAGTTCCCAATTCCACCCATAAACTAACTATACAATTCACACATACAAGTATAACAACCCACCCGCCTAGCTCTATACTGTCCCTACGGGGTTACAAGAGGGTTATACAGTTTGTATACAGCAAGGGTCCAGGGACACAGCAGGGCAGAGTAGGAGAAGGTGTGCAGAGTAGGAGAAGGCGGTTAACAGGGGACTGGCGCAGCAGGGGTTAATGGATTAGGGACATCAGGGGCACAGAATCAGGGGTGGCAGGGAAGAGGTTAAACAGTAGGGTTAATCAGGGGTAACAAGGGGCAGCATGGGGTCTGGGATACAAAGGGTTAGGATAGTGGTAGGGAAATAAGGGGGGTGAATATGGTTGGCACTGCAAGGGAGGTACAATGCCATGCCAGCGTATACTCAGCCATCTCCAGGGCCAAATGGGCCTCTCTTCCTTCAGGCAGCAGTCCTCATGTGTCTCTGGATCTAGTCTGGTTGCAAAGAGAGAGCCCTGTTCCTTTGTCTTGGACTCACCCCCCCCCCTTTCCAGGGGTGTGACATCATCGTGTGCGTGTGACGGAATGCATGCACTCAGATTGCAGCAGACAACTGGCTGGCCCCCTGAGGCTCACAGCACCACACGCCCAGCCATGTCACAAACACAAGGTGGGGCCGCATAGTAAATAGGCTGATAAACCTCAAATCAATTGCCTTTGAAGTCACCAGCATGCAGTCACAAGTGTATATACATAAAGACATGTGTGCAAATACATACACACATATCTATATATACACACACACTCTCATATACCTGGGGCATCACATACAGGGGACATACATATGTCCCCACTGGCCATACAGGAAATATATATCCCTATTGGCCATATAAAGGGGCCCATATATATCAAAGAAGGGGCAGATACATATATATGTCCTCCTGATAATATATATACACATATATAAGGGGCATAATGTATTCTATATGTCATAAGGGGCCACAGCCATATATATATTATAAGGGGCACGGTCTAAAGGAGGCACATATTTCCCACAGGGACCACCATGAGCCCCTGGGGATCACCATGGGCAGACGTGCGCAGATGCTGGGCACATCTGCACACATCGTCCCATGATGCTGTGGTTAATGTATGCACATATATACCATACATGCCCGCACGTATTTGCAGGCATGCATGGATATATATGCATACGTCTCAACCCTTCCTCAACAATCCCCCTGTTGTCGGACTATATAATACGACAATATATTGGGGGAACGGGTTGAGATATATTTGCCCCCCCCCCTCAACCCCACCCTAGGTGGAAGTTCAGGAAGAACTGTAGTGTACACTGTTCTTTAGGTACTTAGACATCCCTAATCCATTAACCCCTTCCCTGCCAGAACCCCAGCTCTCCTGCTGGTATTAACCTCAGCACTCACTGGCAAATAACCCTTGCAGTGCTGAATCTATACCCTCTTGTAACCCCGTAGGGACAGTGAGTAGATAGACGGGTGGGATAATATTACTTGTATGTGTGAATTGTCCTAGTTAGTTTATGGGTGGAATTGGGAACGTGTAGTGTAGTTTAGGATTCTATATGTGTAGTGCTGTGTATTGTTAGTGTATTGCGTGAAATAAATACCGTTATATTTGTACCCTTTGTGTAGCGTGTACTTGTTAGCGGTAGCGAGTTAGTAAGGCGCATGCAGCTAGTATAGTGATTAGTGTAAGGCATAGCGAAGATATTGTGTATTTATTATATAAAGGCATAAATAGGCGGAGTCATCACCAGGTGGCTCCTCCTATTTAGGAATATTAATTATCGATATTCGCACAATATTGGCGATTTATATTCCCCCTTTACAGGCCCCGAGGATGATATCGAGGTGTTCCTGATGGTCTTCGAACGCACTGCGGAACAGGAAAGGTTACCGGCAGAACAGTGGGCCGAAGTAGTGGCGCCATTTTTAGTGGGTGACGCACAAAAGGCCTACTTCGACCTCAGTCAGGAGGAAGCCAAGAGCTATGAGAGGCTGAAGGGGG
Source organism: Bufo gargarizans (assembly GCF_014858855.1). Classification (NCBI taxonomy): domain Eukaryota; kingdom Metazoa; phylum Chordata; class Amphibia; order Anura; family Bufonidae; genus Bufo; species Bufo gargarizans. The sequence continues at coordinate 207,886,808 of NC_058084.1, forward strand.
AGGTGTTAGCTCGTCTTGGGGTTAATACCTATGTGCGTGCACATCGAGTCTACCAGTGGGCTTTCTCAGAGTCCCGGCCTGCTCGGTCCCAGGCTTATGACCTGTTACACCTCGTAAAAAAATGGCTGCAGCCTGAGACATTGAGCCCCTCGCAGATGGTGGAACGTGTGGTGGTGGATCGTTCGGTGCGTACCCTCCCAAGAGCAATACAGCGCTGGGTGGGACAAGGTGATCCAGGCACCCTGGATCAAGTTGTTGGCCTAGTCGAGAGATACATGGCAACCCAGGACTTGGTCCGAGAGTCTGCCTTCCTGCAAAAGCCGCGTTCACTCTCCCTGCCACAAAGGGGACCTGAGAAGGGGGCTCAACCGCTTAAGGGGGGGGAGGTGATTTCCACTCCTGGGAGGCCAAACCTGGGGAGACGAGAGGCCCCGGGGATTAGATGTTGGCACTGTCAGGGCCTGGGACACATTGCTGCCAACTGCCCGAGGGCGGAAGAGCCCATGGACTGCGGGTTCGCACGCCGGTCCACCTTTTTCGGCCAGCCGGTGTATGTTGCTGCTTCGCTGCTATCCACTGATACACCTCCGTTGTGTGCCATCTCTATTAATGGACACCCAGTTAAGGCATTGCTAGACTCGGGGAGCTTAGTGACCCTCGTGCACGAGTCCCTGGTGGCCGGTCGCGGCCCAGGCAAGCAAACCATCAGGATTGTGTGCATTCATGGGGACCAGCGAGAATATCCTACAACCTGTGTGACCTTGTCTACCCTCGGAAGGGAGATACAGCAGGTGGTTGGGGTGGGGCGACAAATCCCTTACGCTGCCATCCTAGGTAGGGATTGTCCCCTGTTTTGGTCTCTCTGGGAGGGACGGGGTGCAGAGCCGGTGCCCGTTGATCCTGAAGAGGGGCTACCAGCTGTAGGGGTCACCAATAAGGAGGAAGAGTGTCAACCCGATAGCTTGTACCTAGAAGGGTTGGCTGGTGAGCCGGTGGCAGCCCCATCTGTTCCAGAACTAGAAGTATCCCGAGACACATTCGGGACCGCCCAGCTCCTGGATCCTACATTGTCACGGGCCAGAGAAGGGGTGACTGTCATCAATGGAGTGGCTAAGCACCCGGGAGCCGACTCGGAATTTCCCCACCTGGCCTGTAACCAAGACCTACTGTATTGGGTCGACAAAGTCCGGCAAGAGGTAATAGAACAGTTGGTGGTACCCCAGCCATACCGCCCCATGGTATTAGACCTAGCGCATACTCATGTGTTAGGAGGACATCTGGGGGTCCAGAAAACTCAGGAACGTATACTGCAGCGTTTCTATTGGCCGGGGATATATGAGGAAGTCAGGAGGTTTTGCCAGTCCTGTCCAGAGTGTCAGAAGACCAGCCCCCAGCCTCATTATCGTAGTCCCCTGGTGCCCATGCCCATTATTGAAGTACCTTTCGAAAGGGTCGCAATGGACCTGGTAGGCCCCATTAACAAGTCAGCCAGAGGCCACCAACATATCCTGGTTATAGTAGACTACGCTACTCGCTACCCTGAGGCGATACCCCTGCGCCACACGTCAGCCAAGCTGATAGCCAAGGAGCTGATGGGGATGTTCTCCCGGGTGGGGATTCCAAAGGAGATATTGACGGACCAAGGGACCCCTTTCATGTCCAAAGTGATGAGGGAGCTCTGCAAAATATTAAATATTAAGCACTTGCGTACTTCCGTCTATCACCCCCAAACTGACGGGCTGGTGGAACGCTTTAATAAGACCCTAAAGTCCATGCTCAAGAGAGCGGTGGCAAAAGATGGAAAGGACTGGGACCTCTTGCTGCCCTATGTGTTATTTGCGGTGTGAGAAGTGCCCCAGGCGTCCACGGGGTTCTCACCGTTTGAGCTGTTATATGGTAGGCATCCTCGATGCTTGTTGGATATCGCTAAAGAGGCATGGGAGCAACAGCCTACCCCTCACAAAAGCATAGTCGAGCACATCGAGAAGATGCAGGACCGGATAGGAACAGTTCTGCCCATAGTCCGTGAACATATGGAAGCGGCACAGCTGGCCCAGAGCCGCGTGTACAACCGGGCCGCCCAGGTAAGGACGTTTAACCCGGGCGACCGAGTGTTAGTACTAGTGCCCACCGTAGACAGCAAATTCCTGGCCAGGTGGCAAGGACCATATGAGATAAGAGAGAAGTTAGGCCCCGTGAATTACAGGGTATACCAGCCAGGAAGGCGGAAGCCTGAGCAGGTGTACCACGTTAATTTACTTAAAGCCTGGAAAGATAGAGAAAGTCTCCTTGGGGATGACCCGCGCTTTGTCTTGGCTGCAGAGAACGTCCCCGGCCCTACAGTGGTACCAGAGGACACCCCTGCAGTAAAGATAGGTAGCGGTTTGTCGACTAAGCAGACTCAAGAAGTGAAGGCGTTTATTAGCAGGAATAAAGACGTGTTCTCTGACCTTCCGGGACGTACCAATCTCGTCCAACATGACATTGTCACCAAGCCCCAGGAAAAGGTCAGTTTACTAACGTACCGGGTACCGGAGGCTCGGCGACAAGCCATTTCAGAGGAAGTAAAGTTTATGCTGAAGTTAGGGGTCATTGAGGAGTCTAGAAGCGAGTGGGCTAGCCCGATCGTTCTTATCCCAAAGCCCGACGGATCATTACGTTTTTGTAATGATTTCCGGAAACTATTCAAAGTTTGACGCCTATCCCATGCCGCGAGTAGATGAGTTAATAGAGCGAATGGGTAAAGCCAGGTATTTCTCGGTGATAGATCTCACAAAAGGGTACTGGCAGGTACCTTTAACAGAGACGGCAAAAGAGAAGACCGCCTTTGTCACGCCGGAGGGGCTGTTCCATTATAGAGTGTTGCCCTTCGGGTTGCACGGTGCTCCAGCCACGTTTCAACGGCTGATGGATATCGTCCTCAGACCACATCTCTGGTATGCCTCAGCATATTTAGATGATATAATCATATTTAGCCAGGACTGGGAAAGTCACTTGTCGAAGGTTCAAGCAGTGATAGACTCGCTCAGGAAGGCAGAATTGACCGCCAACCCAAAAAAGTGCTCAGTGGGCCTGGAGGAAGCGTGGTATTTGGGTTATGTCATTGGACGCGGAGTCGTTAAGCCCCAAATAAATAAGATCGAGGCGATCCGAAATTGGCCTACACCCCTTACGACCAGGCAACTGCGGTCATTTTTAGGGATGGTAGGGTATTATATGCGGTTCATCCCACATTTCGCCACTATAGCTGCCCCGTTGACAGGACTCCTGAAAGGTAGGAAGTCGGTAATGGTTCGCTGGGATGAGCAGGCGGAAGAGGCGTTCTCCCGTTTGAAGTCGGCCCTATGTGGGTCCCCAGTTCTGGTGACGCCCGACTTCGGACAGAAGTTTATAGTCCAGACGGACGCCTCTGGAGTAGGCCTCGGGGCGGTACTCTCCCAGGAAATCAATGGTGAAGAACACCCCGTTGGTTTCCTGAGCCGCAAGCTCACCCCAGCGGAAACCCGGTACAGCGTGGTAGAAAGAGAATGCCTCGCCATCAAGTGGGCACTTGAATCTCTCAGGTATTACCTGTTGGGGAGAAGGTTCCGTCTGGTGACTGACCACTCCCCTCTCCGGTGGATGAGCCAGGCTAAGGAGGGGAGCGCTCGGGTTACCAGATGGTTCTTATCCCTCCAGAATTTTAAATTCAGGGTTGAGCACAGGGCAGGTCGTCTGCAAGGGAACGCTGATGCCCTGTCCCGGGTACACTGCTATATGTGTGTTCACCCTGAAAGGATTGAACAGGGTCGTCAAGCCTTCAGGGGTGAACAAAGGGGGGGGGGATATGTAAGAGAATGTCTGGAGTGGTAGTGGATGGAAGATACGTACCACCGGGGGTCGTGGCCCTGGTGGAGTAAGAGCAGGGTGGGTGTCTGGTCCCCACGGACCACCACGGGTGGACGGGTTTCAGTTGTTGGTGTCAGTCTACACTGATCCTGGCAGGTTGGTTATCTCTGGCCTTAGTTGGGTAGGGAAGGAGTTAATCCTTCACTATGATTGCTGGGTGTGGTCTGCCTGCTACACCCAGGGCTGTGAATATAGGTTTGATGCTCACTGACTGTGGGGCTGCTGATGAAGTGTGGTCTCCTGTCTCACTGCAGGAAGCTGTATGGGAGGCTGATCGCTCGGTCGGGCTGAGCGCTGTAGTCCGCTCGTCTGCCAAGCACTGCCCAATTGCTGCAGGCTCAGCGAAGGACCAAAAGAAGGGATCCTGTGGCCGGAGCCAATCCCTTGTCCAGGCCGACACGTGGCCTGTCTAACTTGCATGAACTTGGACAAACCCGCCCCATGACAAGGTGTAGTACTGACCACGGATGTGAGAGACTGTGTGAACAGGCAACAAGACACCTGCAGTGTTTGGGGATCCTTTGTGGGAGGTGGGGTTTATGGACATTGCTGTTGTGTGAATTGCAGTTTTGATGTGATGCACTGGAGTGAATAAAAGAGCACGGTTTGGACACAAAGCCTGTCTCCTGAGCCTCTATACTGCCACCGCTACCATCTGCCTACCAGAGCAAACCCCCACACTATGTATACATAAGTTGTGGCAGCAGAGTAGACCAATTACCCCTTGTCTCAGGGGGTACTGCTCTCAGCATTTTAATGAGAGTTTGATTCATCTTTTCACAGAGCCCGTTACCTTGCGGATGATAGGCTGTGGTCCGGACTTTCTGGCAATTATGTAGCAGGCACATCTCTTGGAACAACTGTGATTCAAAGGCCAACCCCTGGTCGGTGAGGATTTTCTCTGGGCAGCCGTAGGGCAGTAGGAAATGCTTCCAGAATGCTTCCGCCGCAGTCTTGGCTGTCAGGCCCTTCACGGGCACTGTTACAACAAACTTAGTGAAGTGATCAATAATGGTCATGGCTAGGGATGAGCGAACCCGAACTGTATAGTTCGGGTTCGTACCGAATTTTGGAGTGTCCGTGACACGGACCCGAACATTTTCGTAAAAGTCCGGGTTTGGGTTCGGTGTTCGTTGCTTTCTTGACGCTTTTTGAAAGGCTGCAAAGCAGCCAATCAACAAGCGTCATACTACTTGCCCAAAGAGGCCATCACAGCCATGCCTACTATTGGCATGGCTGTGATTGGCCAGTGCAGCATGTGACCCAGCCTCTATTTAAGCTGGAGTCACGTAGCACCGCACGTCACTCTGCTCTGATCAGTGTAGGGAGAAGTTGCAGCTGCGACGTTAGGGCAAGATTAGGCAGTAATTAACTCCTCCAAAAGACTTCATTCAGAGATCGATCTGCAGGTGTGGATGATTGAACTGCTGCTATTTAATTGCTCACTGTTTTTAGGCTGCCCAGAGTGTTTTTCATTCACTTTTTTCTGGGGTGATCGGCGGCCATTTTGTGTCTTGTGGTGCGCCAGCACAAGCTGCCACCAAGTACATTTAACCCTCAATAGTGTGGTTATTTTTTGGCTATATCCTACATCAGGGTGAAGCTGTCACACCAAGTGCATTTAACCATCAATAGTGTGGTTATTTTTTGGCCATATACTACATCAGGGGCAAGCTGTCACCAAGTGCATTTAACTCTCAATAGTGTGGTTGTTTTTTGGCTATATCCTACATCAGGGTGAAGCTGTCACACCAAGTGCATTTAACCATCAATAGTGTGGTTATTTTTTGGCCATATCCCAGTCTAATTCTGTCTGTAAACGTATACCTGTCACCCAGCGCCTAAATAATAGGCCTCAAATTTATAGTCGGCTAAATCTGTGGTTATTGCTGTAGCTGGGCAAGTTATTTAGTGTCCGTCAAAGCACAGTTTTTGTTCTGGGTTAAAATACAATTCCCAATTTAGCAATTCTCTAAATTAGTGGTTTCTGCTGTATCAGGCCTACTTTAAATTTATCCCTAAAAGGGTATATTAGATTCAAGGTGCAGATAGGGTCATTCTCAATAACTTCACACACACGCTACTGTGCATATCCCAGTCTAATTCTGTCCGTAAACGTATACCTGTCACCCAGCGCCTAAATAATAGGCCTCAAATTTATAGTCAGCTAAATCTGTGGTTACTGCTGTGCCTGTATTAGTGTAATACGGTACCTAAATAGATAGCCAGATAGTGTTAGGTGTCTGTAAAAAAAAAGGCCTGAATTTGAATTCAATACATTGGACCAAATAATATTTTTGTTGCTGTGGTGAACGATAACAATGAGGAAAACATCTAGTAAAGGACGCGGACATGGTCGTGGTGGTGTTAGTGGACCCTCTGGTGCTGGGAGAGGACGTGGCTGTTCTTCCACAGCCACACATCCTAGTGTACCAACTACCTCAGGTCCCAGTAGCCGCCATAACTTACAGCGATATTTGGTGGGGCCCAATGCCGTTCTAAGGATGGTAAGGCCTGAGCAGGTACAGGCATTAGTCAATTGGGTTGCCGACAGTGGATCCAGCACGTTCACATTATCTCCCACCCAGTCTTCTGCAGAAAGCACACAGATGGCGCCTGAAAACCAAGCCCATCAGTCTGTCACATCACCCCCATGCATACCAAGGAAACTGTCTGAGCCTCAAGTTATGCAGCAGTCTCTTATGCTGTTTGAAGACTCCGCTGGCAGGGTTTCCCAAGGGCATCCACCTAGCCCTTCCCCAGCGGTGAAAGACATAGAATGCACTGACGCACAACCACTTATGTTTCCTGATGATGAGTGTAGTGTACGGGAGAGTAATACCCCGTCACTGCAGAAGGGTCACTTGGGTACTGTCGTTCCCCCTGTATTTATGGGGAGGTTGGTATAAAATATCTTGTTAATGTAATGCTATGTACTTCCTGTTACTGTGAAATGTGCATGTGCAGGCCGGCTAGGGTGTCATTCCAGCTCTGAGTCACTAGAGGGAGCTAGGGAACCCTAGTTTATATAAGGCCCAGTCAGGAAGTAGTAGTAAGTCAGACAGTGGGAAAAGGAGTCCGAGATGATCCTGTGTCTGAGTCAAGGCCAGGCTATGGGCCTGTGAGAGTAGTGCAGGCCTGAAGCCTGCCGACTAGGAGAGGGTAGTATAGGCCCTGTAACCGGGTTCCGGATCCAAGGAAAAGGTTCCCCTCCTGAGTCATCATCCGTTTAGCTGAAACATCATAAGCAAGCAACCAGCCGGGACACAGAATACCACAGAGGCCGATCAGATAAAGCAAGAGGTACTCAAGATAACAGAGGAGGTACTAGATAAAGACAGCTTCAAGGGTACGCCAGCTATAGGGCATTGGACCTTGGAGGATAAGTCACATGTTTCAGGACCAGTCAGGAATAGTGTGCAAGCCGCCTGTACTGCATCTTCCTGTAATTAACACTCTGTAAAGAACATTGCTAAAACCGGCCATTCTGTACTTCTAAGAACCAGCTGTATTCAAATAGAAACCAACTGTCTTCCATGGAACTGCGCTTCCAACTGCGTCCATGTGTAATTATCACTGACATTCAGTAAAGTTCCAGTTTTGGTTGGCTTTCCCGTGGTTGCTTCATTCTTCTACATTACTTTATACGGCGTGTCACCGTTTAATTGACACTGGCGTCACGAACATTAAATACCTGCCTGTTCCAGTATTTGCCCCGATTGAAGACGACAGTGGATCCCAGGTTAGTGGGTTAATCTGCACTACAAAGCCCAGCATACACTACTGACCCCCTGGGACACTGCATGAGGACATGGGAATACCACCTCAGCACGTCTCTGATGATGACGAAACACAGGTGCCAACTGCTGCGTCTTTCTGCAGTGTGCAGACTGAACAGGAGGTCAGGGATCAAGACTGGGTGGAAGACGATGCAGGGGACGATGAGGTCCTAGACCCCACATGGAATGAAGGTCGTGCCACTGACTTTCACAGTTCAGAGGAAGAGGCAGTGGTGAGACCGAGCCAACAGCGTAGCAAAAGAGGGAGCAGTGGGCAAAAGGAGAACACCCGCCGCCAAGAGACTCCGCCTGCTACTGACCGCCGCCATCTGGGACCGAGCACCCCAAAGGCAGCTTCAAGGAGTTCCCTGGCATGGCACTTCTTCAAACAATGTGCTGACGACAAGACCCGAGTGGTTTACACGCTGTGCCATCAGAGCCTGAAGCGGGGCATTAACGTTCTGAACCTTAGCACAACCTGCATGACCAGGCACCTGCATGCAAAGCATGAACTGCAGTGGAGTAAACACCTTAAAAACAAGGAAGTCACTCAGGCTCCCCCTGCTACCTCTTCTGCTGCTGCAGCCTCGGCCTCTTCCTCTGCCTCTGGAGGAACGTTGGCACCTGCCGCCCAGCAAACAGGGGATGTACCACCAACACCACTACCACCTCCGTCACCAAGCATCTCAACCATGTCACACGGCAGAGTTCAGCTCTCCATCTCACAAACATTTGAGAGAAAGCGTAAATAACCACCTAGCCACCCTTGATCCCTGGCCCTGAATGCCAGCATTTCTAAACTATGAAATGCTGTCATTTAGGCTGGTGGACACAGACAGCTTCAAACAGCTCATGTCGCTTGCTGTCCCACAGTATGTTGTTCCCAGCCGGCACTACTTCTCCAAGAGAGCCGTGCCTTCCCTGCACAACCAAGTATCCGATAAAATCAAGTGTGCACTGCGCAACGCCATCTGTGGCAAGGTCCACCTAACCACAGATACGTGGACCAGTAAGCACGGCCAGGGACGCTATATCTCCCTAACTACTCACTGGGTAAATGTAGTGGCGGCTGGGCCCCAGGCAGAGAGCTGTTTGGCGCACGTCCTTCCGCCGCCAAGGATCGCAGGGCAACATTCTTTGCCTCCTGTTGCCACCTCCTCCTACTCAGCTTCCTCCTCCTCTTCTTCCACCTGCTCATCCAGTCAGCCACACACCTTCACCACCAACTTCAGCACAGCCCGGGGTAAACGTCAGCAGGCCATTCTGAAACTCATATGTTTGGGGGACAGGCCCCACACCGCACAGGAGTTGTGGCGGGGTATAGAACAACAGACCGACGAGTGGTTGCTGTCGGTGAGCCTCAAGCCCGGCCTGGTGGTGTACGATAATGGGCGAAATCTCATTGCAGCTCTGGGACTAACCGGTTTGACGCACATCGCTTGCTTGGCGCATGTTCTGAATTTGGTGGTGCAGAAGTTCATTCACAACTACCCCGACATGTCAGAGCTGCTGCATAAAGTGCGGGCCGTCTGTTCGCGCTTCCGGCGTTCACATCCTGCTGCTGCTCGCCTGTCTGCGCTACAGCGTAACTTCGGCCTTCCCGCTCACCGCCTCATATGCGACGTGCCCACCAGGTGGAACTGCACCTTGCACATGCTGGACAGACTGTGCGAGCAGCAGCAGGCCATAGTGGAGTTTTAGCTGCAGCACGCACGGGTCAGTCGCACTGCGGAACAGCACCACTTCACCACCAATGACTGGGCCTCCATGCGAGACCTGTGTGCCCTGTTGCGCTGTTTCGAGTACTCCACCAACATGGCCAGTGGCGATGACGCCGTTATCAGCGTTACAATACCACTTCTATGTCTCCTTGAGAAAACACTTAGGGCGATGATGGAAGAGGAGGTGGCCCAGGAGGAGGAGGAGGAGGAAGAGGGGTCATTTTTAGCACTTTCAGGCCAGTCTCTTCAAAGTGACTCAGAGGGAGGTTTTTTGCAACAGCAGAGGCCAGGTACAAATGTGGCCAGCCAGGGCCCACTACTGGAGGACGAGGAGGAGGAGGATGAGGAGGATGAGGAGGAGGTGGAGGAGGATGAGGATGAGGCATGGTCACAGCGGGGTGGCACCCAACGCAGCTCGGGCCCATCACTGGTGCGTGGCTGGGGGGAAACGCAGGACGATGCCGATACGCCTCCCACAGAGGACAGCTTGTCCTTACCCCTGGGCAGCCTGGCACACATGCGCAGGCACTGCAGCATGTAGTCGCTCAACGACAGCAGAGTTGCCCACATTTTAACGTGTGCAAACTACTGGGTTGCCACCCTGCTGGATCCATGGTACAAAGACAATGTGCCCACCTTACTTCCTGCACTGGAGTGTGATAGGAAGATGCGCGAGTACAAGCGCACGTTGGTAGACGCGCTACTGAGAGCATTCCCAAATGTCACAGGGGAACAAGTGGAAGCCCAAGGCCAAGGCAGAGGAGGAGCAAGAGGTCGCCAAGGCAGCTGTGTCACAGCCAGCTCCTCTGAGGGCAGGGTTAGCATGGCAGAGATGTGGACAGAGATGTGGACAGATTTTGTCAACACGCCACAGCTAACTGCACCACCACCTGATACGCAACGTGTTAGCAGGAGGCAACATTTCACTAACATGGTGGAACAGTACGTGTGCACACCCCTCCACGTACTGACTGATGGTTCGGCCCCATTCAGCTTCTGGGTCTCTAAATTGTCCACGTGGCCAGAGCTAGCCTTTTATGCCTTGGAGGTGCTGGCCTGCCCGGCGGCCAGCGTTTTGTCTGAACGTGTATTCAGCACGGCAGGGGGCGTCATTACAGACAAACGCAGCCGCCTGTCTACAGCCAATGTGGACAAGCTGACGTTCATAAAAATGAACCAGGCATGGATCCCACAGGACCTGTCCATCCCTTGTGCAGATTAGACATTAACTATCTCCCCTTAACCATATATTATTGTACTCCGGGGCACTTCCTAATTCAATCCTATTTTTTATTTTCATTTTACCATTATATTGCGAGGCAACCCAAAGTTGAATGAACCTCTCCTCTGTCTGGGTGCCGGGGCCTAAATATATGACAATGGACTGTTCCAATGTTGGGTGACGTGAAGCATGATTCTCTGCTATGACATGCAGACTGATTCTCTGCTGACATGAAGCCAGATTCTCTGTTACGGGACCTCTCTCCTCTGCCTTGGTGCCGGGGCCTAAATATCTGACAATGGACTGTTCCAGTGTTGGGTGACGTGAAGCATGATTCTCTGCTATGACATGAAGACTGATTCTCTGCTGACATGAAGCCAGATTCTCTGTTAAGGGACCTCTCTCCTCTGCCTGGGTGCCTGGGACTAAATATCTGACAATGGACTGTTACAGTGGTGGGTGACGTGAAGCCAGATTCTCTGCTATGGGACCTCTCTCCAATTGATATTGGTTAATTTTTATTTATTTTATTTTTATTCATTTCCCTATCCACATTTGTTTGCAGGGGATTTACCTACATGTTGCTGCCCTTTGCAGCCCTCTAGCTCTTTACTGGGCTGTTTTACAGCCTTTTTAGTGCCGAAAGGTTCGGGTTCCCATTGACTTCAATGGGGTTCGGGTTGGGGACGAAGTTCGGGTCGGGTTCGGATCCCGAACATTTCCGGGAAGTTCGGCCGAACTTCCTGATCCCGAACATCCAGGTGTTCGCTCAACTCTAGTCATGGCATAAGTATAACCTGAGCGACTTGGCTCTAACTTCACATGATCAATGGCAACAAGCTCCAGAGGAATTTTACTCACAATAAGATGGAGAGGTGCTCTCTGGTCATGGCGTTCACTTCTCCCAACGGCACAGACAGTACATTCCCGGCACCATCTTTCAATGTCTTCTCTCATTCCGATCCAATAGAACCTTCTGCGAATGGTGACATCAGTTTTCTGCACGCCGAAGTGTCCGGACTGGTTATGATACATTTCTAACACCAGACTAGCATCTTGACGAGGTAGGAGGATCTGGTACACCCGATCGCAGGACACTGGATCCATGCTCCTTTTTAGCAATAGGCCTTTTTGAAGGAAGAGTAGGTGGCGATGTCTCCACATTTTCAATAGTTCTGGGTCTGCACTCTTCCTGCAGACTCTTTCAGGAGTTCTCCTGCTGGTATGGAAGTCAAGCAGTTCACAGAGGACTCTACTTTCTGACGGGAGCTTAATCCACCTTTCTTGTTCGCCTCTGGATTCAGGATTATTTGATGAAGAGGAATCAGCAGCTGAATTGTGTTCAGTGTGAACATTATCTTGCTGAGCAAACTTGTTATAAAACGCTGGTATTTCCACTTCTTCCCAGGCATCCTTTGGTTCATCTGGTGCTTCTGTAGTGGGAAGCCGGGACAGGGCATCAGCATTATCATTTGAGCGGCCAGCCCTGTATTTCAGGGCAAAGTCATAGTTGGCAAGGCGGGAGGCCCACCTTTGCTCCAGGGCCCCTAATTTGGCTGTACTCAGGTGTGCCAGAGGATTGTCGTCTGTGAAGGCGACAAACGGAGTGTCAGCAAGGTAGTCCTTGAACTTTTCAGTCACAGCCCACACTAAAGCAAGGAACTCCAGCTTGAAGGAACTATAAATTCTGATTGTTCTTCTCAGCTCCCCTCAGGGATCTGCTGACATAGGCAATCACCCTCTCTTTGTTGTCTTGCACCTGGGCCAACATGGCTCCCAGGCCTCTTTTGCTGGCACCCGTATAGAGTTGGAACGGCTTCTGATAATCCGGGTAACCCAGGACAGGAGGTTCAGTCAGCTTCTTCTTTAGAAGCTGGAAGGCAATCTCCCATTCTTCATTCCATTCAACAGGAATAGGAGTCTTTGGACTCTTTTTGGGATGCCCCTTAGAAGTTCCTGGATCGGATCCGCAATCTGTGCAAAATGCGTGATGAAGCGTCTGTAATATCCTGCAAAGCTGAGGAAACTTCTCACCTCCTTCACGGTGGTAGGAGTAGGCTAATTGCAGACAGCAGCAAGTTTTTCAGGATAAGGCTGGACTCCTTCTGCACTAACAATGTGTCCTAGGTACTTAACTGCTGGTTTCAGTAGATGGCACTTGGACGGCTTGATTTTAAGGCCATATTTAACGAGGACTTGAAGCACTTCAGCCAGATATTTTAAATGGTCCTCATATGTCTTGGAGTATATAATGACATCATCCAAGTATAGTAGTACAGTCTCAAAGTTCTTATGGCCTAAACAACGCTCCATCAACCGCTGGAACGTCCCTGGAGCGTTACAGTCCGAAAGGCATGTAATTAAATTCAAACAGGCCCACAGGCGTAGTGAAGGTGGTCTTTTCCCGGTCTTCCGGGGCCATAGGTACCTTCCAGTATCCATTGGTTAAGTCCAGAGTTGAATAGTAGGCTGATGACCCCAGGGCAGTCAAAGACTCTTCAATGTGTGGCAACGGATAAAGCGTGTTTGTGGGTGATTTGATTGATTTTTCTATAGTCCATGCAGAACCTAATACTGCCATCTTTTTTTCGGACAAGAACTAGGGGCGCAGCCCAGGGGCTATGACTGTCCCGGATTATATTAGAGTCCTTCATTTCCTGTATCATCTCTTTTACGGACCGATAGGTAGTAGGTGGTATGGGTCTGTATCTCTCCTTGATAGGAGGATGAGAGCCGGTGGGTATGGTGTGTTTGATTACACTGACCTCTCCGTAGTCCATGGAGTGCTTGCTAAAGGCCTTGTGGTGCTCTTTCACCAGACTCAGGACTCCCTCTATTTGCTCCCCACATGAAGTTCCTCCCACCAGGATACTGAAGAGGTGCTGGCAGGGGCGCTGCTGCTCTGGGCAGTTTGGAACGTCTCCGTGGCAGGCAGACGGATAACATCCTGGAAGGATACCTGGAAAACCTGAGCAACAGGGCAGTGTTTAGGGAGAGTAACAGGGTGATCACCAAAATTAATCAAACGGACAGGTACTCTACCTTGAGATACAGTCACCAGGCTCTTGGCTGCTCGCACAAAGGGAGGATTCTCCATTAGGGCTTGATAGTCTTGGCCCTGGATCCCTAGCACAGCACGGCACTACAGGATGATCTGGGAATTCGGTGGCAGGATTATCGGCCGGTTATCCCAGATCACTAATTCCAGTTCCCCAGTTTTATTAGTCAGACTTATGGCATTAGTACAAAAAAAGAGCAAGGAATTAACAAGGTAAAAAAATCTCATTTTATTCAATATAAATCACATGATCATTACAGGTGAGACTCAAAAGGGACAGAACATGGAGATTGGGCCACAAAAGGGCTCTACAATGTGGAGAATCACAATGGGGGATAATGTGACCATATACAGCAGGTAACAGACAATTGACAGAAACTGTGAATATTGGAGTAGTTGCGGGTGCAATTGCTGTTCCCTAGTATTGAACAACTACCTAGCTCTTATTCACAGCATCCAAACAATGGATGCTGTAGGGTATAAATAGACGGTGCAATACTACTCATAAAGATGGCATATAACAATAACTGCAAGCCACTAGTCCCACCCTAATCCAGATACCATGTTACCTACCCATGTTGCTGCTGAAAAATGGTGACACGGTTCTCCCACTGCTTCAACCTCGACACATGTTGTTTCGCCACGTAGGCTTCGTCAGGAGGTACAAGATGGCATTAGTATACATACATTTAAGAGGTTTATGTATATTTTTTACCCTACACCTTTCCTTCTGAACTTTCTTAGTCCCTCCTTCCACAAAAGGCTTTACAAACAGATAACTGGACGGCTGAGCAGCAAATATTTTACTTTTGTCACTAATACACAATAAAAAGGGCTGTAATTTTAGCACTTCACCACACAACGGCTAATAAGCCCTTTTTTCCCTCTAATACAAGCCCAAAGATGCTTTAGAACATATAACTGCACCACGCAAGGGCAAATAAGAAATATAAATATTTCCTTGTAATAAACCCTGTTAATGCCTGCATTAATCATCACATTCACCCTAAGGCCTCTTTCACACGAGCTTGACGGATTAGGTCCGGATTCGTTCAGGGTGCGTTCAGGAAACTCGCACCATTTTGCAAGCAAGTTTAGTCAGTTTTGTCTGCGATTGCGTTCAGTTGTTCAGTTTTTTTCCGCGTGGGTGCAATGCATTTTGATGCGTTTTTCATGCTCGTGATAAAAAACTGTAGGTTTACAAACAACATCTCCTAGCAACATTCAGTGGAAAACGCATTGCATCCACACTTGCTTCTGTTTTTCACTGAAGCCCCATTCACTTCTATGGGGCCAGGGCTGCATGAAAAATGCAGAATATAGAACTGCCCCTTTCTCAGTGGTTAGCCATTGGTTAGGCATTTGGTATACAGCAGTGAAACAGTACTCAGGACAACTTTAAAACTATTTGGATATCACTTATAGTGACTCATCATACATCTGCAGGCCAGGTATCAAGACTCACTTTGAATGTGCTGCCCAGTGCATGGGATCCAATAGCACAACATTATCCTGACCACGTGGGACGCCGAGGAACAAGCGGGCACAGAGAACCACATGGCCGCAGAGTGCTTTACAGACGGTAATCACTGGATCGGTAAAGTACATCAAAAAGCCTTTTTACAGTCTATCATTACTAATGACTCTGCATAATCATGGAAATATACTAACACTGCATCCGAACGTTCTAACTTGAGTGTTAACGCATGGACATGCATACTTGAGAATTGCTGGTTTGCCTATTCCAAACAGACATTCTCAGCGTCATAAGAATATGGAGACAATGCCGTGTGTTGAGTAGCTATTTTACCTAGTCAGTGCTGTTTTCTTCTATTACCATCTCAGAGAAAAACATTGCTGAGGAATTGTTATATATACAAAACACGTGTTGAGTCGCAACAACAAATTATAGCTCTGCTAGCTGAACCTCAATCATTTTATATACATATTATACTGTTTTATTTTTTGACATTTTATTTTCTATTTTAGTGCTTATTAGTACATACTTTTAATGTGTGTCAAATTATTATGTTTCTTGTGGAGCAGATCTTCGTGGGGTCCGGATGACCACATTGGTATGCTCCTATTATATATAGAATTGATCAATATATTTTTAAACCATTTAGTATATGTGTGTCCATATAGCTCCAGATAGTAGAGTGCCCCCCATCTCTCTATTTAGATAAAGAAAATCCTTAATAAAAAAGCAGAAGAATAGATGCTGGAAGCTGTAAATGACTTTCTATGGTGAAGGCAGGAGCTTCTTCAGCGTCTTCCATAGTACATAGTACCAGAAAAATAAAATGGAGTCGTCGTTCAACTGGTGTACAAAGGTTCAGCCCATCTTGGCACAGACGGAGATAGTACAGAACATTTAGTACTGCAGAGGTACTACTACACCACTAATAAAGGTGTGAGTCTGAGGCATTGTATGTAGGGATGAGCGAACTTTAGGATTTTTGGAACCCGGACCCGAACATTTCAGTAAAAGTTCGGGTTCGTTGTTCGGCGATTTCTTAGCGCTTTTTGAAAGACTGCAGAGCAGCCAATCAATAGGCGTTTAACTGTGTGACCTTAGAAGCCATCACAGCCATGACATGGCTGCGATTGGCCAGTGCAGCATGTGACCCAGGCTCTATATAAGCTGGAGTCACGTAGCGCTGCACGTCACTCTGCTGTGCTTAGTGTTGGGTGAGGATGCTGCTGGACTTGTGATTTCAGGGAGAGAATAGGAGAGAATCTAACTCTATTAACTAACGCAATCTACATTCAATTAGTTGTGTGGGTGCAGGGCGCAATCTTTTTACCCTGCCCTGAGCACAGTGACCGAAAAAAAATAACTTTTATTCGTCTGTTAGTTAGGTGGGCGGCGGCCATTTTATGCAAGCTCAGTGCACCAGCACTGCATCTGAGCTTTTGTGACATTCTAATCCAAGCTTGAAAAACTGTACTAATAATCTGGTTGTAAAAAAATCACCCTTTTTTGGCAATATACAACATCTGGTGCATTTGCAGGATTAGTCAGTGTGCAATTTTAGCTAGAAATACAGGCATAATATTCATTATTTTTTGCTTAAAATACACTATTTTACATCCCTAGTTGCATCTGGACGTGTGAAATTCAAATGTTCTTTACAGCTTTAATATTCTGTTAGTAAAAAAAAACACTTTTTTGGCAATATACAACATCTGGATTAGTCAGTGTGCAATTTAAGCTAGAAATACAGCCATCATTTTCTGGGTTTATAAAAGCACACTTTTTGGCCAAAATACACCATTTTACAGCCCTTGCAGCATCAGCACATTTGAAATTTAAGGGTTATATACTGCTGTCATATTCAGTTATTAAACTAACACCCATTTGGGCAAAAAAAATATATTTGGCAGCCTTTTCTGCAGATGTCATTGTGAGATACACCCTTTACATATTCGGGTTGTATTCAGATATTTGAAATACCGCCATTTTGTGCACAAATCTTTAATTGAGTCCTAGTGTGGGTGAAGGCGTGTGAGATACACCCTTTAAATACAGGGGTTGTATTCAGGTATTTGAAATACAGCCATTTTGGGCACAAATCTCTAATTGAGGCAGAGTGTGGGTCAGGGGTTGTGAGATACACCCATTAAATAAAGGGGTTCTATTCAGCCATTAGTGCACAAATCTTTAATTGCGGCCTAGTTTGGTTCAGGGCATGTGAGATACACCCTGTATATACAGTAATTATATTCTTCTATTAATAAAACACAATTTTTTGGGCAAAATAAATAATTGTTGCGCCCTTGCAGCATCAAGACGTTTGAAATTCCAGGGTTATATACTGCTGTCATATTCAGTTATTAAACTAACACCCGTTTGGGCAAAAAATTATTTGGCAGCCTTTGCTGCAGATGTCATTGTGAGATACACCCTTTATACATTTGGGTTATATTCAGTTACATGAAATACAGCCATTTAGTGCACAAATCTTTAATTGCAGCCTAGTTTGGTTCAGGGCGTGTGAGATACACCCTGTATATACAGTGGTTATATTCTTCTATTAATAAAACACTATTTTTTGGGCAAAATACACAATTGTTGCGCCCTTGCAGTATCAAGACATTTGAAATTCCAGGGTTATATGCTGCTGTCATATTCAGTTATTAAACTAACACCCGTTTGTGCAAAAAAAAGATTATTTGTCAGCCTTCTGCTGCAGATGTCATTGTGAGATACACCCTTTATATATTTGGGTTATATTCAGATATTTGAAATACTGCCATTTTGTGCACAAATCTTTAATTGAGGCCTAGTGTGGGTCAGGACGTGTAAAATACATTCTTTATATACCAGGGTTTTATTCAGGTATTTGAAATATAGCCATTTTGGGTACAAATCTTTAATTGAGGCCTATTGTGAGTCAGGGCGTGTGAGATATAGAGATGTCGCAAACATAAAATTTTCCGTTCGCGAACGGCGAACGCAAATTTCCGCAAATGTTCGCGAACGGGCAAATTGCCATAGAATTCAATAGGCACGCGAATTTTAAAACCCACAGGTACTCTTTCTGGCCACAATAGTGATGGAAAGGTTGTTTCAAGGGGACTAACACCTGGACTGTAGCATGCCGGAGGGGAATCCATGGCAAAACTCCCATGGAAAATTACGTAGTTGACGCAGAGTCGGGTTTTAATCCATAAAGAGCATACATCAACTAACATTCCTAGATTGTTTGGAATAACGTGCTTTAAAACATCAGGTATGATGTTGTATCGATTAGGTAGTGTAACGGTTACGTCCCGCTTCACAGTGACAGACCAAACTATGACAGACCAAATTCCCTGTTTAACTCACCGCAAACAGTCCATTTGCACAACCGCAAACCCCCAATTTGCACAAGGTTAGATACCAAGCTAGCCATGTCCCGTTCCTTGTCCTCACTGATATCATTTAAGGTCTCTTCCTCCACCCAGCCACGTACAACACCAAGGGTCCCCGAAAGGTGACAACAAGCCCCCTGGGACGCCTGCTGTGTTTGGTCTTCCACCTCCTCAAAGCCACCTTTCTCCTCTGACTCCTCTTCTTCACACTCCTCTCTCTGCGTTGCCTCTCTGCATTAGTATAAGGTGTGTTAAGTAGTACTATTCCTATCAGTTTAATCCCTGTTACGTCCCCTATCAGGGGACGTGTATATGGAATCGATTTTAGGAACCGGGAGATGGAAAAAGATGCTTGGTCGGTCCTCCTACTTCCAATTGGGGGCACTGCGCATGCAATGTACTGTGTGTGCCACCAGATATGAGTGGTGTGTTAAGTAGTACTATTCCTATGAGTTTAATCCCTTTTACGTTCACTAGTATTATTATTATTATTATTATAAAGGTGTGTTAAGTATTACTATTCCTATCAGTTTAATCCCTGTTACGTACCCTATCAGATTTTAGACAACCGCAAAGAGTTTTCAATAGTTGACACACTCATGACATAAATGTTATACCTCTATGCGTCAATCTTGGTGTAGTGATGACTGTGCTCGTGCGCACGTTTGGGAGATTGCAGGCGATAGGCTTTGAAAAAAAAACATGGTCGTGCTAAGGTTGTTCAGTGACAGTTAAGTGACCCAGAAAACAATGATTCTGCAGTGTGGGCCCATTGTTGGCCTAGTAGGCTTTAATGATCACCTTAGATGATCACAAAGAAAATTTATGTTTAAAAAGCCCCGCATGTCCTCCATCAACAACACGTCTGTAAAGCGTCCTGTCCTTGCCAGCGTGGTCATGGGAGGAGGAGGATTACTTTCACCTCTTCCCCTTTTAGATTCCCGTTGTGCTGTGACATCACCCTTATACGCTGTGTAAAGCATATTTTTTAATTCATTTTGGAACTGCTGCATCCTTTCCGACTTCCGGTAATTCGGAAACATTTCAGGCACTTTCTGCTTATACCGGGGGTCTAGTAGCGTGGACACCCAGTACAGGTCGTTCTCCTTCAGCCTTTTTATACGAGGGTCCCTCAACAGGCACGACAGCATGAAAGACCCCATTTGCACAAGGTTGGATGCCGAGCTACTCATGTCCCATTCCTCGCCCTCAGTGATCTCACTGAAGGTATGTTCTTCCCCCCCAGCCACGTACAACACCACGGGTACCAGATAGATGACAACGAGCACCCTGGGAGGCCTGTTGTGGGTGGTCTTCCTCCTCCTCCTCCTCAAAGCCACATTCCTCCTCTGACTCCTCTTCCTCATACTCCTCTTCCAGCGTTGCCGCAGGTCCAGCAATCGATGCTGATAAGGTTGTTTCTGGTGGTGATGGTGACCACAATTCTTCCTCTTCGTGCTCATCTACGGCCTGATCCAGCACTCTTCGCAGGGCACGCTCCAGGAAGAAAACAAATGGGATGATGTTGCTGATGTTGCCTTCGGTGCGACTGACTAGGTTTGTCACCTCCTCAAAAGGACGCATGAGCCTACAGGCAATGCGCATGAGCGTCCAGTAACATGGCAAAAAAATTCCCAGCTCCACAGAGGCTGTCCTAGCACCCCGGTCATACAAATACTCGTTGATTGCTTTTTCTCGTTGGAGCAGGCTGTCGAACATTAGGAGTGTTGAATTCCAACGTGTCGGGCTGTCTCAAATCAAGCGCCTCACTGGCATGTTGTTTTTGCGCTAAATGCCTGAAAAGTGCGCCATGGCCATGTAGGAATGCCTGAAATGGCCACACACCTTCCTGGCCTGCTTGAGGACGTCCTGTAAGCCTGGGTACTTATGCACAAAGCGTTGTACGATCAGATTAAACACATGTGCCATGCACGGCACATGTGTCAATTTGCCCAAATTCAATGCCGCCAACAAATTGCTTCCGTTGTCACACACCACTTTGCCGATCTCCAGTTGGTGCGGAGTCAGCCACTGATCCACCTGTGCGTTCAGGGCAGACAGGAGTGCTGGTCCGGTGTGACTCTCTGCTTTCAGGCAAGTCAACCCCAAGACGGCGTGACACTGTCGTATCCGGGATGTTGAATAGCTCCTGGGGAGCTGAGGGGGTGCCGTTGATGTGGAGCAAGAAGCAGCAGCAGAAGAGGACTCAGCCGAGGAGGTTATGGAAGAGGATGGAGTAGGAGGAGTAGAGGAGGTGGCAGCAGGCCTGCCTGCCAGTCGTGGCCGTGTCACCAACTCCTCTGCAGAGCTACGCATTCCATGCTTGGCAGCCATGAGCAGATTTACCAAATGCGCAGTGTAGGTGATATACCTGCCCTGACCGTGCTTTGCAGACCAGGTATCAGTGGTCAGATGGACCCTTGCCCTAACACTGTGTGCCAGACATGCCATGACTTCCTTTTGCACAATTGAGTACAGGTTGGGGATTGCCTTTTGTGCAAAGAAATTTCGGCCAGGTACCTTCCACTGTGGTGTCCCAATAGCTACAAATTTTTTGAAGGCCTCAGACTCCACCAGCTTGTATGGTAAAAGCTGGCGGGCTAAGAGTTCAGACAAGCCAGCTGTCAGACGCCGGGCAAGGGGGTGACTTTGTGACATTGGCTTCTTATGTTCAAACATGTCCTTGACAGACACCTGACTGTGGGCAGATGAGCAGGAACTGCTCAAGGCAAGAGGCGGAGTGGCGGGTGGTTGAGAGGGGGCAAGGAGGACAGCAGTGGTTGACGTGGCTGAAGATGCTGGAGCAGGAGGAGGATGGTGGCTTTGAGTTTGTGTGCTGCTTGTAGTCATGTGTTGATCCCATAGGCGTTTGTGATGTGAGATCATGTGCCTTCGCAAAGCAGTTGTATCATGGTGGGTGTTGGACTCCCCACGACTCGGTTTCAGAGGCAGACACATAAAATAAATGCCACACTGCTGAGCTATGTAATGATGGCATTCTGGTGGTGGCAACAGCATGCATTAATTGGCGTGCTGTCTGGCTGACCCCGGGTGCCGATACATGCTGTCTGACTGTGCAACTAGCTCCTTGCGATGACCTCCCCCTGCTTCCATCTCGTCTCCTCCTCCTCCTCTCTGTCTCGCCATCTGAACTTTCCCCCTGTTCTTCTTCTCTTTGAGCGGGCACCCACATGACATCCACAGACACATCATCATCATCCTCTGCTTCACTTGTACCTGACAACTCAGAAAAGGAAGCAGCAGCGGGTACAACATCATCATCATCACACCGTACGTCCATCTGTGTAATGCTGCCTGACTGAGACATATCCCTGTTATCTACATCCTCTTGCAATAATGGTTTCGCATCGCTCATTTCTTCCAACTGATGTGTAAATAACTCCTCTGACAGATCAAGTGAAGCGGCTGTGGTGCTAGTGTTGGCGGCAGGTGGGCGAGTGATAACTTGAGAGGTGCCCGAAGCTGAGATGGAGGAGGATGGTGCATCAAGGTTCCGAGCGAAAGTTGTAGAAGATTGGGTGTCCTGTGTTAGCCAGTCAACTATATCCTCAGAACTTTTCGAGTTCAGGGTACATGGCCTCTGAACACTGGGCATTATTCTAGGGCCAAAGGGAATCACAACACCATGGCCAGGATGGTCCCTGCGGGGTGGCCTGCCTCCGCATGTCATTTTTTTTAGATTAGTTAAGTTGTACTATGCGTGCAAGCTACTGTGACACCAGTTGCGCTGAAGTGACACTATGGACTTGCAGCTGGGCCTTAACCCCTTAAGGACATAGGGCGTACCGGTACGCCCTATTTCCCGAGTCCTTAAGGACCAAGGACGTACCGGTACGTCCTATCTTTAAAATCGGCATTCCGGCGCCCCAGGGGTTAATCTGAACAGGATGCTGGCTGAAATCATTCAGCTGGCATCCTGTCAAAACGCCAGGGGGGGTCATGTGACCCCCCCGTGTCGGCGATCGCAGCAAACCGCAGGTCAATTCAGACCTGCGGTTTGCTGCGCTTTTTGCAGTTTCTGATCCCTGCAACTTCAGAGTGCCTAAAATCAAAGATTTGCACCCCCCCTGCACCCCTGCACGATTTGATGGCGGCGGGTGGTGCAGGGGGGGGTGTCGCAGGCGGTGGGGGCGTTGCGGGAGGGGGGCGGGGGATCGCGATCCCGCCTGCCGCACCGCCCGCCTCCCGCAACGCCCTTGAATAATCGTTGTTGTACAGTATACCAGGGTGCCAGCACATTGCTGGCACCCTGGTATAAACGGCTGACATCGTTGATGCGATGTCAGCCGTTTAACCCTTTCCGTACGGACCGCTGTATAAAAAAAAGGTTAACCGCGCAGGGAGCTCCCTCCCTCTACGATCGGGGGGCTGCTGTGCCTTTGCAGCCCCCCGATGGAGAGGGAGAGAGCCCCCAGGCAGCCCCCCGAAGCCCCAGTCCTTACCCTTCCCCGTCTGCGTGTCATGGAACCATGAACCAGACGTACAACAAGAGATAAGTGGAAATAAGAAGGCTTTATTGAAAATCAAGCTGTCAGGCAAAAGTCCAAACGGATGGCTAAACCGAAGCAGGGTCTTGCGAAGCCAGAGGTCAGGAACCAGAAGGGTAGTCAGACGAAGCCTGGATCAGGAACCAGCAGGGTAGTCAGACGAAGCCTGGATCAGGAACCAGAAGCAGCAGCAGTCTTAGAAGCATGTGAACACAGGAGGACCAAGCAAGGAACTGAAGCCACAGACCTCCTATATATATGAGCAGGCATCCAGCTCCTCCCAGTGGGAAGGAGAAGCCGCAGGGTGGGAGGCTACAAGAAACCCAGAAACCAAGATGGCCGCCAGCACATGTCAAACGAAGGAGAACAGCAAGAAGGTAAGACCATGACAGTACCTCCCCCTCAAGGGCCCCTCCTCCGCGGAGTAAAGAACGGTTTCTGAGGGAAGCGTGCGTGGAAGGCTCGGAGCAAGGCAGGAGCATGGACATCTGCGGAGGGAACCCAGGAACGCTCCTCTGGACCATAACCACGCCAATGGACCAAAAACTGCACCCGACCGCGGACCAGGCGTGAGTCCAGGATATTGCTCACCTCATACTCCTCACGATTACCCACTTGGACCGGACGAGGCCGAGGAACCGAGGAAGTGAAACGATTACACACCAGTGGCTTCAACAGGGAGACATGAAACACGTTGGAGATCCGCATGCCAGGAGGAAGCGCAAGGGCATAGGCTACCGGGTTTACCCTGCGAAGCACTCGGAAGGGACCAACAAAACGAGGCGCCAGCTTGGGAGTGGGCACTCGAAGGTTGAGGTTGCGGGTGGACAACCATACGCGGTCTCCGACCTGGTAGGAAAGAGCGGGCGCTCGTCTGCGATCAGCCTGGAGTCTCTGGCGCCGCGCAGAGACCTCAAGGGACCTCTGGATCTGTACCCAAGAAGCACGTAGGACGGAAAGGTGATCCTCCACAGCCGGAATATCCTGGGGAGAGAATACCTCCGGTAACACGGCAGGTTGGAACCCATAATTGGCCATGAAGGGAGACGTCCCAGAGGAAGAGTTCACCGCCGTGTTCCTGGCAAACTCAGCCCAAGGCAGGAGGTCAACCTAATTGTCTTGGTGATCGGAGACATAGCAACGAAGGAATTGCTCCAAGGCCTGATTGGATCGTTCTGCGGCCCCATTGGACTGAGGGTGGTAGGCCGAGGAGAAAGAGAGATGAATCCCAACTGGGAGCAAAAGGCGCGCCAGAACCTGGACACAAACTGACTCCCCCGATCCGACACAATCTCCTTGGGCAAACCGTGCAACCGGAAGACCTCCCTGGCAAAAATCGTGGCCAACTCTTGTGCAGAGGGTAACTTCTTGAGAGGAACACAGTGGCACATTTTGGAAAACCGATCCACAATCATGAGAATGACCGTATGGCCTCGGGATGCAGGGAGGTCCACAATGAAATCCATCCCCAGGTGTGACCATGGACGCTCCCCGGTGGCTATGGGTTGCAAAAGACCCAACGGAAGGTGCCGAGGGGACTTACTCTGGGCACAAACGGAGCATGCCGCTACATATGCGGCGATGTCGGAACGTAGAGAAGGCCACCAGAACAGACGTGAAACAGCCCAGGACAGCTGATTCTTTCCAGGATGCCCCGCGGCCTTGGAGTTATGGTAGGTTCGCAACAACCGAGTGCGCAACTCCTCAGGCACAAAACATCTGCCGTTGGGTCTCCCAGAGGGAGCACCAGATTGAGCCGCCAAAATCTGCTCACCCAGGGGAGAGGTCAGGCTGGTGCGAATGGCGGCCAGGATCTGATTCGGAGGTATGACCGAAGTCGGAATCGACTCCTCCCCGGACAGCTCGGAGTACTGCCGTGATAAGGCATCCGCTCTGATGTTCTTGGAACCGGGTAGGTAGGAGACCACGTAATTAAAACGTGACAAGAACAGAGCCCATCTGGCCTGACGTGGTGTCAATCTCTTGGCCTCAGAGAGGTAGGTCAGATTCTTGTGGTCCGTCAGGATGAGAACCGGAACCACCGAGCCCTCGAGCAAGTGCCTCCATTCTTTAAGGGCCTGCACGATGGCCAATAACTCCCTGTCACCAATCTGATAGTTGCACTCCGCGGAAGACAGTTTCCGGGAGTAAAATCCACAAGGAAGCAGAGGACCCTCTGGTGTTCTACGCTGAGACAGAAGGGCGCCTACTCCCGTCTCAGACGCGTCCACCTCGAGGACAAAAGGCAACCCAGGGTTGGGATGCGACAGAATCGGAGCCGACACAAAGGCGGACTTTAGAGCCTCAAAAGCTCGGATGGCCTCGAGCGGCCAGACCTGGGGATTACTGCCCTTCCTGGTCAGATCCGTGAGAGGCTTGGCTAGCATGGAAAAGTCCCTGATGAACTTCCGATAATAATTGGCGAAGCCCAAAAAGCGCTGCAGGGCACGAAGACCACTGGGCTGGGGCCACTGTAAGACAGCCGAAACCTTCTCAGGATCCATGGAGAACCCCTCAGCGGAAATGATGTAACCTAAGAAGGTTACCTGGGATCGGTGAAATTCGCATTTCTCAAGCTTACCGAACAGCTTGTTCTCTCGTAACCGTTGCAACACTCGTCTGACATCCAGAATGTGGGCCTCCATGGATTCAGAATATACCAAGATGTCATCCAAATAGACCACCACACACTGCTGCAACAGGTCACGGAAAACATCGTTGATGAATTCCTGGAATACTGCGGGCGCATTGCACAACCCAAAGGGCATAACCAAGGATTCATAATGACCGGTCCTGGTGTTAAATGCGGTCTTCCACTCATCGCCCGCCTTGATCCTTACCAGGTTATATGCCGCCCTCAGGTCGAGTTTGGTAAAGACTGTGGCCCCTTTGAGGCGATCGAACAGCTCGGAAATCAAGGGTATCGGGTAAGCGTTCTTGATCGTGATGCGATTGAGACCCCTGTAATCGATGCAAGGCCTCAACTCACCGCCCTTCTTTTTCACAAAGAAAAATCCAGCCCCTGCCGGGGACGAGGATTTGCGAATGTGTCCGCGTGAAAGCGCCTCCCTCACGTACTCCTCCATGGCCTCATTCTCCGCTACCGACAGTGGATAGACCTTGCCACGAGGAGGAACGGCACCAGATTGTAACTCTATGGCACAATCGTATGGGCGGTGCGGAGGTAGGGCAACCGCACGCACCTTATCGAATACATCCCGGTACTCCTCGTATTCAGGAGGCAACAGAGTCCGAGGAAGTACACAGCAACTTGACAGACCCATGGATGCAACTAGCCCCACACTGCGGTGACCACGAGAGGATCTCGGCCGATCTCCAATCGAAAGTCGGATTATGCTTCTGGAGCCAGGGGTACCCCAAGACCACCGAGTAGTGTGGAGACGAAATAACCTGGAGACAGACCGACTCTCTGTGAGCGGCACCAATGGCCATCCCCACTGGAAGGGTCTCATGAGTCACGTGTGGCGGCAGAAGGGGTCTGCCGTCTATCGCCTCAAGAGCCAGTGGGGAACCTCGAGGCTGCAGAGGAATGGAATTGGTGGCAGCGAACACACTATCAATGAACAAACCACCAGCACCAGAGTCCACCAACGCCTGGGTCGTCACCGAGCCCCCGACCCAGGAGAGGACAACAGTAATCAGTGGTTTGTCAACACGGGAAACCGGGGACGAGGAGACTCCACCCAAGATCTGCCCCCGACAGGATCTCAGGTGCGAGCGGTTCGGGCATGCCAATCGAAAATGCCCACCGAGACCACAGTACATGCATCGGCCCTCGCGTCTCCGGAGTACCCTCTCCCCCTCGGACAGGCGAGCAAACCCCAGCTGCATGGGTTCACCCCCAGACAAGTCATCCCCAGGAGGCGTGGGAGGAGAGGGAGGCACGGGTGGGACAGCAAACGTAGGCGCCAATCTGTTAGAAGACCTCCGCAGGCTCTCCTTAAAGGAAGGTCCCTCCCTGAGTCTGGTGTCAATCAAAATCAGGAAAGAAATAAGAGACTCGAGCTCCACTGGTAGGTCCTTAGCTGCAACCTCATCCTTCAAGGCATCCGAGAGACCATGAGAGAAAGCAGCGACCAGAGCCTCATTATTCCAGCCCACCTCTGCTGCCAGGGTACGAAACTCAATGGCGTATTCAGCTACGGATCGTGAACCCTGTCTGATGGACATAAGGAGCTTCGCAGCAGAGGCAGCACGAGCCGGCACATCGAATACCTTCCGAAGAGAAGCAACAAAACCGGAAAACTCGGCAACCACCGGATTGTTGTTCTCCCATAAAGGGCTGGCCCAGGCCAAGGCCTTGTCCGAGAGCAGCGAGATCAAGAAGCCCACCTTTGATCTCTCAGTAGGAAAGGCATGTGGCAGCAACTCGAAATAAATGCCCACCTGGTTAAGGAAACCTCGGCACTGAGTTGGCTCTCCCCCAAAGCGCTGTGGAAGGGGGGCAGAACCGGTCATACCCCGAAACACCGCAGGCGCAGCAACAGGTGTCGGGGTAGACTCTGGCGCAACAACCGGAGCGGCAGTAGGAGCGGGCCCAGGAGCGACAACCGACCCATCGGCAACGGAAGCTAAATGAGCCGTGCGTTCAAGCAGGGTTTGCAACGCCACAGCGAACCGACCCAACAGGTGATCCTGCTGATTAAGTCTGGCAACCAGCGTAGGTAGCGAGGATGGCCCTGTACCGTCAGAATTCATGGCTTGGTCCTAATGTCATGGAACCATGAACCAGACGTACAACAAGAGATAAGTGGAAATAAGAAGGCTTTATTGAAAATCAAGCTGTCAGGCAAAAGTCCAAACGGGTGGCTAAACCGAAGCAGGGTCTTGCGAAGCCAGAGGTCAGGAACCAGAAGGGTAGTCAGACGAAGCCTGGTTCAGGAACCAGCAGGGTAGTCAGACGAAGCCTGGATCAGGAACCAGAAGCAGCAGCAGTCTTAGAAGCATGTGAACACAGGAGGACCAAGCAAGGAACTGAAGCCACAGACCTCCTATATATATGAGCAGGCATCCAGCTCCTCCCAGTGGGAAGGAGAAGCCGCAGGGTGGGAGGCTACAAGAAACCCAGAAACCAAGATGGCCGCCAGCACATGTCAAACGAAGGAGAACAGCAAGAAGGTAAGACCATGACACTGCGAAGTTGTGGCAGACGGGGAAGGTTCCCATGGCAACAGGACGCCTGCTCAGGCGTCCTGCTGTCCATGGTGCTGAACAGATCTATGCTAAAAGCATAGATCTGTTCAGTGTAAGTAAAATACAGTACAGAAACCTATATAGGGTTCTGTACTGTATTTTACAGACATCAGACCCACTGGATCTTCAAGAACCAAGTGGGTCTGGGTCAAAAAAAATGTAAAAAAAGTGAAAAAAGTTAAGATTACAATTTTTTTTTTATCACTGAATAAAAATTTAAAAAATAAAATACACTACACATATTAGGTATCGCAGTGTCCGTAACGACCTGATCTATAAAACGGTCATGTTACTTTCCCCACACGGTGAACGCCATAAAAATAAAAAGAATACTATGAGAAAATTAAAATTTTGCCCACCTTACTTCCCAAAAAAGGTAATAAAAGTGATCAAAAAAGTCGCATGTACGCCAAAATAGTGCCAAACCGTCATCTCATCCCGCAAAAAATTAGACCCTACTCAAGATAATCGCCCAAAAAATGAAAAAACTATGGCTCTTAGACTATGGAGACACTAAACAATTTTTGGGTTTTAAAAATGAAGTTATTATATAAAACTTACATAAATAAAATAAATTGTATACATATTAGGTATCGCCGCGTCCGTGACAACCTTCTCTATAAAATTACCACATGATCTACCCTGTCAGATGAATGTTGTAAATAACAAAAAAAAGTGCCAAAAAAGCCATTTCTTGTTACCTTGCCGCACAAAAAGTGTAATATAGAGCAACCAAAAATCATATGTACCCTAAACTAGTACCAACAATACTGCCACCCTATTCCGTACTTTCTAAAATGGGGTCACTTTTTTGGAGTTTCTACTCTAGGGGTGCATCAGGGGGGCTTCAAATGGGACATAGTTTTAAAAAAAAAAAGTCCAGCAACATCTGCCTTCCAAAAACCGTATGGCATTCCTTTCCTTCTGTGCCCTGCCGTGTGCCCGTACAGCAGTTTACGACCACATATGGGGTGTTTCTGTAAACTACAGAATCAGGGCCATAAATAATGAGTTTTGTTTGGCTGTTAACCCTTGCTTTGTAACTGGAAAAAAAATATTAAAATGGAAAATTTGCCCAAAAAGTGAAATTCTGAAATTGTATCTCTATTTCCATTAAATCTTGTGCAGCACCTAAAGGGTTAACAAAGTTTGTAAAATCAGTTTTGAATACCTTGAGGGGTGTAGTTCTTAGATGGGGTCACTTTTATGGAGTTTCTACTCTAGGGGTGCATCAGGGGGCTTCAAATGGGACATGGTGTCAAAAAAACTGTCCAGCAAAATCTGGCTTCCAAAGACCATACGGCGCACCTTTCACTCTACGCCCCGCTGTGTGGCCGTACAGTAGTTTACGGCCACATTTGGGGTGTTTCTGTAAACAGCAGAGTCAGGGCAATAAAGATACAGTCTTGTTTGGCTGTTAACCCTTGCTTTGTTAGTGGAAAAAATGGGTTAAAATGGAAAATTAGGCAAAACAATGAAATGCTCAAATTTCATCCCCATTTGCCAATAACTCTTGTGCAACACCTAAAGGGTTAACGAAGTTTGTAAAATCAGTTTTGAATACCTTGAGGGGTGTAGTTTATAGAATGGGGTCATTTGTTGGCGGTTTCTATTATGTAAGCCTCGCAAAGTGACTTCAGAGCTGTAGTGGTCCCTAAAAATTGGGTTTTTGTAAATTTCAGAAAAATTTCAAGATTTGCTTCTAAACTTCTAAGCCTTGTAACATCCCCAAAAAATAAAATATCATTCCCAAAATAATTCAAACATGAAGTAGACATATGGGGAATGTTAAGTCATCACAATTTTGGGGGTATTACTATGTATTACAGAAGTAGAGAAACTGAAACTTTGAAATTTGCTAATTTTTCCAAATTTTTGGTAAATTAGGTATTTTATTATGCAAAAAAATTAATTTTTTTGACTTTATTTTACCAGTGTCATGAAGTACAATATGTGACAAAAAAAAAAAAAAAATATCTCAGAATGGCCTGGATAAGTCAAAGTGTTTTAAAGTTATCAGCACTTAAAGTGACACTGGTCAGATTTGCAAAAAATGGCCTGGTCCTTAAGGTGAAAATGAGCCCGGTCCTTAAGGGGTTAAACACACAAACACATGTGTACAACTGACTGCTAGTTATTCACATTCAAAATTGTTGTCTGTGAAAGTTCTCATTTATCCAGGTCATGGTATAGCTGTAAAGAATAAATCAAGGCAACTGGACGTACTGTAGATTTCTTGAAAACGTTTCACTCGTTCTTCCAACGAGCTTTCTCAATTCTGAGTGACTGTACAAAAATTCTGGGAATAAATATGTAACTGAATCAACATCTGGCAATTATACCCAGCATTGGGTCAAAGGTGTTGATTCCATTATCCTAATTGTTGTTTTTCTTTAAATGTAATCGAAAGTGACACCAGATATGAATGGCGCTGAAGTGACACTATGCACTGGCACTAGGCCTTAAACACACAAACACGTGTGTGCAACTGACTGCTAGTTATTCAGTCAAAATTGTTGTTTTTCTTTAAATATAATCAAATGTGACACCAGATATGAATGGCGCTGAAGTGACACTATGCACTGGCACTGGCCCTTAAACACAAACACACGTGTGTGCAACTGACTGCTAGTTATTCACAGTCAAAACTGTTGTTTTTCTTTAAATGTAATCGAATGTGACACCAGATATGAATGGTGCTGAAGTGACACTGTGGACTTGCAGGGCTGTGAGCCTGACACACGCTGGCAGGCAGGCAACTGCAATTTGATTACACAGGAAAAAAAAAAAAAAGCAGACTGATGTTCTAGCCCTAAAAAGGGCTTTTTGGGGTGCTGTCCTTACAGCAGAGATCAGATGAGTCTTTCAGGACTGTAGTGGACACTGAATACACTAGCCTTGCTATCGATTTCCCTGGTAAATCAGCAGCAGCTGCACTGTCCCTCCTCTCACTAAGAATGCAGCTTCCGAATGAATCTAAAATGGATGCTGTCCAGGAGGTGGGAGGATCTGGGAGGGAGGGTCTGCTGCTGATTGGCTGGAATGTGTCTGCTGACTGTGAGGTACAGGGTCAAAGTTTATTCAATGATGATGCATAGGGGGCAGACCGAACATCGCATATGTTCGCTGGCGAATAGTTTGGGACATCTCTATATTTTACCTAACTGTTGCAAATAAACACAATGTAACATCTGGGTACATAACAAACCTACATACATATGCAACTGTTGAAATCAAATAAACTAAAGTTTAATTCTTTTTTTTTTCCCCTTTCTCCAACTCTAGTGACATATCATGCTATCCGTGTTTAGGGAGGAACAAAAGAGGCTGTCTTTGTATAATATATACTTCTCTTCTAAATCTCAAGTTCTACATTACTGTCACCACACCCTCTGTCATCTGGCAAAATGTAACTTCTCCTTTCTGACCAGTTACAACTAGATGTCTTGGCGTATAACGTATAACAAAACAATCATAAAACAGACAAGACAAGGGCCGATCACACATTTTTCATACACAAACAAATAAGCACTGGGACTTTAATACAAATTTTAAAAAATATATGCACATGATTCTCTAAATTTTATGGAAAAGTTTCCAGCACAGAATCAAAAGTACATACTGTATTTTATGCAGATTTACCACATATGGTGGGGTCTCTTTTTTCACTCCTGAAAAAACAGTTTAGTCACAATCCCCACTAAGTTAAACATTTGGGGGAAAAAATAAATTAACAATAACATTCAGGTTTCTTGATGTCCATTAAAGAGGACCTTTCACTAGTTTACAAACTAAAAACTAACTATATCTGTGGGCAGAGCGGCGCCCAGGGGGCCCCTGCACTTACTAGTATGTCTGGGCGCCGCTCCGTTCGCCTGGTATAGGCTCCGGTGTCTGCAGCTCCGTCTATTGTACTGGACGGATCTTTTGTATTAGGCTTGTCCCTTGCTGCAGCGCTGGCCAATCGCAGCGCACAGCCCATAGCCTGGGACTCCCAGGCTATGAGCTGTGCACTGTGATTGGCCAGCGCTGCAGCGCTGCAGCGCTGCAGCATTATCAACATGTTGCATGTATCAAAAACTTAAACTTTTCACAAAGGAAACGTACACAGCACATGTTCCATACATTCCTCATTGACAATACGCATCTGTAACCTGAGAATATCAACATCAGAGCTCCTGGGACAGAAGACATGCTAGTTTATATAATCAAAAGTTTATTAACCTCACTTTATCATTGTCTAAGGGAACTTTTACACTACCGTGAAAGTTTTCTGGTACTGAGTTCCATCATAGGGGCTTAATACCGGAAAAAAAATGCTTCAGTTTTGTCCCCATTCATTGTCGATGGGGACAAAACTGAACTGAACAGAACAGAATGCTCTAAAATGCATTCCTTTCCGTTTAGTTGCGTTCCCAGACTGGAGAGAAAACCACAACATGTTGTATTTTGCTTTCCGTCCTGGGATGACTGATCCGGCATTACCCCTAATGCAAGTCAATGGGGATGTTTTGCTGCCAATGGACAGATCAGTTTTCTCTGCCACAATCTGCCACAATAGAAAACGTATCCGTCCTCCATTGACTTTCAATGGAGTTAACAGATCCATCTTGGTAATGTTAAAGATAATACAACCGGATCTATTCATAACGGATGCAGACGGTTGTATTATCAGTAACAGAAGCGTTTTTGCTGGACCCTGACGGATCCAGCAAAAATGCTAGTGTGAAAGTAGCCTATCTTTAAAGATGTTTTTGGTAAAATAAAACAATCATTTGAGGCACTGATAAATCACCAATGGCAGCAGTACACACTGACACATCTACATGGTGGGCCATTTATATGGATACACCTTAATAAAATGGTTGGTGATATTAACTTGCTGTTTGTGGCACACTTTTGAACACTGGATATTTTATAAAGACTATAGCTACTATGGTAGATGTCAGACATGGCTCTATCTAAATACTGTATTGCAGCTTGCAGTAGCTGCAGTATCTTCTTGAGGGAAATAGCATTAAATACAGGGGCAAGCTCTTTTAGCATCAGGTATAGTTCTGTCAAACCACATGTCTGCCAAAACAATATCTGGGATAGGGACTACTACAACTCTACATTAGACTATATTACTTTATGTGTCAAATAATATGAAGATACTTTCCTTTTGTAACCTGATCAGAGGGGGGCCAAGGTCTTTAAACCTTCCATCCTGGTCCTATGGTTTCTTGCACTACAACTGGGAATATTCTTCTCGGTCCCTCTTCTTCTGCAGGGAACCAAGAAAAAGTGGTTCTCTTAGTGGATGAACTATCTATTGGAGGCTTCCTTGGCAAGCTGATGAATGCCTTGAATAGCGTCAAAGACTGGTTGTGCAATGGCTGCCTCCCCCCAGGGCCCTTTAAGATGGCGACCCAGATGTAGGAACTGCTGAGTGGTATAGTGTGGCCTAAAATTTCCCTTTATATGTCACGGTGCTCCTACCTGGATATGGCTGGACCCCAGGCTTTAGCTCTGAAGCAATAAATGGGGGAATAATTGAGGGATTGAAGAATGAATCAAGTCCAGACCTTATATAAAGTTGAACAGCAGCTTTACTTGAATATATGTTCATCCAAAACAATCTTCAAGCTGTATCTTGGTCCCAGCAGGCTTTAGAACTGGCAGACAAACTCGTCTGTACTACATCTGTTTCACTCTGGCTCTGCTGTACTGACAGGCTGGCTGTATAACTTTGCTTCTCCTTGTAAGCTGCACTTCACTCTGTATGATCTATATCTAGATTAGGCCAGGGAACTTTCCTACTGGCTCCTGAGGCTCACGCTTTGGCCTCCATGGCCAGCAGAGCTTAGGGTGCTCTGGCTGGTGTGGACATGTGCCCAGCACACCCTCACTTGGTAGGGGGGTAAGATGGAACTGACTCTCACTAATCCCTACCCTTCCTACAGGAGGTGGGACTTGCCCACTCCTCCACAGAGAGGGGGGTTAGAATGGAATGGAAAGCTCCATTCTACCTAACTGTAACTCTGCCATGTTTTCTGCCACCTGCTGGTGAACCAGGCACATTACATTTGAACATAACAGTTGCAACATTGGAAATGCACAGTTTAGTGGACCTGGAATAAAATGCATTGATGACATGACAGTAGCCCATTAAAGATAGTAGTGAGGTGAAGAAGTGGTAATGCCACTCTGGGGCATTATAGTTGCATAATGCACTTTACACATTCTGAAGTATTCATTAATGTAGCTCCCAACATCGTCATGGGTCTCTCTATGATTCTGTCCTTACATACAGAGGAGGATTAGACAATCCACTAATCAACAATGAAACACTATCATTTGGTGTATCTATGACTTGAAACACTGGGGACTCTGGTAAACTACAAGATGAAAATTCTGGTGGCCCCATTTGTGTACTGTATTTGCTTATAAAAACCATGGGTGCTGTTGGCATCAGTCTCATTGAGCAGCAGCATGTTCTTCCTCTTTTTCTACCTCATGTTCTCAGTTTTTTTTCATAGGTTTCAATGCACTGCTTCTGCAGTTCTTTATATCCAGAGTCTATTCTACCTTTGAAACTCTTTCCGTCTTTCCAGATTTACACAACCATCTTTTGGCATACCTGCTCTCCTAAAAATTCTGTGTATATCTCTCACTGACCCTTCTCCACTCTGTCTCTCTATGATATCCACTGCAGTCATCTCCCTCCCTGAGGGATGCCCCTCTTTCAGGGCCTTTCACTGGCTAGGTTCACATTGAAGAAGAGTGGATCAGGCCCTTCTTCCTTTTAGCTGTTCCTATCCTGGACACCAATGCCACTTCAACATCCAAATATGAAAAAACAATGATTTGCGCCTTATTGGTTGCTCACACAAAGTTCACCTACTGTAACTGGGCTCCAACCTTCTCACACAAAGTTCACCTACTGTAACTGGGCTCCAACCTGCTCACACAAAGTTCTGCAGATTGTGTTTACTTGGGTCCCTGTGAATACCAAGAAATAAACCCCAAGTAGAATGGGCACTTCAGTAGTTCACTAACTATGTGTGCAGACACTGTTACTCAAATCTCTCCTGGTTTTCTTCCACTTCCTAGTTCCTACCACTAAACTCTGGTCCCTGTTGCTTCCTGTACTGTGTTTTCCAACGTATGCAGTATTTTTGAACACACAAACCTGGATTACTCTTTAACTTACAGTTCTTAGTAATGCAATAAACACCACGCTGCACAGTATCTTGTTCTTTTACAGCCCCTACATTCAGGCCACACAGCAATACAACATTCCACTTCATTCTCACACTCATCAGTCTCATTTACCACACAAGAATCACACTAAACCTAGGTTTCAGACACCCCATTCATACATTGCTCCACAGACAAGGGTGTTCTTTGAATCCCCAGATTCAACAAAAGGACAATACCTGAACAATGGTCATGACAAGTGGAAAGGCATAGTAAGAAAAAAATACCTGTGTATTTAAACGTACAGTTCCCAGTTGCCATAATGACCAAAGCTCTTCCATGATCATCCCCTTGGACTTCTGATGGGATACTCACACAGGGCACCAAAAACTGTCACGGCAATTTAGGAGTATTCAGAGGTGACTGCCTTTATTAAGCATCAAACTAAAATACCCCCCCCCCCCCCCGTCCAAAAAAAAAGTAAAAAGAATGATACGTATCCGGTAAGATAACAAAAAATAATAACAAGTAATGACAAATAGGTAGGCAATTATGTAACGGATAGGCTGATTGTTTTTGGGTTTCTGTCCCTAAGTCCAGCCCTATATCTTGATTCCCTGCCTACAAAATGGAATGGCTGCCCTCTTATATGCCCCTGGGATGGCCCCGATAGAAGAAAAGGAACCAGCTAATATAAGTTGGTCAAGAAACTACCATAAAATACCAAAAATAATAAATGAGTTCAGATATTTATGCCTCAAAACAAATATCCATCAGAGCGGTACCAAAAGAAAGGGTACCTTATATCAAATAGTCGCAATAATAGATGATTCACACTAATCATTCTGTTCCAAGGCGTTTCGCCTATCAACTCACAGGGCTCATCAGGAGACATATTTTATCAAGGAATATGCATCAAGATGTTGCAAATTATTTGCATTACTGATTGTCCTTAGGTGGAAATAAATGTCAATAACGATGACAATATCTACTTAAAAAGAAAAAAACGCAAATACATTAGGGAATCTCCAGATACATTGAGATAGTATTCAAGGACATGGGGAGAGAGATAGAGAGTGTTGGGAAGGGGGATGGGATCGGGACATGTTGTTATGTTATTATGCTCTGTATTACCTTTGTACTGCACTGACAATGAATCATTATGCTATACCACGTGTATCCAGAATCAAATGTTATTCATTTCTGTACTGATGATATGCTATGAAAAACTCAATAACATTTATATTGAAAGAAAGTACAACTTGTCTCACAAAAAATAAGCCCTCATCAGGCTATGTGAATGGAAAAATAAAAAAGTTATGACTGGGAAGGCGAGGAGAGAAAAACGAAACCGCAAAAACTGAAAATCTTCCAGTCCTCCAAGGGTTAAATTAGGGGCTGTTTAGTATGTAATCTTTGCTTTATTGGTAAAACATATATCAGATAAACCTATCTGATTTCAGAATATGCCAATATCTATCCAACAAGAAATAAAGCTGAACACATCTGCGTTGTCCATGTTTCATGCTGTATGCTACTGCTGGCAACCCTACTGTGCACAGCATAACAAACCTGAAACTGCTCCCAAGAAAGAATTACAAAAGAGATATCTAAATGAAATCAAAATTTGGTGCTACCACCCTTTGCCTTCAAAACAGTATCAATTCTTCTGTGTACACTTGCACACAGGCTTTGAAGAAACTCAGCAGGGAGATTGTTCCAAACATCTTAGATAACTAACCACAGATCTTCTGCGGATGTAGGCTTGTTCAAATAATTCTGTCTCTACATGTAATCCCAGACAGATTCAATGATGTTGAGATCAGGGCTTTGTGGGAGCCATATGCTCACTTCTAGGACTCCTTGCTTTTCTTTATGCTGAATATAGTTCTTAATGATATTGGCTGTAAGTTCAGGGCTGTTGTCATGCTGCAAAATAACTTTGCAGACAAGCAGACATCTACCTGATGCTATTCCATGCTGAATAAGTATCTTCTGGTATATCTCAGCGCTGAGTGTACCATTAATCCTGACTACGTGGTTGTCAAGGAAACTTGGTGCAGCATATGGGGGAACCAAGGCCAAGCAACTCAACTATGCACAAAAACATAGGAACTGGGGTGTAGAAAAATGTCAGCAAGGTCTTTGTGCAGCCAGCCAGTCACAGGGGGAACACGTGAGGTTCACGGTGGACCGATGAGGGGTCAAATGGTATAACACACAGTTCATCAGTTTACTCACGGTTAGCAGATAGCCTCCCTGGGCTGGCAGCACAGTGTTGAAGTGGAGAGCACGAAATCCTCCGGGGCACGCTCTGTGGTAGGAAGCATTTGCCAAGATGGTGGTTGAGGTGCCCTTGATGTTAAGGGTGCATGTTGTGGCTGAGTCCTTTGATGGTTTTTGTTGAGACGCCAGTACCGTTAATGGTGGTACAACCATAGGTAGTAATAATGAGGTAGACAGTGGTAAGATGCAACTCACATATTTTACTTTGGATGTCTTTCAGTTGCAGTAGTACAATAATGCAGTCTTTAGACGATACAGAGATAATTCTCCAAATTGACTGTTTCAGGATTGTCAGGTTTTTGGTGGGTTTTGGAGCAGTGGGTTACTTCAATATCAGTGGAATCTTGGTGAGGTTGCCGGAGGCTAAGGTATCCTTCACCTAAAATATCCCAAAGGTCCTTTCTGCCTGGGTTACGGCTTTTATCCTTTGGCTGAGTTTTGAATCTGTCCTTTTCTCTCGTCCCTCTCTGGACTAGAACTTTTCTTTAGAGCTGAAGTGCTGGGTCTGCACCTTTTCACTCACTCAGTGTCAATATACACACTGATCTTCACACTGACTTGATCTAATCTGATCTGTCTCACTAGGCCTGACCTGGGTGTGTATGTATATGTATATATATATATATATATATATATATATATATATATATATATATATATATATATATATATATATATATATATAGGACCTGGACTTTATCCCCATCTAGTCGTGGGATGTATAAATTGCACCTAATAGGCCCGTTTACAGGGATTTTGCAAATACATAAATGCAAAGTTATACCATACTGTACAATGCAATTGTTATGAGGAAAAAGTACTTTAAAGCAGTGCCCAGACACACACGTAGTGAGACGCTGCATTTGTACTGATCAGTCAAATTTTGAAATATTTGGCTGTAACATAAGGCAGTTTGGCAAATGGCTGGAGAGCAGTACAGTAATGAGCGTCTGCAGGCAACAGTGAAGCATGGTGGAGGTTCCTTGCAAGTTCGTGGCTGCATTTTAGCAACTGGAGTTGGAATTTTTTTCAGGATTAGTGGTGTCCTCAACGCTGAGAAATACAGGCAGATACTTATCTATAATTAAATAACAATAGTGATCGCAGCATCTGAGTGATCAGACAGAGGTTGCTCCCTCTGTCCTCTGGAACCCCACAAATGAGATCACAAAGTGCCAAGTGCTTAGCATAGCACCCAACGGCTTTCTGAAAGGCCTCAGGCCTGCCATGTTCCAGCTGCTAATATAGTTTACATTCGGTAGGATGTACTGGTCTGCCTGTCAGAATTAAAATAAACTGTAATACAACAATATTGCACTGTAATACAGGAGTGCACAGTTCAGGTGATCCAAAAAACAAGTGTTCAAAATAAAGTGTTAAGATTAGTTTAATAAAGTTTTTAAAAAGCAAAAGCTTAAAGAAATTGAAAAAAAAACCTTATCCCATTTTATGTATTTAGTATAAATTTATAGTGGCTCACCCCTCTGATTACCAGGGTAGGTGCTCTAACTAAAATGCGGTTCACCCTAACCACACAAGGGGTTAAACACTAAATAGATAAATTATAGTGAGCACTCAATATCTGTTGCTATACATCAGGTCTAGTATGTTAAACTCATTTATTAGTCGTTAAATCATAAAATTATATCATGCATACAATAAAAATAGAAATAGACAGTGTATAAATATAAGGTGTCTCGGTCCAATGTAGAATATCACAGTTGATGATTTCAGCTATATGCCGTTAAAACAGTTAATTATCATCATTTGTCCATATGAATGCTGAACCTTTGTTCCTGGTGTTACAGAGTTTCAATTGTGTGGTACGTTAATGAGGAGGGTAGTTCACCGTCTTGTGCGGTATATCCGTGAGTATATGTGTTTGATGATACTCACTGTTTGAAGTCCGGCTTGTACGTATTGTGCCCGTGGTGGCGTCCCACCATAGGTCAGTGCACTCACCCGGTTTCCTTATGACAATGTGGGATATCTCCCAATGCTCGGTGTCCGCAGTATCGTTACGGTAGTTAAGAAACCTGCTCCCAAATAGCTGCTGTGCGTCCCACGTGTAGCTGGCATCCTGCGCTTTTACCGGCACTCCACGTAATCAGGGCGCTGGAGAAAATCTTTACCTACTGGTTAGTTCAAGGCTCCTATGGTGAGTCAGGGATATTATCGATCACCGTCTATGCGGTTATGTCCGTAACTGTGCGTGCTGATCAGCTGATGCATCCGATATAATAAGGTGTCTTTTCAACTATAAGGGTCCCATCCGCTATACGCGTTTCAAGGTCTCTGACCTCTTCCTCAGTAGCTGGTTATGGGATCCAACATTACTTCCTTATATACCCTAGACGGGTTGCACCTTATTTGCTTGATTAGAGCTTTATTTCAAAATCCGGTTTGGGGTTAGGTGATTTTGAAATCTCACCTTGTGTTTTTAAATTAGGGTGTTTAGCATTTTTCTTAAATATAAATATATTCATTACTCCTTTTATATCCTGATATCGACATTGAACATACCTGATTAAATACACTGCACATTTCTATGAACATTTTCCATTATCTTACAATCCAAAAATTATATTTAAAAATTCTTATATATTTTACATAAAATCATTCTATATCAATAAACATTTCCATAAGACTATTGTAGAATTAATGTAAAATTAAAATATAAAAATAAAAATTAGTATACACTAATAGGCCCATATTTGACTAATGGTCCACAAATAGTATACACAAAAGCACCTAATCTGGCCCTTAATGTAGCACCAACAATAAAAAATAAAAAGGAAAATATTCAGAAAAATTATTTTAACTTAAAGGGATTTTATAGATGTAACACCTGTAGTAATTGTAAAAATACAAAATTTCCGAAAAAAAAACAAGCTTAATTTCTTCCACATCTAACTCATTTTCGTATACAATTGATACATTTTTATCATGTAATACAGCAAATGTTCTGTACATGATTGAATGCCCCTGCAAAAAACAATATATAGGGCGAACGAAAAGGTTACTAAAAGTCAGGATTGCAGAACATATGACTAAGATTAGAACAGGATATGAAAAACACTCACTGTCCAAGCATTTTAAATATCACCACAATCGAGATCCCTCCCTATTGAAGTTTATGGCATTCGAAAAAATAGATATACATTGGAGAGGAGGTGACCATATCTCCAATATGTCAAGACAGGAGGCGAGACGTATATATGATTTTAACACCTTATTACCTGAGGGTCTTAACGCAGATTTCGAAATATTTGGTTTTCTGTAGATCAAAGGGTGGGTGCTCCTGACAGATGGGACATCGGTGGTTTAGCTGTAATATCAGCACCCCGATCTCCCCTTCGCTGGGAGCCCCCACTTCCCTTACATCACTATGAATAAGAAATTACAGATGAATTCAGACTACTTTTAATTAAATTAATATTTTAGTATTCTAACATTATATACAGAGGAGAGATATATTAACGATCTTATAGCAATAATTTTTATATTTTATATATTATATATTTTTTATTAATTTTACATTAATTCTACAATAGTCTTATGGAAATGTTTATTGATATAGAATGATTTTATGTAAAATATATAAGAATTTTTAAATATAATTTTTGGATTGTAAGATAATGGAAAATGTTCATAGAAATGTGCAGTGTATTTAATCAGGTATGTTCAATGCCGATATCAGGATATAAAAGGAGTAATGAATATATTTATATTTAAGAAAAATGCTAAACACCCTAATTTAAAAACACAA
Source organism: Bufo gargarizans (assembly GCF_014858855.1). Classification (NCBI taxonomy): domain Eukaryota; kingdom Metazoa; phylum Chordata; class Amphibia; order Anura; family Bufonidae; genus Bufo; species Bufo gargarizans. The sequence goes on from NC_058084.1 coordinate 207,928,292, forward strand.
GGTGAGATTTCAAAATCACCTAACCCCAAACCGGATTTTGAAATAAAGCTCTAATCAAGCAAATAAGGTGCAACCCGTCTAGGGTATATAAGGAAGTAATGTTGGATCCCATAACCAGCTACTGAGGAAGAGGTCAGAGACCTTGAAACGCGTATAGCGGATGGGACCCTTATAGTTGAAAAGACACCTTATTATATCGGATGCATCAGCTGATCAGCACACACCGTTACAGACATAACCGCATAGACGGTGATCGATAATATCCCTGACTCACCATAGGAGCCTTGAACTAACCAGTAGGTAAAGATTTTCTCCAGCGCCCTGATTACGTGGAGTGCCGGTAAAAGCTCAGGACGCCAGCTACACGTGGGACGCACAGCAGCTATTTGGGAGCAGGTTTCTTAACTACCGCAACGGTACTGCGGACACCGAGCATTGGGAGATATCCCACATTGTCATAAGGAAACCGGGTGAGTGCACTGACCTATGGTGGGACGCCACCACGGGCACAATACGTACAAGCCGGACTTCAAACAGTGAGTATCATCAAACACATATACTCACGGATATACCGCACAAGACGGTGAACTACCCTCCTCATTAACGTACCACACAATTGAAACTCTGTAACACCAGGAACAAAGGTTCAGCATTATATGGACAAATGATGATAATTAACTGTTTTAACGGCATATAGCTGAAATCATCAACTGTGATATTCTACATTGGACCGAGACACCTTATATTTATACACTGTCTATTTCTATTTTTATTGTATGCATGATATAATTTTATGATTTAACGACTAATAAATGAGTTTAACATACTAGACCTGATGTATAGCAACAGATATTGAGTGCTCACTATAATTTACCCATTTTATGTATATATGAAAAAGATAAACATAATTGATATTGCCACATAAGCAACAACCCAATTTGTTAAAATATCCCTTTATTTAACCCACCAAGTGAACACTATAAAAAATAATCCCCAATACCAGAATTGTCATTTATTTTATATACCTTGTCTCCCCCCAAAAATTGAATAAAATTTGATCAAAAGGTCTCATATATCCCAAAACATAAACAATATGAAAAGAAAAATTTTGTCCAGCTTGTCTTTGTGGTAATCCAAAAGGCTCTTTATTCAATAATCGATAAAAAACATCCAGGTACAAGAATGCAGAGTATACGCGTTTCGGGCACAATTCAGTCTTAGCCCTTACTCATGACTGTTTCAAATACACTGTAGGGTTTACCTTTATAGAGGGGAGGGGGGGGGCTCTCACACCTGAGGCACCTGATTGCCTCAGGTGTGAGAGCCCCCCCCTCTATAATCAGGTGCCTCAGGTGTGAGAGCCCCCCCCTCCCCTCTATAAAGGTAAACCCTACAGTGTATTTGAAACAGTCATGAGTAAGGGCTAAGACTGAATTGTGCCCGAAACGCGTAGACTCTGCATTCTTGTACCTGGATGTTTTTATCGATTATTGAATAAAGAGCCTTTTGGATTACCACAAAGACCAGCTGGACAAAATTTCTCTTTTCATATCTGCTCCCATTTCGGGTGAAGGAGCTGCTCCGTGCTTCAACAGTGGAATCCTTGGCAAGTGAGAGCTGCTCAAACCATCCATTGCCTTAAAACAAACAATGTAAAGAAAGTTCCAGCACTTGTAAGTCGTTTTGTTGCTTCATCTTTATTTTTGGTGACAAATTACAGCATATGGACACCACCGCAAAATTGACGCGTTTCAAACTGTAGCATTCTTAGTCGTAACCGTATGGACTGCCAAACCTCCAGGTTTAAGTAGATCTACACCTCCAACCAACAATGGGGGGGGGGGGGCCCAACTCTCAGGGGCAGGGCACTCCAAAACTCTGTCATGTGCTACACCTGTGATCTGTATTTAACAGTATAAAAAATACATATGTGTATATAAATCCCACAAGGAACAAAGTATAAAATGCATGATACAAAATACAACAGCACATTTCTAGGGCATGATCTACTTCTATTACAGCACTTGTTCTGAATCAGGACTCTAGCTTTAAATATTTTTGCCCAGAAAAACTGCATAGTGTGAATGGGATAAAACGTCAAACATGAAAAATAGGTATAAAAATGAGAAGACAACTAAATTACTAGGACATCTTCATGTAACTGTCGGTGAAACAAAATAATGGCTATTATTCACTTATGCATGTTGGATTACAACAGTATTAATAAAAAATATCAGTTCTTTCCTCAGATTGAGACCCTGAGGATATCTGGTATTCAGTCTGAATATCCGATATGCCTCCCGCTGCAAAACCTTCTTCATATTACCACCTCTCAAATGAACAACTACTTTTTCAATTGCATAAGTGTGGAAGCTAGTTAACCCCTTAACGCCCAGCACCATACATGTACGTTGCTGGTGGGGTCTTTAAAGATGCCATAGCCGGGGGTGGCTGCCTGCTTCTTATAGCAGACTCATGTCCGCAACCGGCAGTAATGCCGATCACGGACATTTAACCCCTCAGATGCAGTGGTCAATCCTGACCATGGCATCTGAGCGCTGCTTTCGGTTATGCTCCTACTCCCCTGTGTGGCGATCAAAGGTGCCGGAGAGTGTATGCAACAGCCCCAGTATTTGTTGCTGCTGCATAGTATTTACTATGAAGCCCTTGCCTGTAATAGGGCTCCATAGGAAACTAGTAAAATCATCATAGATTCCAATGCAAGCGCATTGGAGTCTATGAGAATAGCAATCTAATGATTGCATGTTATAGTTCCCTATGGGAACTATAAAAAAGTGCAAAAAAAAAAAGGTTTTACTAAATTAAAAAAAATCATAAACCTAAAAATTCTAATCACCCCCCTTTTCCCAAAATAAAAATACTAAATAAATGTAAAAAATACACATCATGGGTGTAGCAATGTGCAAAAACACCCATAGTATAAAAATATATTCCCCACACGGCAAACAGCAAAACGGAAAAAAGCGTCCAATTGACCAATTCGTTGTTTTTTGGGAGCTTCATTTTCTACCAAAGATTTTATAAAAAGTGATCAAAATCTCATACACACCCCAGAATGTTATCAATGAAAAGTTTAGATTGTCCTTAAAAAAATGAGCCCCCATACAGATGCGTACACATAAAAAAAAAAAGTTATAGGGGGATCAAAACGCAAAAAAAAATATATACATATAAAAAGGTATCGCCGGATTCATACTGACCTATAGAAAAAAAGTAACTGGTCAGTTTTATCACACATCGAACGTCATATATAAAAAAAATTATGTAAAACTGTGGTGGAATTGCTTTTTTTTGCAATTTCACCCAATTTGGAATTTTTTTCCCGCTTCACACTTCATCATATGCAATATTAAATGGTAGCATTGGAAAGTACAACTTGTCCTGCAAAAAAACAAGCCCTCATATGGCTATGTGAAGAGAAAAATTAAAAAAAGTTATGGCTCTGGGAATGCAGGGAGCGCAAAACGAAAACTAAACTCTGGCCTGAAAGGTACTGTACTGTTATAAAATGATTGGCTGCATTTGATGTACCCATCACTAAGGGGTTAATTATGTAATAAAATTTTTTCAGAAGTCTTGTTTTAAATTTCCTGCTGGAACTCCCTATATACATAAGCCAACACATTGTACATTCAATGACATAAATAATGCCCATTGTATTGCAATTAATATAGCTTTTTATTGGGAATGTTTCCGTATGTGTAGAATTGTGAAAATTTCTTTTTGGTGTAGCATATCTGCACGTTTTGCATGGTTGTCCTCCACACCATGATTTATTTGAAAAGTGAGGGGGAGAGAACACTAGCCAATGTACTGGGTTGCCTTGATTCTATCCTGCATCCACTTTTTAAGTATGATGATGGATACATGGGGAGCTGGATTTTTGTTTGTGGACTCATATATCCCAGAATGGAGTTAAAACTTTAGCTTACCGCAGAAAAAGTAGGGCTAAAGCCGCTCCAGAAAATGATTAGTTTTTTTTTATGTTATGCATTTATATAGTGATACTATATTCCGCAAAGCTTTTCAGACATTAGCATTATGCTGTCCCCAATGGGGCTTAAAATCTAAGTTCCCTATCGGTATGTCTTTATAGTGTGGGAGGAAACCAGAGTACCCAGAGAAAACCCATGCAAGCACAGGGAGAACATGCAAACTCTGTGCAGATATTGTCCTTGGTTGGATTTTTATTCTTTAAAAGTAGTAAAACATAACAAAAGTAAAACACAGAAAAAAAACATAAATTTGGTATCTCTATAATTGTACTATCCTGAAGAACAACAACATTAAATCAAAACTTTATAAACAATTTTTTTCCATACCTTTGCCCCTGTTGAAGTTGCCCTTAAATCAGGGCTGATTACGTTTGATCTACTGCTTCAAATTAATAGTAATCCAGGAGTTTTACGTGCACGGAAGAAAGTAACTGACACACAAACTGGTTTCAAAGCAAATTCTCATTTATTACAGGAAGTACAGCAGTTTATAAAGTCATCAGAGGGGCATTCCCTCTGAGGCATGTGGCATTGTTACATTGGCTAGTATATGAAAATATGAAAAGAGATAACACTTGGCATCTGAGCATTTTGCATTGTTTTACTAACTGTGGTATGAGAACTATGTAAATATCTAACTACAGGTGCCATCATGTAATTAAGTCTTCACTAACAGAAGAAAAGCATATATGACGCAGCAAGGAGGCGTGTTCTCCTCGGTAGGATGGAACCTTCATGCTCTGGAGCAGTTAAGGTGTTGTCTGAGAGCTGGAATATGTGGGATTATTCTTAGCTGATTCAAAGAATGGAGTCTACATCTATCAGTCCCCCATTGGACCTCATTCTTTCCCTAATAAAGCCTAACACATCTGTCCCATTGCTCCAAATCCCCTTAACCAGCTTTCATGACAACCTATCCTAGTGTATCGCCTCCCATGACACTGGACTTAGCAAGGGGAAGTCAGATGTCTGTCACTACGGTCATGATCTCCAGGTGGCATGGTAAGCAGGGGGGGGGGGGGGGGAACCAACAGAACTAAGTGGACTTAGTGAATTCCTCATGATCTGCTCAAAGCCGTAGCTGAGGCTACCCCGGAGATGAAGCCTCCTAATGCAGGGGATGACACAAACAATTACTGCAAGGACCAATAATACAATGACTATAACCATTCCAATTTGAAACAAGGTCTGTTTCCAAACCAATTTTCCCCATGAACTATTCACCCCAGAATTTCTCTTTAATTCTTCTGAGAGAGAAGTAGGTCCCTTCAGGGCATTCATGACCTGACCATTTGGTCCTAAGTTATCAGGAATTACAGTACAGCAGATTTCACCAATCATTTTGCACACACCACCTTTTTCTGCTAGTAGCCTGTCCAGAGCCATTCTATTTGGAATGCCATAACACTAGTGGGCCCCAGCTGCTCCACTATACTCTCTAATGCATCTCTGGTATAATTCACAAATCTCTGCTGATTATAATAGATGTAGTTGATCCAATGCACATTTTTGTTTATAGTCACCGTAGAGATTAAAGATTCAAACCCTGCTGCCACTTGACTTCTTGATTTAAATTCATCTGTGACCCCCCTGGGCAGTTCTATAGCATCTATATACATGTGGGAATCGAGGCTGCCTACTGGACAGGTGTCATGCCTTCTCCTTACCATTGCCTCTCATTGGGCATATCCAAATCCTAACCCCAAATTCCTAATTTTCTCAATGGTTTTCATCCAGTCAAGGGGATTAAATACATTGACAGGCATCCACACTAGGGTTAAAGCCCATGCCATGCACACAACCATATCACATCCCCTAATGCTTGAGTCTGGTTCATCAAGTGACTTTGATAGGGTTCACAAGTGGTATTCACCACAGTTCGACAATATCCTTCTGGAAACTTGCCCATGTTTTTCCATTTTTTGCCCTCTATGTCAAAACAGGTGTAATTCCCCTTGTATATGGTTATCCCTCCCCCAGGTTCAGGAGTTTCTCTTAAGATTGGTAACTTCTCCTTCCAAACCTTGCATTCAGTCATATCAGCAGTCTGATTCACATACGTGCTTGTAAAACATGAATATTAACTAGGACTTAGGTGAAGGGTCACAGTTCCTAAGTGTTGTCTGGCTGTGGCACAGGTGATACACCCAAATCTGTTTACCTATGATGCCATGTACTTCATCCATTCCAACCAAAAATTATGGTCAGAAAATCCTGTTTCCACTGCCAATGTCTCCTCTACAGTAAATAGGGGTCTAGGTACTTTCCCTGCAACAAGGGGTTGGGCTCTTGTATTGGCAGTGAACTAGGGGTTGGAATTGGGATAGGCCTGTCTGCGATGTCCTTAAGGTGAAACTGTCCCCAGGGCCCATAATTTATCAGACGGATATTTCCTCAAAACATACATTTCCAAGTCTGTTGGCTGGGGGGGATTCTATTGTCAGTATTAAGTGATAACAACCCAAGGGCCCCCCTTGATAAGTGGGATATTTTTTGACATGTTTTTCCCATATTCTTGGAATTGAAATGCATTCTGGTGTAGTCGCCCCTCAGCTGGTTTGTATCCCCAGCCGACTCCTGTATTGGTGAGTACAGTGGATCAGGCTACACAGTACTCATTATTGATCCTGGTAACACAGATTGTATTGCAGGGAAGGAAAATCATACATTGAACTGTCATGACATTTCCAATGAACAACATCACAGAAGTCGAATTCAAACACCTGTATTGGCTCTGTAGTATTTACCCAGAAGACCCATGTGCCACTCAAGTATGAACATTGGGCCGTATACGCTCCTTCAAGACCCACACCCCCTCCCAACATTAAGACTATAAAGTATATAATTCTCAGCAGGCCTCTGCATAGGGGGCTGGAACCTTATTGCAGTGTGAAGCGTGTGTCCAGGTAGTCTTCCCCTCGAGTTTTACAGACGTGGGAGTAGTTATTAGAACCTGGAATGGGCCATAAAATCTGGGCTCTAGAGTGTTTCTGACGTGACTTTTAACCATAACCCAATCTCCTGGCTGAAGGGTATGACTTCCAGGAATCTGTCTGGGATCTGGAAGTGAAAAGAAAAATACTTGAAAATGTACAGTAGGTCAGTCAGATGTTTACACAGAGCAGACACATAGGCAGACAAGCAATCATATCGCAAAGCAAGTTCTTAGGGAAAATACTATCCTAACTTGGGGGCACACCCAAACAAAATCTCAAAAGGGGACAGATTTTCCTTTCCCCTAGGGGTGTTTCTGACACTGAATTGGGCAATTGGAAGAGTCTCTGGCCTACCAGTCTCTTGAGCCATTTTCAGCATTTTTAGTTTCAATGTGCCGTTCAGTCTTTTGACTTTGCCGCTGCTTTGTGGTCTGTACGGAGTATGGAAAGCAAGGTGAGTCCCCAGTGCGGCTCATATCTCCTGGGCCACTTCAGCTGTGAAAGCAGTTCTTAAATCAATCACTCTATTACTTCAGGTACCCCAAATCTGCAGACAATCACATTTAACAGCTTCTTCACTGTTGTCATCGCTGTCTGATTCTTCACAGGATAGGCTTCAGGCCTTCCAGAGAACATGTCTATGACCACTAGAGCATACTGGAATCACTGTGCAGGGGGCATCTGTATGTCGTCAATCTGGATCCTTTGAAAGGGGTAGAGAGATTTTGGTGAACATTTGACAGGGACTTTTTCCCCATTTTCCCTGGGTTGCATCTGGCACAGACCATGCAGCTATTTACATATCAGGCAGTGTACGTGGAGATGGCTGGAGCCAAGAAGATGGAGGATATGAGGTTATTCCTTTGCCACTTTCTCGAGATCAGTAGGGCCGTGTGCCCGAGTCACAGTCATAGGGTAAAAACTTCAGGGTGGGGGTATTAGACGCCCAAGCTTCCACATGTAATCATCATCTGAGTCTGGTCCGGCTCCCTGCCCACCCCATTCAGCCACTTCTTCATCAGATGCTTCATTCTGTCTGTCTATCAGGAACCATTTGTCTCCCATAGAATCCTTTCGGAATTCCTTTAGAAGATTTCTCCATCTTTTCTGGGGCATGGACCATTTCTTTGGTAGGATGGGATCCACGTGGTATACCTGTCTTCACCTCCTCTCTTCTCCTCATTGCAGCTTCCTTTGCTACTCTGTCAGCTCTGGCATTTCCTTGGACGTCTGACGGGCAGGTGGTGACGCCGCTGAATGTCAGCAAGCGAGCCATTGCCCTGTAAGATCATTTAAAATGGCCAGAGATTTTCCTGGCCTGCTGCAAGACGTCTTGGTGTATTTGGCAATGAATTGCTGCATGACAAAGTTCGGGATGTGTGCCATGCATGGCTTGTGTGTCATTTTGCCCTGTTTCAGCGACCTCAGCAAATTGGCACACCACTTTACCAACTGTCAAATTGAGCGTGGTTAGCCACTGATCGGTCCATGAACGCAGAGCTGAAAAGAGTGCAGGACCGTTGTGGCTCTTGGCTTCCAGGCACAACAGCCGCAGCACAGCATGGCAACGTCTCATCTGGCACATCGAATAGGTTCTGGGGAGCTTAAGGGGTGCAGTGGAAGAGGTGGTAGCAGTGGAAAAAGAGGAGTCAGCCAAGGAGGAGATGGAGGATGGAGTAGGAGGAGAAGAAGAGGCAGGCCTGCATGCAATCCGTGGCGGTAACACCAAATCCACACAGGTGCCACGAGTTACATGCTTGATGGCCATCAGAAGGTTCACCCAGCGGGCAGTAAAAGGTTGTGTACCTTCCCTGCCTGTGTTTCCTAGACCACGTGTCTGTGGTCAGGTGTATCTTGGCACTGATACTGTGTTCCAGAGATACATTCACTTGCTTCTGAACATCACGATATAGCTCTGGGATGCCCTTCTGGGAGACATTTTCGTTCCGGGAACCTTCCATTGAGGTGTGCCAATGGCCACAAATTTTCTAAAGGCCTCCGAGTCCACCAGTTTATATGGCATTCGAACATTTGGGCCACGGAAGCCTACCTTTTTCCAGATGAACGTGACGGCACAGTGGAAGGTGGACTGGTGGACAAATGGGAGGAGAAGGGAGAAGGAGAAGAGGCAGGACGTGGAGTGTCAGGAGTGTGGTTTTGTGGGTTCTGATGGCGTTTCTCCCACTGGGCTCAGCGATGGGAGGCCAGGTACCTTCTTAAGGCAGTCGTCCCTAGGTGAGTGTTGGGCTCTCCGCGACTTATGCGTTGAAAGCACAGGCTGCAGATGGCAACACTATTGTCAGCAGCTGACACGTTAAAAAAAAAAAAAAAGCCCACACTACGGAGCCATGTGACGGCATCCTGGGAGCGCCAGATGTGACAGTGCATGGTGGATGTCTCGCTCCAGATACATTTGCAGTCTGCTTTTTGCCTCCTGTGCACTGCGAGTTCTGCCTGCTTCTCCATCTCTCCCTCTGAACTCCTCATCTTCCTCTATTGTCATTGTCACCTTCACCAACACTGACATTAGAGATCTCGGAGTAGGCAGCAAAAGCGGGGACCATCCTCCTTGGGCTGATCTGGGTACTGTTGTCAGACCGCTGGGTGGCGGCCGTTGCTACCTCCTCTTCCTCATCGGATGCCAAGAATGGCTGCACATCGGTAAGGTCTGGAAATTTATGGGAAAATAATGAGGGTGCAGAAGGCTGAGTGAGCCACTCAACCATCTCTGATGTGTCCTTTGACGTAATCGCACACACCTTCTCCAACTTCCCACTTAGGCTCTGGCCTGATGCACCTGCCTAACCCCTACCACCCCTGCGAATTGGCCTGCCTCTCATTTTCAAAATGACCCTGTGACAAAGTCCATATAGAAGAGTAGTATTTGTGGAAGCTGGCATATAGAACCGCTTAATGAGTATTTCTTAGATGCAGGTATATCAAACCCCTTAATCAGTTTATTTTGGGGCAACAACAGGTATATCACACCAATTGAAATTAGTTGTTCCAGTAGCATTTGTCCCTCTGTACAGCTGTGGTATTTTAGCAGAACCGCACACAAATGCAGCACATATACCTATAATATAATTTATATATAGTTTATCATTCCCCTGCCTCAATCAGTTTTTTGGGGGGCAACTGGTATATCACACCACTTGAAATTAGTTGTTCCAGTAGCGTTTGTCCCTCTGTATAGCTGCGTTCTCTCAGCAGAACCGCACACATTACTGCACATGCACTATATATAAATTATATTATAAGTATATCACACTCCTGCCTCAATCAGTTTTTTTTATGGGGTAACTGGTATATCGCATCACACAACCAAAGATATTAAGCTAGCAAGTGAATGAATATGTGTGTGGATAGATAGAAAACCTACAAAGTCGACACACATATATAGTTAATCAATCTTTATTAGTTAAAAGACAAAAATAAGTAGTACAAATACAGCGGTTTCAATTAGTGATAAAAAGATGCAGGAGGATAAAGTGACAAGTACACAGAGCCACCAACAGTCCTAAACTGGTAAGACAGATGGTACATAAAGACTGAATGAAGCAATTTCTTGTCTATACTGATGTGATAAATGGTAATAAATACCTTTAAGTAACCACACAGGAGACAAGCTATCTATATACACCACCACATGTCACAAAGAATTATATACATAAGTCTTAATGATGTTGCAAGGGGGTCAACAGGGGAAGTGTGATCACAAAGTGGTGATCAATTGCTGACCCCCCTGCAATAACCAATACAAAAAACAACCAACTGACAGTGGAGCAGCCTATACTAACCAGGAGAGGATGAAGTGATGGCTCCTAGCCCGACGCGAGTTTTGCCTCGCTTCTTCAGGCGGCGTGTAGTTGCTCCTAATCACCGGCCAAATATTATATATATATATATATATATATATATATATATATATATATATATATATATATATATATACACACACACACACACACACACATATATACACACACACCCCCCTGTTCTCCTAACCCCCCAAATATCCCACCAAGAAGGACCAATAGCGGACTGTGTACCGAGAGCAGCTCCCAGTTGGGAGTCAGCTATACAATCCATGCCAATGCAGTGAGCGTAATCTCACAGGTGTACTAGATAAGCCTATAACAGGAAGGCAGACTCACCGCACACGTCCAAACGCTCGTGTGAGTAGGCCGCATAAGGTCACGCTAGAGAGGTGCATTCAGTGCAACCTCAGCACGGTGCATGCGCACATTGAAATGGGGAAGGATCTCATGACGGAGTGGGGAAGGTATATCACATCAGTTGCAATTAGTTGTTCCAATAGCGTTTGTCCCTCTGTATAGCTGTGGTATCGCAGCAGAATCGCACATAAATGCTGCAAATGCACTATATATATATATCTCTTTAAGAAAATGGACTGCACTCCAATTAAAAGTGAGAAATAGTGAACTTTTATTAACCCATATTGTGGCAACTTTTGCGACGTTTCGGCTCACAAGAGCCTTCTTCCAGCATAGAAACAGTGAAAATGAGAGCATATAAAGGTATATCTCAAGTGACTAACCAATCACAGTGCAATTACAATCATGATTTAAATTGAATACATATGATGCAGATACAAAAAGATAAACAAAGTGCATGTGCATAAAGTGACTTGTGCTAAGAGATCCACAGTACAGGAACGATGTCCCTGTTCATTGATCACATAAATATATGAGTAATTTCCAAATACATGTATATAACATACTTGATGAAGTGAATAAGTGTTACAGATGGAAATCAAAGAAATCGCACCTCTAGATGGAATGGCGCCTGCATACACCATCATGCCGCATTGAGCGTTCCCATTTGTTCACTGCGCATGTCCAGATTTGCGTCATCATGTCTGTCATAGCACTTACGTATGACGCATGCGCTCACCATAGTTGTACTGAAACCGCCATTTTGTTGAAGGGCAACCATGCCCTGCCCCTGCGTAACTCATAGATGTCTAAAATGTGCAATTTTTTTTTCTCTAGAGCGTATCAAGCCGCGGTAGGTGCGTCCTACATAATCCAGCATGTGGAGAGGGATCCAACTCTGCCGAAATGGATCCAACCCACTAGGTCGCATGTGTCAGAGGGGGACACACCAATGTACCCCGCTGACACTGCCAACCTCATTGCCGGCAATTACGCAGCCATAAAGGGGGTTCTCCCTCAGAGGGAAACATAGCACATAATCACTAGAATTTTCATATCTGGAAATACGCAGCGGGAAGACACCGATGTTGTTGCTCAGCACCATCATCATCAAGAGGGGCTAGGTCAAGGATCACCATCCAATCTTTTAAAATTCAAAATTATTCTAAAAGGCAAAGGAAAATTAACAAATTAATTACAGATTGATGAATCAATTTCATATAGGTTGCACATTTGTATTATCACCATTTCAAGGCACTTATATACAAAACCAATAGAGACAGACCGCCAATACAAAGGAAATCTGGTTCAACTTCAAATCCCAGATCTCTCATCTAAATTCTATATTGAGCCCATGGGGTGCAGGCTATCGAGAGCATATATCCATCGCAATTCTCTCTTTTTCAAGATTACCAAACGGTCGCCACCTCTCCTGGGTATCGCAACATGGTCAATTATCCAGCATCTTAGTGCGTTTTTTTCCTAATTGAATTTCTATGATTGTTCAACCTCAATTTTAATTCGGTTGATGTTTCCCCTACATATATTAGATTGCAAGGACATGCTAGAACATAAATAACATATGATGATGAAGAGCATGTCAAATGAAATCTAATGGGGTATTCTTTCCCTGTGGATGGATGTGCAAACGATCTAGATTTACATATATAGCGACAGTTGACGCAATTGAGACACGGAAAACATCCCAGTCCCGCCTGCGTCAACGGTCGCTGAATGATGTTTCTTTTAGGACCAACATCTGCCTTAACAAGATAATCTTATATTTTTTCGATAGGACAGTAAAGGAAGATTTTTGAATTCAGGAACATCTTTAATTCCTCTACTAAGAATATTCCATTCCAATTATTTTTTTAAATCTGTCCTATCTCTAAACTATAATCAGAGTATGTAGATATAAACGGTATCCTTTGAATTTTTTGAGGAGTAGATTTTTTACATTCTAAGTTGGTGTAAAGAATTTTATTTTTCTGTTAATTTAACAGTTTACGTGGATAGCCGCGTTCTCTGAATTTACCTGCCATCATATCCAATGTGGCAGGCAATTCAGTATGATCGGATACAATGCGTTTGGCCCTGAAGAATTGAGAATGAGGGAGGTGTTTGATCAAACTATGTGGGTGATTGCTTTCAAATCGTAAAATTGTATTTCTGTCTGTCGGTTTGACGAACAGACCCGTATTAATTGAACCATCAACTAATTTCACATTAGTATCAAGTAATGACAAGTTAGTTTTAGAGTAGGATATAGTATATTGAAGATCGACATCAACACTATTAAGATAATTATGGAATTTAGCCAACTGAATTTCAGTACCAGTCCACAGGAGGAAGACGTCATCTATGTATTTCCACCACCTAAAAACATGTTGGAAGTGGTGGGACACATAGACGAAGTCCTCCTCCATGTGGCGCATGTATATATTCACGTACGTCGGGGCCACATTTGACCCCATCGCAACTCCGCGTTTTTGGTTAAAAAAAAAAAAAAAAAGGTGTCTTGGAACAAGAAATAATTATTCTCAAGTATCAATTTCAAAAGAGAATTAATAAAACATTTTGTCTCCATAGAGATATGTGAACAATCAAGATATTTATTGACTGCAGCAATACCTTTCTCGTGTCCTATTGATGTGTATAAAGATACTACATCAAAGGACACAAGAATTAAAGATTTTACATTACTAGTATCAACTGTTCTTAATTGTGTCAGAAAATCCCCTGTACCTTTGATATAGGACCTTCCAGCTGTTGAGAAATCCCTCAACATTTTATCCAGGAAAATGGCTATTCTACTAAATACCGAATCTGAGCCTGACACGATCTGGCGGCCAGGCGGGTCCACAAGGCTTTTGTGGACCTTGGGCAGTAATATATATATATATATAATTTTTTTTTTTTTTTTTTTTTTTTTTTTTTTACAGGAGTAACAGGGTAGGGTACCAACAAGTATTCCCTTAACCCTTCATCTATAGTGCCCGCCACCACAGCATCAGACAGATTTTTCTTAATAATATTCATGATATAAAATTTAGGATCACCCTGCAGAATACCATAAACGTCAGCGTCACCCAATTGACGCTGAATTTCTTTTATATATTTTGATGTATCAAGTACAACTACCCCCTGCCCTTATCGGCAGGTTTAATGGTTAACTGGGGGTTGTCCTTGAGTTGCGATAAAGCCTCAATTTCTGCGGAGGTCAAATTTGGACTCTTTAATATGTTTATTTCTCCCAAAGAGGATTTTAGATTTCTCACATCTCTTAACTGCAGAAATATAGGCCTCTATCGCTGGCTCATTGACAATAGGAGAAAAAGTGCTTTTATTACTCAAACCTAATTTTTTAAGGGTTAATTCACTGGAACATGTGGGTATATTAGCAGTGGTGCCCCTGAAAAAAACTTTAATTTTATTGAACGAAAAAAAATCATTTAAATCAGTTTCCAAATCGAACCAATTTACCTTGGAACTAGGACAGAATGTGAGTCCTTTAGACAAAACGCTATGTTGAGCTTCGGTCAGTTCCACTGAAGACAAATTAAAAACTATGGTCTCTTTTTGTATGTGGATGCCTTCGTCGACTGCAGTCTGGCCCTGTTGTAACGTTGTTTTCCTCGACCTTCTATATCTGTGGCCCCCTCTTCTGGTTCTTGTTCTTTTCTTTATATCCAAGTTGTTCCCTAAAAAAGCTTTATCTTCATCAACAGAAGGTTGAATATTTTTTCTCTTTTTCTTATTATCACGATTGAAACCCGTATTGGAAAAATCTGAATGCCATGTGTAGATGTCACCTTTTTTTTTTATAATCCTCGGTATCACGTACCCACTTATTCCTTTTCCCTTCTTCTAATTCTGCCTGCAATTTGTCCAATTGGCTTTTAGTTTCTTCCTTATATTGTGAAAGATCATCTTCAGATAATAATGTCTGTAAAGAACGTTCCACCTCCAACAGATCATCAGTAAGTGTCACAACCTCCAATTGTAGAAACTCAATATTTGGACGCAAATTAGAGCGCATACCCCTAGGTATCTTTTTTTCTTTGTAATATTGACCCAGTGTGGCCATATGCAGTTACATGGCAATGAGATGTCTGGATAAAGTGGTATACTTGCGTTTAAGTTCTTTTGAGGTAGGAGCCTGTAGAAACGAAGCATCGCTTTCAATCCCCTGCATTATGCGGTCGACCTCCTCAGCAGTGTATGTGCCGCCACAGGGTGTTTCAGTAGAGGACATAATGAAGAAGTTTTCAGGTGTGCTCACACACGGTGCCGATATCAATAGTAAAAGAGTCCAGCGGGAGCACAAACCAGGAAGCGGGTGCAGTGTCCACAGGGGCTGCGGCAACACCCCAATAATATAACTTGAAGAAAATGGACTGCACTCCAATTAAAAGTAAGAAATAGTGAACTTTTATTCACCCATATTGTGGCAACTTTTGCGATGTTTCGGCTCACAAGAGCCTTCTTCCGGCATAGAAACAGTGAAAATGAGAGCACTGGACTCATATTGGGTATATCACACCCCTGCCTCAATCAGTTTTTTGACAAGGATACAGGTACCAACAATGCACCCACTTACTAAGTTACCTGTATACAGTATTTCTTGGATAATGATATTAACCATCTGTTTACCTAAGGGGTGACAGCACCCTCCGACAAAACTGTACATGCATGTATTTATTCATCCATTTTATTTCTAATTTTATATTCATTTTTATTATTCATTATTATTACTATTTTTTATGCATTTATTCGGTTAGTTCCCGTCTCATCCAGACCAAACAATCATATATTTTTAATTTAAATTATGTATATTGACCTGCTATTATGTATTTTTATACATATACCTGCTCACATTTGTGAAACTTCTCACAACCAATACTCCTCCAAAAGATAACACATTTTTAGTAATTTGTCATACACACAGATTTCCTACAATGTTCACAATATATCCAAAAACAGAACAGCACCTCCTAAGACAAATCGCAGGTGCAAGCTACCCGGCATAATACAGAAACATAGTCTTAGCGCATATAGTGGTGTGCTGCTACTATTTTGGGTTTGTTGTATTATGCCGGGTAGCTTGCACCTGCGATTTGTCTTAGGAGGTGCTGTTCCGTTTTTGGATATAGAGATATATATTAGTATAGAGGACCAGGCATCCTCTGTGGAACTTAGCACTCCTCGCCCATCCCCCACCCCTTGGTGCTTTTAATCAGAGAAACAATGGAGCTGGACATTCCGTGTTAGAGTAAGTCCCACCTGATGAGAAGCGACCTTGCCATCAGGTAGGTGGGCCCGACATATTTTTGATCAATAATATGCGCTAAGAGCTTCTCCACTACTTTTCAGTACCTATATGGCGTCATGTATTTTTGACCCTGTTCACACATTCACCTGTTCACTTAGTCTTAGCGCATATAGTGGTGTGCTGCTACTATTTTTGGTTTGCTATATTATAAATATATTTTGGCAAATCCAGCCACATTGAGAACTGTTGGACTGTATCTGTGACAATCCCTGTGACTATGGGCCCTGGGCAATTTGGCCCTTTAAATACAGAACTTGGGCATATTGCATGTTATTTCCCTGTTTCTGGGCTTAATGTATTCATTTGTACCATGCTGGGTGGGGTTCTATTGTCCCATTGTGTAGTAACTTTTCAGTTCAGGAGATAATGAGGGAGACACAGTGATTGATTCAATTATCTCCTAGACAGAGGGGAGGAATATGTGTGGGTTGTAACTACAATGTTATCGGGTAATGTATGATAATGTGTGTGTCCCTCTCCTTCAGGGGAGCATGTAATAAAAAGGGCTGCAAGCTAGCAGCCAGGTAGTTCACCTCCAAGCTATGTGTCGCCTAGTTCTTAGAGGGATGGGATTTATACACGCTACCTGCATTTCATTCTGATTGTTCTTGTCTACCAGCAGAGATACTCCACTTCACCCTGCCTCTCCGCTACAATTGGTGGCAAGCGACGGGATTCGAATCTCACAGCAGAAGACCGTTCAGCTGTTTTATTTGATACGAACGGAAAGGAACCTCATCCGTACAAAGTCATCGTTCGTGAGTATGCAGATTTTATGCGAACAGATGACGAATGGGGACGGATTATACCAGGCTGAAAAGAGAAACGCTAAAGGCATTACTGGAAGCCAGAGGAATTATTGCCAGTAACAAAGCGAAAAGAGTCATTATTGCGGAACTCATGGAGGGCGATCAAGCAGCAGTTACACCAGCAGCCACGGAAACATATAGCTCAGCATGGGCCAACGAAATGAGGATAAGGCTGGCATTTTTTCCGTTGCCACATTCCCAGGAATTTCTGGAAAGGACATCAGCTGATATTAATGAATATCTAGCGGCCACCCGACCAAACCTCACTTCACATGGGGGAGCAAACCCTCCTGCATATCCGGTAATATCAGAAAAACAGAAATTACCGCACCATGCATTTAAAACCTATGTGGAAACCGAGGACATTGATGGGTACCTGCAGGACTTCGAAAGATTATGCCAGCTGCATAAAATCGATCCTGTGGATAAGGTACCCCTATTGGCCGGCAAATTGTCGGGTAGGGCAGCGGAAGCATACCGGACTATGCCAGATGAGGACAGCACAGATTATCAAAAGGTAAAACAAGCCATATTGACCCGGTATGCCATTACCCCTGAGGCATACCGCCAGCGCTTTCGGGAGCTAAAGAAAGCCGAGAGAGATACCCACACGGAATGGGCACATAGATTGACCCGTGCTGCTAAAGGATGGGTACAAGCAGCACAGGTAACCCAGCTGGAAGAGCTGTTACAATTGTTATTACTGGAGCAATTTTTTCAAGGACTGTCTGACGAATTACAAAACTGGTTACGGGATCACAAACCCAATACCGTACATGTGGCAGCTACTATGGCAGACGAGTACCAAGATGCCCGGCGGGCACAGAAGGTTGCACAACGACCCCTTTCCGGGGCCCCTACAACTAACCCCGTTCCAGCACCCTACAGATCAAATGGGGGCAACTACCAACAAGCACCCAGATACCAGTCTCGCCCGCAGGTCAGATGCCATATTTGCAAGCAGCAGGGGCACATCCAGAAAGATTGTCCCAGGAACCGAAACCGTTCCAACTGGGGAAACCCTAGCCAGCAGATTCATCGCCCAGCGGCAGTACACTGCTTCCAAAATGAGTTTTCCCAGCAGCAATTGGTGCCAATGCCTCCAGGGGAACCCTTGGGCATTCTACACGAGGCCAACCCGATACAGGCAGCCTCTGACAACAGACAAGGCCATTGCCAGGCCGTCCACCTAGATGGCAGGAACCGCCCGGGATTACGAGACTCTGGCGCCACCATCACCTTGGTTCGGAATCACTTGATCCCTGCTCACCAGCTCCCCGGTGAATGTGTAGCTGTTAGAGTAGCCGGGGGTAATTTCTACAAGATTCCTACTGCCCGGGTACATTTGAATTGGGGAGCGGCGTCTGGAAATGTGGAAGTGGGGCTCATGCAAGATTTGCCAGCGGATATTATTTTGGGCTACGATTTGGGGGAGCTGACTTCGGCGTTTGTGCCACAACGGAACCTCCAGGAAGCTTTACCTGTTGTTACCAGGCAGCAGGCACACACCAACCCACTGGTAAATCACGCTGAGGCTCAGGTAAAGAACAATACCCCTGTTATCCCTTGGGCCCCCCCATTAGAGTTTGGTAGTGAGGTAGCTAATGACCCTTCCTTGCAAGTATATAAAGATAAAGTAGCAGGAAGCCAAACTGGGTTAGAGGGGGAGAGATATGGGTGGGAAAAGGGGTTACTGTATAGATATGCAGATAAGACAGTAGCTGGTACAGTTCCCATATCTATGCGACAGTTAGTAGTACCTAAGAGATACCGACGCGAGTTACTACGCATTGCTCATGACATCCCCCTGTCAGGACACTTAGGGGTTAGTCGGACTAAACACCGGTTAACGCAGAACTTCTTTTGGCCCGGTATCTCCAAAGACATTCGGCAGTATTGCCAAACGTGTGACACTTGCCAACGAGTAGGGAAGCGAGGAGATAAATAAGGCTAAGTTACACTCCCTCCCTATAATTGAAGAACCCTTCAGTAGGGTAGCTGTTGACATTATTGGACCCCTAGCTAAACCCGGCCCCTCAGGGAAGCGGTTTATCCTGACGGTAGTAGATTACGCCACCCATTACCCTGAGGCAGTGGCATTGACTAATATTCATGCCGAGACCGTAGCCGAGGCCCTTATTAAAATATTCTCTCGCATGGGTTTTCCCCGAGAGATTATTTCTGATAGGGGCACCCAGTTCACCGCTGAAGTCACCCGCCAGTTGTGAAAAACATGCGGGGTAAAGCCGATTATAAACTCAGCCTACCACCCCCAGTCTAATGGCCTCTGTGAACGGTTTAACGGAACATTGAAACAAATGCTCCGTACGTTCATGGAGACCCAGAAGAACTGGGAGCGGTTTTTGCCCCCACCTGTTCGCATACAGGGAGGTGCCTCAAGAGTCCACTGGGTTCTCACCTTTCGAGTTATTGTTCGGACGGAGGGTAAGGGGCCCCTTAGATTTAATCCGGGAACATTGGGAGGGGGAAGTCACGATAGAGGGTACCCCTGTTGTACCATATGTGCTGGAGTTTCGGGACCGCTTGGAGGAGCTAACCGAGACCGTACGCTCTAACCTCCGGGCGGCCCAGAGCCGGCAGCGCCGATGGTATGATAGAGGTGCCAGGGACCGCAGTTTTCAAGTGGGGGAAAAGGTGTTGATCCTTAAACCTGTTAAGAATGATAAACTGCAGGCTTCCTGGCAGGGCCCATACAAGGTGGTGGAACAAGTCTGTGACACCACCTATGTGATCGGTCCATGTACTGGAGCAGGAGTTAGGCGGATGCTCCATGTTAACATGTTAAAACCATATCATGAATGCCCAGAGGAGGTAAATGCTATTTGCGTCTCTGCTGCAGAAGATATGGACAATTTACCTCTCCCTGATCTCCTGGGAATGGAGAACCGGAACGAAGACCTGGGAGAGGTACAATTGGGGGAAAGATTAAACCCGCAGGAAAGGGACCAGATTGTAGATCTCTTGCGAAGGAAAAGCGAAACCTTCTCTAATGTACCAGGGTATACCCCCCTAGCCACTCACAGAGTGGAGACCCCTGGTCAGCTGCCCATGCGTCAACCCCCTTACCGCATCCCTGAATCTGTCAAGGAACACATGCGTAAGGAGATTGACGAAATGTTAGAGCTTGGGGTGATAGAACACTCAGACAGCCCCTGGGCTTCCCCGGTAGTTCTAGTGCCGAAACGGGACGGCACGACCCATTTCTGCGTAGACTACCGGAAGTTGAATGACAAGACGGTATCAGACGCCTATCCTATGCCCAGGATAGACGAACTCTTAGATAAGATGGCCCGTGGTCAGTACCTCACGACGATAGATTTGTGTAAGGGGTACTGGCAGATTCCCCTATCCGAGGATGCCATCCCCAAGTCGGCGTTCGTCACCCCATTTGGCCTGTACCAGTTTAAGGTCATGCCATTTGGGATGAAGAATGCCCCGGCTACCTTTCAGAGGATGGTAGATCGGCTATTGGAAGGATCCCAGGAGTTTGCGTGCGCATATTTAGACAATATCGCCATATTCAGCAGCTCCTGGGAAGAACATTTAACCCATATCGGGTTTATCCTAGATAGGATCCGGGAAGCCAACCTGACCCTAAAACCCAGCAAGTGCCATATAGGGATGGCAGAAGTTCAGTATCTGGGACACAGGGTGGGTAGTGGGAAACAGAAGCCAGAACCCGCTAAAATTGAGGCTGTCGCCAAATGGCCAACCCCCCGCACCAAGACCCAGGTATTAGCTTTCTTAGGTACCGCTGGGTATTACCGGAAATCTGTACCCAATTATAGCGCTGTAGCAAAACCCCTCACTGACCTTACCCGTAAAAATCTCCCTAAGATTGTCACCTGGAGCCCAGAGTGTGAACAGGCATTCCAAAAACTGAAAGACTCTTTGATAAATGCTCCTGTCTTGGCCGCTCCTGATCCAACTAAACGTTTTCTTGTCCACACAGACGCTTCAATGTTTGGATTGGGAGCAGTACTGAGCCAAGTCGGAGCTGATGGCGGCGAGCATCCTGCAGCTTACTTAAGCAGGAAATTGTTACCCCGAGAGGTAAGCTACGCCGCCATCGAAAAGGAATGCCTGGCCGTGGTGTGGGCCTTAAAGAAATTACAGCCGTACATTTATGGACAACAGTTCTCGCTACTCACCGATCACAACCCGTTGGTATGGCTAAACAGGGTGTCTGGAGACAATGCCCGGCTGTTGCGCTGGAGTTTGGCGCTGCAGCCGTTTGACTTTTCACTGGGTACTCGTTGGGTACTCTTTCGGACCTCCCCAAGCCGATCCGTTTGGATAAGACTGTGTATGCCGGCTTGGTTCTGGGGGAGCATTGTGGCAAATCCAGCCACATTGAGAACTGTTGGACTGTATCCGTGACAATCCCTGTGACTATGGGCCCTGGGCGATTTGGCCCTTTAAATACAGAACTTGGGCATATTGCATGTTATTTCCCTGTTTCTGGGCTTAATGTATTAATTTGTACCATGCTGGGTGGGGTTCTATTGTCCCATTGTGTAGTAACTTTTCAGTTCAGGAGATAATGAGGGAGACACAGTGATTGATTCAATTATCTCCTAGACAGAGGGGAGGAATATGTGTGGGTTGTAACTACAATGTTATTGGGTAATGTATGATAATGTGTGTGTCCCTCTCCTTCAGGGGAGCATGTAATAAAAAGGGCTGCAAGCTAGCAGCCAGGTAGTTCACCTCCAAGCTATGTGTCGTCTAGTTCTTAGAGGGATGGGATTTATACACGCTACCTGCATTTCATTCTGATTGTTCCTGTCTACCAGCGGAGATATGCAGCATACGGGTAGGCTACCCGACACTGCTAGATTTGAATGTGTATTTCCCTTTAAGCCAGTCAGGCCGGTTACCGGCAATCCTTGTCACAGCCAGCAGAGGGAGCCCCCAGTTCAGTATAAATAGGCTAGGGCCTAGCTCAGGAAGGCAGAAGTTTCTAGACTCAGTGCTGAGAGGGTAGAGTAAGCCCTGTAACCGGATTCCAGTTCTGAGGAGAAGGTTCCCCTCCTGAGTCCGTATTCATAGAAGCAAGAAGGGCATAGTTAAACAGCCTGAAGACCCAGAATACAACAGAAGGCGAGTCTAATCAGCAAGAGGTACTCAAGGTAACAGAGGAGGTACTTGATAAAGACAGATTCAGGGATACGCCAGAGTTAGGGCATCAGACCTTGGAGAATAAGTCACATGTTTCAGGATCAGTCAGGAATAGAGTGCAAGCCTCCTGTACTACAAGTCCTGTGTTTAACCCTCTGAAAATCACCTTGCTATTTCCGGCCTGTCTGTAACTTATGCAAACCCACTGTCTTTATATGCAAATCAACTGTCTTCAATGGAACTGCGTTTCCACCTATGTCCATGCATGATTACTACTGAAAACCAGTAAAGTTCCAGTTTTGGTTGGCTATCGCGTGGTTACTCCATTATTCCACATAACATTACACGACGTGTCACCGTTTAATTGACACTGGCGTCACGAACATTTAGGAACTGCCTGTTCCAGTCGCTGCCCAGATTGAAGACGACAGTGAATCCCAGGTTAGTGGGTTGCCCTGCACTACAAAGCCCAGCATATCTAAGGCTACACTACTGACCCCCTGGGACACTGCAGATACTGCACTTCACCCTGCCTCTTCGCTATATATATATATATTTTATTATATACACACACACACACACACTTTTCGTTTTAACTTAAACTTTTTATTCATGGATCCGTTTATTTGTATATACATTATATTATCGACCTTTGTTTTTTAGACTGGATAAAGGGTCCTGCGTACCCCGAAACGCGTCTTTGCTAAACAAAAAATAAATACTTTGTATCCAATTGAGGATACAGTTGTGAACTGCACCTTGGGTCCATCCGCTCACCGCACGAACCAAGTGCAGACAAGCTCCCCTTCATATATCTCAATCAATTTTTTTGGGGGGGCACCTGGTATATCACATCAGTTGCAATTAGTAGTTCCAGTAGCGTTTGTCCCTCTGTATAGCTGTGGTATCTCAGCAGAACCGCACACAAATGCTGCACATGCACTATATATAAATTATATTATAGGTATATTACACCCCTGCCTCAATCAGTTTTTTTTTTTTTTTGGGGGGGGGGGAGGGGAGGAGGAACTGGTATATCACACTAGTTGCAATTAGTTGTAATATACTTTCTATGTTACAAAGTATATTATAAGTATATTACACCCCTCAGTAGGTCACACCTATCGATAGCACACCTATACCAGTCCTTAAAAAGACTTTTGTGGCCCTATTAGCTAGCGTTTGGTGTCTGTAACAGACTTTCCCTGCTCCACACAGCAACCTCTACCTACACTGCCAAAAGACTGAATGTAAAATAGCGGACAGATTGGGTTTATTTATAGGGTAGGGGGTGTGTCCATATGCTGAAATGTCTCAATTGATTGTCCTTTCCCACCTGATGGATGTGTCATGGGTCAAAGTTCGGCACAATACAAAAGAATATGGCACTGGTGGACATCGCCATATGTTCGCAGCGAAACGACCACCGCAGCAAAACGACCGCCGAGTGAACCGCAAGGGCATCTCTACTCTTCAACAATTCCCCCTTGAGGAGAAGGAAGGAGGGAAGCAGGGTTGGGGACATGACACCTAGAGATAGTCAGTGTTTGGAAGAAGAATAGAAAACTGCATATTAGTGTCTAGCAGCTGAGAGATGTTTTGGTTAAGTTTGCTGGAGAATTGCAGAAGTGTCATGGGGGCCAAAATCTGCAGAGGGTGACCCAGGACAATATCAGAAGTCTTGTCCAGAAGAAGATGGTAGGTGTGAATGGCACGTATGCAGGAAGGGGTCCCATGAGCAACTGGATCCAAGCGGGCCTGAGTTGTAGCCCAGAGGCCTGTTTCTGCCCCGTGGCTTTGAGTAAGGACCTCTGTGGCATGTCCCTGACGTTCTATGACATAGTCAAAAGGCAGGCTGTAATTAGTGATGAACGGCAGGGGTCATATTCGAATTTGTGATATTTCACAAATATTCAGTAGAATATTTGTCATATAATCGCAAATTCGTATATTTGTTATATACTACATTCTTTTTTCTTACGCGATCAATACAGGTGTGGGTCAAAAACGAATATATAGCAATATATTCAATATAGTGCTATATATTCGTATTTTAGACTATTCATCATTTTTTTCCCCATCTGAAGTGATCAGTGTTCTCTTCAGATGGAAAAAATTATGAATATTCAAAAATATTCTAAAATACAAATATATAGCACTATATTCTATAGCGCTATATATTTGTTTTTTAAACCCACGCCTGTATTGATCGCCACCATCTGAACACATGATTCCTCCCTGCTTCTTGCTTGTGGGCCAATAAGTCATTGGCCCACAAGCAACTATATAGTGCTATATATTAGTTTTTTAGAATATTCGTCATTTTTTTCCATCTGAAGTCATGATTCCTCCCTGCTTAAGTTTCTTGTGGGCCAATGACTCATTGGCTCACAAGCAAGAAGCAGGGAGGAATAATGTGTTCAGATGGAAAAAATTATGAATGTTCGATATAACCAATATATAGCACTATATTCTAAATATTCTTGAAGTGGTGATATTAGAGATAAAAATTTGCTTTTCGAATATTTGTGCTCAACACTAGCAGTCGTACAGTGGTTGCATGAGGATAGAAGCATCTGCGATCCATGGGCGCCAGTATAAGATGAGGCCTAGGAAGGCCTGCAACTGTTTTGAGGTAGTTGGTTCTTGGATCTGCAAGATTAGTCCTGGTGCAAAACACCTTACAGAAGAGAAGAGAAACAGATACATGGGGCGGCCCCCGTCTTCCTCACTGATGGGGTTATGTGGGCACTCTCTTCAGAAATGTCCAAGTTGGCCACACCCATAGCAGGGATAAGCAGGTCTGATATCTCCCCATGGAAGAGGGGGTACTCTTCGGCTGAGAGCATTACGCTAGCCCTGGAGCTGCCTCTATGCCTTTAGCCACCAAGGTTAACGTGTCAAGAGGAGGAGAACGATACCCTGGGCAAGCACTTTAGAGACCTTTGGAGGTGAGGTTTTAATTAATCGTAAAAGCACTAGACAGCGTTCTAGTTTGTACTGGGTCCTGTTTAGAGAACTCTAGGTCCGTAAATATATGCTCCATTCGGTTTGCAAATTTTTCCACTGACTCTGCCTTATCTTATGTCTAGGGTTGAGCAAATCCGAACTGTAAAGTTTGGGCTCGTACTGAACTTTAGGATTTTTGGACTCCGGACTCGAACATTTCAGTAAAAGTTCGGGTTCAGTGTTTGGCGAGTTAATGGCGCTTTTTGAAAGGCTGCAGAGAAGCCAATCTACAAGCGTTTAACTCTGTGCCCTTAGAAGCCATCACAGCCATGTCTACTAATGCATGGTTGTGATTGGCCAGTGCAGCATGTGACCCAGCCTCTATATAAGATGTACGTAGTGCTGCACATCACTCTGCTCTCAGTAGTGTAGAGAGAGGATGCTGATGCTGAGAGGGAGAGAAAAGGAAAGAAACTTTAATCAGAACTGCAATTGAACTCAGCTATCTACATAGATTTTGTTGTGTGGGTGTAGTGCACAATCTTTTTACCCTTCCCTGAGCCCAGTGACAGAGAAAAAGAACTTTTATCCGTCAGTTAGGTGGGCGGCGGTGGCCATTTTATGCAATCTCAGTGCACCAGCACTGCATATTTGCTTTTGTGACTAGAGGTGTCCCGAACTATTCGCCGGCGAACAGTTCCCGGCGAACATAGCTTGTTCGCGTTCGCCGCAGCGGGCGAACATATGTGATGTTCAGTCCACCCCTATACATCATCATTGAATAAACTGACCCTGTACCTCACAGTCAGCAGACACATTCCAGCCAATCAGCAGCAGACCCTCCCTCCCAGACCCTCCCACTTCCTGGACAGCATCCATTTTAGATTCATTCGGAAGCTGCATTCTTAGTGAGAGGAGGGACAGTGTAGCTGCTGATTATTTAATAGGGAAATCGATAGCTAGGCTAGTGTATTCAGTGTCAACTACAGTCCTGAAAGACTCATCTGATCTCTGCTGTAAGGACAGCACCCCAAAAGCCCTTTTCAGGGCTAGAACATCTTTTTTTTTTTCTTCCTGTGTAATCAAATTGCAGTTGCCTGCCTGCCAGCGTGTGTGTCAGGCTCACAGCCCTGCAAGTACATAATGTCACCAGCGCAACTCATATCTGGTGTCACATTCGATTACATTTAAAGTAAAACAACAATTTTGACTGAATAAATAGCAGTCAGTTGCACACACGTGTTTGTGTGTTTAAAGGGAGTCTGTCACCTCCATATGGCCATATACAGTGCTTACATGGCTCTGTAGCACACCTATACAGGATTGTAACGGTACCTTTGTTCTTTTCTTTAGACTTGCACCAGCAGGAATAACGAAGTTTAATTCATATGCAAATGAGCACTCGCAAGTGCCCAGGGGAGGAGCTCAGTGTGTAAGTGCCCAGGTTGCTCTGCCTTCTTTTCACTTTGCTCCTCCCCAGTCTCTGCCTTTGCCCGCCCTCCAAGTCTCTTGCCTCATCGATAGGGCGAAGGAAGATACTGGGGAGGAGTAAAGTGAATAGAAGGCAGAGCAGCCTGGGCACCTACACACTGAACGCCGCCCCTGGGCACTTGCGAGTGCTCATTTGCATATGAATTCAACTTCGTTTTTCCTGCTTGTGCAAGTCTAAAGACAAAGACAAAAGGTACCGTTACAATCCTGTATAGGTGTGCTACAGAGCCAGGGGCGTAGCTAAAGGCTCATAGGCCCTGGTGCAAGAGTTAGGGTTGGGCCCCCCTTCCCTCAGCGCTTTGTGTGTCTTCTTATGCAGCACAAGGCTCTTTGGGCCCCCTCA
The DNA here is from genome assembly GCF_014858855.1 of Bufo gargarizans. Classification (NCBI taxonomy): domain Eukaryota; kingdom Metazoa; phylum Chordata; class Amphibia; order Anura; family Bufonidae; genus Bufo; species Bufo gargarizans. The sequence continues at coordinate 207,955,488 of NC_058084.1, forward strand.
GGCTCTTGGGCCCGGTAGCGACTGCTACCTCTGCACCCCCTATAGCTACGCCCCTGTACAGAGCCATGTAAGCACTGTATATGGCCATATGGAGGTGACAGACTCAGTTTAAGGCCCAGTGCTAGTGCATAGTGTCACTTCAGCGCCATTCATATCTGGTGTCACAGTAGCTTGCACGCATAGTACAACTTAACTAATCTAAATAAAAATGACAGGCAGAGGCAGGCCACCCCGCAGGGGCCATCGTGGTCGTGGTGCTGTGATAGCCTTTGGCCCTAGACTAATGCCCAGTGTTCAGAGGCCACGTACCCTGAACTCTAAAAGTTCTGAGGACATAGTTGACTGGGTGTCCTGTGTTAGCCAATCTCCTACAGCTTCCGCTCGGAACCTTGACGCACCATCCTCCTCCAGCTCAGCTTCGGGCACCTCTCAAGTTACCACTCGCCCGCCTGCCGCCACCACTAACACTAGCACCACAGCCACTTCACTTGGTCAGAGGAGTTATTTACACATCAATTGGAAGAAGTGAGTGATGCGCAACCATTATTGCAAGAGGATGTAGATAACGGGAAATATGTCTCAGTCAAGCAGCATTACACAGATGGACGTACGGTGTGATGTTGTACCCGCTGCTGCTTCCTTTGCTGAGTTGTCAGATACAAGTGAAGTGGTTGATGATGATGTGTCCGTGGATGTCACGTGGGTGCCCGCTCGAAGAGAAGAACAGGGGGAAAGTTCAGATGGGGAGACAGAGGAGGAGGAAACAAGTTGGAAGCAGGGGGAGGTCGTCGCAAGGAGCTAGTGGCACAGTCAGACAGCATGTATCAGCACCCGGGGTAAGCCAGACAGCACGCCAAACAACGTATGCTGTTGACACCACCAGAATTCCGTCATTGCAAAGCTCAGCAGTGTGGCTTTTTTTTGGTGCGTCTGCCTTGGATAACAGCGATGCCATTTGCAACCTGTGCCAAAAGAAACCGAGTCGTGGGAAGTCCAACACCCACCTAGGTACAACTGCTTTGCTAAAGCACATGATCTCACATCAAACGCCTATGGGATCAACACATTAGTAAAAGCAGCATACAAACTGAAAGCCACCATCCTCATCCTGGTCCAGCATATTCAGCCACGTCAACCACTGCTGTCCTCCTTACCCACTCTCAACCACCCGCCACTCCGCCTCGAGCAGTTCCTGCTCATCTGCCCATAGTCAGGTGTCTGTCAAGGATATGTTTGAGAGTAAGAAGCCAATGTCACAAAGTCACCCCCTTGCCCGGCGTCTGACAGCTGGCTTGTCTGAACTCTTAGCCCGCCAGCTTTTACCATACAAGCTGGTGGAGTCTGAGGCCTTCAAATAATTTGTAGCTATGGGGACACTGCAGTGGAAGGTACCCAGCCAAAATTTCTTTGCACAAAAGGCAATTCCCAACCTGTACTCGATTGTGCAAAAGGAAGTCATGGCATGTCTGGCACACAGTGTTGGGGCAAGGGTCCAATTGACCACTGATACCTGGTCTGCAAAGCACGGTCAGGGCAGGTATATCACCTACACTGCGCATTGGGTAAACCTGCTAACGGCTGCCAAGCATGGAATGTGTGGCTCTGCAGAGGAGTTGGTGACACCGCCACGACTTGCAGGCAGGCCTGCTGCCACCTCCTCTACTCCATCCTCTTCCATAACCTCCACGGCTGAGTCCTCTTCTGCTGCTGCGTCTTGCTCCACATCAACGGCACCCCCCCAGCTCTCCAGGAGCTATTCCACATCCCAGATACAACAGTGTCACGCCGTCTTTGGGTTGACTTGCCTGAAAGCAGAGAGTCACACCGGACCAGCACACCTGTCCGCCCTGAACGCACAGGTGGATCAGTGGCTGACTCCGCACCAACTGGAGATCGGCAAAGTGGTGTGTGACAACAGAAGCAATTTGTTGGCGGCATTGAATTTGGGCAAGTTTACACATGTGCCGTGCATGGCACATGTGTGTAATCTGATCGTACAACGCTTTGTGCATAAGTACCCAGGCTTACAGGATGTCCTCAAGCAGGCCAGGAAGGTATGTGGCCATTTCAGGCGTTCCTACACGGCCATGGCGCACTTTTCAGACATTGAGCGCCGAAACAACATGCCAGTGAGGCGCTTGATTTGCGACAGCCCGACAAGTTGGAATTCAACACTCCTAATGTTCGACCGCCTGCTCCAACAAGAAAAAGCAGTCAACGAGTATTTGTATGACTGGGGTGCTAGGACAGCCTCTGCAGAGTTGGGAATTTTTTTGCCATGTTACTGGACGCTCATGCGCAATGCCTATAGGCTCATGCGTCCTTTTGAGGAGGTAACAAACCTAGTCAGTCGCACCGAAGGCAACATCAGCGACATCATCCCATTTGTTTTCTTCCTGGAGCGTGCCCTGCGAAGAGTGCTGGATCAGGCCGTAGATGAGCGTGAAGAGGAAGAAGAAGAGTTGTGCTCACCATCATCACCACCAGAAACAGCCTTATCAGCATCGCTTGCTGGACCTGCCGCAACGCTAGAAGAGGAGTCTGAGGAAGAGGAGTCAGAGGAGGAGTGTGGCTTTGAGGAGGAGGTAGACCAACCACAGCAGGCATCCCAGGGTGCTCGTTGTCACCTATCTGGTACCCATGGTGTTGTACATGGCTAAGGGGGGGGGGGGGGGGGGGAACAGACCTTCAGTTAGGACGAGGAACGGGACATGAGGGGCTCGGCATCCAACCTTGTGCAAATGGGGTCTTTCATGCTGTTGAGGGACCCTCGTATAAAATGGCTGAATGAGAACGACCTGTACTGGGTGGCCACGCTACTAGACCCACGGTATAAGCAGAAACTGCCTAAAATGTTACCAAATTACCAGAAGTCGGAAAGGATGCAGCAGTTCCAAAATAAATTAAAAAGTATGCTTTACACAGTGTATAAGGGTAATGTCACAGCACAACGGGAATCTAACAGGGGAAGAGGTGAAAGTAATCCTCCTACCACCACCAAGCCGGCAAGGACAGGGCGCTTTACAGACATGTTGTTGATGGAGGACATGCAGAGCTTTTTAAGTCCTACGCATCGCCACAGCCCTGTGGGTTCCACCCTCAGAGAATGACTTGACCGACAGGTAGCAGACTACCTCGCCTTAACTGCAGATATTGACACTCTGAGGAGCGATGAACCCCTTGACTACTGGGTGTGCAGGCTTAACTTGTGGCCTGAGCTATCCCAATTTGCGATAGAACTTCTGGCCTGCCCCGCTTCAAGTGTCCTGTCAGAAAGGACCTTCAGTGCAGCAGGAGGTATTGTCACTGAGAAGAGAAGTCGCCTAGGTCAAAAAAGTCTAGGATTACCTCACCTTTATTAAGATGAATGAGGGATGAATCCCTAAGGGACTGACAGTGGGCGATACATTCAACTAAAAAAGGCCTGATGACTGAGATGAGCTGCCTTGGGCTAAAAATGGTCCACACGCTGCTGTATTTTATCTCTGACTTGCGTGACTTATCCGCCACCAACTAGGGTTCAAGCCGCAATGTTTTAGGGCACTTTCTGCCCGGGAAATATCATTTTTTTCTGGCCGCTGCTACAACAATACCTAATTTTTCAGGCATGTGTACATGCCTAATTTTTCTGGCCTCTGGTGCTGCACTGTGGCTTCAAAAACACAAAAGGCACATACATGTTTCAATTCCCCTTCGTAATCGTTACCTTGTTGTGGTGAAGGGGCTTGCGTATCACAATGAAGCGACCACCTCTATGAGTGTGTTGGCAATGGCAATGTTGGCACACCCCAGATGATAAGGTCGTTGCTTCATTGTGAACAGACCAAAAGAGATCGGCTGGATAATTTTGCATAGAAAAAAACATTAATTTTCTTTGTGATCATTAAAGCCTACTAGGCCAACGATGGGCCCACACTGCAGAATCATTGTTTTCTGGGTCACTTAATTGTCACTGAACTACCTCAGCACGACCATAGGCTTTGAAAAAACCCCATCGCCTGCAATCTCCCAAACGTGCGCACAAGCACAGTCATCACTACACCAAGATTGACGCAGAGAGGAATAAAATTTATGTCATGAGTGTGTCAACTATTGACAAGTGCAACAGACTGATGGGTCCTACAGGGGGTGGCCACGCTGTTACAATATATGACCAAATTTTTCAAGGGTCGTACGACCTAAGCGTGGCTTGAACCACCCACTGACTAATTTTTTATTTTAAGTGCATAAAACTTATATCTTTATTGTTACTATTTAAAAATTGAACTCTAGATTTGATTAAAATTCCTCAGAATGAGCGGTGAGACTGTTATATATATTTTTATGTACCCCTCTTGGTATATGTCACTGGATGGGATAGCTCCTGATATGCTTCTCAGGGCTTGCCCAAATCCCTAAATCTTTTTGGCAACTTTATATTTAGTTGCAGCTAAATCTCTACTATGAGGGCTCACTCCGCTCAATCTGATTCTAAAATGTATACTCCCGCTTCCCTACATGTTTCGCCGAGCCTTCGGCGTCCTCAGGGGATATGCAGGTATCAACTATTGACAACTCTTTGCGGTTGTCTAAAATCTATTCCATACACGTCACCTGATAGGAATAGTACTACTTAACACACCTTATAATAATATATTATTATTATTATTATTGAACGTAACAGGGATTAAACTGATTAAAGCATCTTTTTCCATCTCCCGGTTCCTAAAATGATGCCATATACACGTCCCCCTGATAGGAATAGTACTACTTAACACACCTTATAATAACGCAGAGAGAGGAGTCTGAAGAAGAGGAATCAGAGGAGGAAGCTGGCTTTGAGGAGGCGGAAGACCAAACACAGCAGGCATCCCAGGGGGATTGTTGTCACCTTTCGGGGACCCTTGGTGTTGTACGTGGCTGGGTGGAGGAAGAGACCTTCAATGACATCAGTAAGGATAAGGAACGGGACATGGCTAGCTTGGTATCCAACCTTGTGCATATGGACTGTTTGCGGTTGTTTGCGGTGCGTTAAACAGGGAGTTTGGTCTGTCATAGTTTGGTCTGTCACTGTGAAGCGGGCGTAACCTTTACACTACCTGATCGATACAACATCATACCTGATGTTTTAATGCACGTTATTCCAAACAATTTAGGAATGTTAGGTGATTTATGCCCTTTATGGATTAACACCCGACTCTGCGTCAACTACGTAATTTTCCATGGGAGTTTTGCCATGGATCCCCCTCCAGCATGCCACAGTCCAGGTGTTAGTCCCCTTGAAACAACCTTTCCATCACTATTGTGGCCAGAAAGAGTCCCTGTGGGTTTTAAAATTCGCCTGCCTATTGAAGTCAATAACGGTTCGCCCGTTTGCGAAAATTCACATTCACCATTCGCAAACGGAAAATTTTATGTTCGCGACATCTCTATTTGTGACATTCAAATCCAAGCTTGAAATACTGCAATAATAATCAGGGTTTAAAAAAACCACAAATTTTTGGCAATATCCTACATCTGGTGCCTTTGCAGCATTAGTCAGTGTGCAATTTAAGCAAGTAATGTTTAAAAAACATTTTTGGCCAAAATACTCAATTTTACAGCCCTTGCTGCATCTGTACGTGTGAAATTCAAGCGTTATATACCGTTATTAAACAAACACCCTTTTTGGGCAAAGTACTTAATATTGCAGCCTTAAATACTTCAATAATTTTCTGGGTTTTAAAAAAACACCTATTTTTGCAATACCCTCCATCTGGGGCCTCTGCCACATTAGTTAGTGTGCAATTTAAGCTAGAAATACAGCTTTAATTTTCTGGGTTTTAAAAAACACCAATTTTTTGCATCTAGGGCCTCTGCCTCATTAGTCAGTGTGCAATTTAAGCTAGAAATGCAGCTGTAAATTTTGGGGTTTTCAAAAACACCCATTTTGGGCAAAATACTTAATTTGCCACCTTGTCTGCATCTGTCAGTGTGAGATACATGCTTTAGATACTGCTTTGCTATTCTGGTATTAAGAAAAAACACCCTTTTTGGTCAAAATACACAATTTTACAGCCCTTGCTGCATCTGTACATGTGAAATTCAAGCATTATATACTGCTGTCATATTCTGTTATTAAGAAAACACCCTTTTGTGCAAAGTACTGTACTTAACACTGCAGTCTTTGCTGCATCTGTTATTGTTTTCAAGCTTGAAATATTACAATCATTTTCTGGGTTTAAAAAAACAAAATTTTTCTGCAATACCCTCCATGTGGGGCCTCTGCCGCATTAGTCAGTGTGCAATTTGAGCTAGAAATACAGCTTTAATGTTCTGGGTTTTAAAAAAACACACCAATTTAGGGTAAAATATTTAATTTGCTGCCTTGTCTGCATTTGTCAGTGTGAGGTACACGCTTTAGATACTGCTGTGCTATTCTGGCAGTGGCGACTCTAGGATCAATATATAGGGGGTGTGGGGATTTGCTCTGGTAGACAGGCTTGCGGACGCAGTACAGAGGTAATGACAACGTCTGTAATTTAAATAGTGCAGTATCTTATTCACACAGACGTAAAGTGACAAAATAACAATTTCAAGAAAAAACAGTCACCTTGAGTCTGGTGTTTGTTCACACCAGGCTGCCAAACATAAGTCCTTGAAGGAAGCAGTAGTCCATGTGCTTTTGTCCACAAACAATGTAGCAGACCTAGTCCAGGCCCAAACACTCAAGCTTCAACACCCAGACTGCCAGCACTCCACTAGCAGATGGAGGATAATCCACACAGCTGAATGTGCTGGCTGGGTTTTTATATCCCAGCCAAAACCAGGCCTGGAACCGTGGGGAACAGCCACCCACCCTGCTCTGTGGCTGCTCCCAATAAGAACCGGCCCGGATTGGCTTTACAGCCATTCTGACAGCTGAAGTGTCAGACTGCATTACAGAACTGACACTTCAGGAAAAAATCCGGTTCTTATCTCACCGAGGCCAGGAACCTCGGTGACACGTATCTTCCGTCAATGACGGCTCCTTGTTCCTTCTTACAGGGGGCACAGAAGATACACAGTCAAAAATGGGGGGGTGGGGGCACTAATAATTTTCACCAGTTAATCATACTACTTCATTACTTCTTCTTCAGTGTCTGATAGGCCTCCTGAGTTATATTACTCCTGTATAATAATGTACTCTGATATCCCTTAGTTATATGACCCCGCCGGGCAGTGGCGTAGCTAGAAATGACTGGGCCCCACAGCAATTTTTCAAATGGGGCCCCACTAACTTTTTCGCAACCCCTTCCTTTCATGCCTCCCCCATTCCTGTGGCTAGTAAAGATCTCTCTCTCAGACCAGGCCCGGCATCTGTTCCATCCTTTTCGTACTCTGTCTGTACTATCTGTATATTTTTTCATAGTGTAATACTGTTGAGGAGGCCCTGACAAAATCTTTTAGTCCTCCTCCTCCTGGATGGGCCCCTTCTAGGTCAGGGCCCCAAAGCAGCCGCTTCCCCTGCAGCTACGCCCCTATTGCTGGGGTAATATAATTAAGGGTATCAGGGTAAATTGGGTGTAATATAACTGAAGAGGGCTATCAGACATTATAAAGGGGTAATATAGCTTACATTACCCCTGTATTACGTCCCTGATAGGATAGCACTCCTCAGTTATGTTACCCCTGTATAATGCACCCTGATACCCCTTAGTTATATTATATAACTAAGGGATATCAGGGTACATTACACAGGGGTAATATAACTGAGGGGTATCAGGGTACATTATACAAGGGTAATATAACTGAGGAGGGCTATCATGGGACATTATACAGGGGTAATGTAAGCTATATTACCACCATATAATGCCTGATAGGCCTCCTCAGTTATATTACCCCTGTATAATAATGTACCCTGATACCCCTTAGTTATATGACCCCGCCGGGATCATATAACTAAGGGGTATCCGGGTACATAATTATAGAAGGGTAATATAACTCAGGAGGCCTATCAGACATTATACGGTGGTAATATAAGTTATATTACCCCCTGTATAATGTACCCTGATACCCCTTGGTTATTTTACCCCCTGTATAATGTACCCTGATTACCCTCAGTTATATAACTGAGGGGTATCAGTGAGGGGACATTATGGGTAATGTTATAACTAAGGGGAATCAGGGTACATTATACAAGAGAAGGGTAATATAACTGAGGAGGACTCAGTGCTATCAGGGGACATTATACAGGGGTCCTTAGTTATATTACCCCTGTATAATGTACCTTGATACCCCTAAGTTATAGGGGTATCAGGGTTGAGGAGGGGCTGGGTGCAAGTCAAGCAGGAGGGCAGGCCATGAGGCGAGGTAGTGGGGGTATAGGGGTACATACTTTTTTTTTTTACTTTTTATTCTTACTTTGTTTTCTTTTCTCTAGGGTCAGGCAGAGTTGGGAAGTTGCCACAGCAGCCACAGACACAGTCGGCAGTGGGCACCTGTAGACAGGCTCAGACAGCCGCTCACACTAGTCTAAGTCACTAGACTAGCAGAGTGACGCAGGACTGGAGCAGAGCAGAACATGAAGGCAGCAAAGTCTGTTCGCGCGGGCGGGCAGGCACGCAGCAGCACAACTTTACATGTTGACGACCGTGACGTCATGTCGTCAACTCGTCTCTGCGGCTGCCACACTCCCAGCCTGCGCCCGCCCTGCACGCTCTGCCTCCGCGAGTCTGCTGGGTCCAAATGCCGCCTCCACCCCCATCTGTTATGTGACTCTCATCAACTGAGACTGACTGTGTATGTATCTGTGTTCTGTGTACTTTAACTTTATTCACAGTGAGTCAGTAGTGCGGGCGGCCGGGCGCAGGCAGCAGCAGCAGCGATTACTAATTAGCGATTCAGCGAATCAGCAGGGTGGGCACCCGGGGGGGCAAGGAATGACCCCCCTTGCCTCCCTGTAGCGACGCCACTGTATTCTGGTATTAAAAAAACACCCATTTTGGGCAAAATCTTAATTTGCAGCCTTGTCTGCATCTGTACATGTGAGATACACGCTTTAGATACTGTTGTGCTATTCTGGTATTTAAAAAAACACCTATTTTGGGCAAAAATCTTAATTTTGCAGCCTTTGCTGCATATGCCATTGTGAGATACACCATTTAGATACTGTTGTTCTATTCTGCTATAAAAAAAAATACCCATTTAGGGCAAAAATCTTAATTTTGCAGCCTTTGCTGCATCTGTCATTGTGAGATACACCCTTTACATACTGCTGTGCTATTCTGGTATTAACCCCTTAGTGACCACCCATACATGTTTTTACGGCGGTCACTAAGGGGCCTTCGGCTGGAGCGCCGCCTTTTTACGGCGGCACTTCAGCCCAAGTTAGCGATAAAATCATCCGCTATAGCTCAGGGTGGTAGCTGAGGGCTCGGGGAAGTGATCACAGACCGTGACAAGCGGTATCTGATCACGTGATCGCCGTGATACACTTTATCACGGCGATCACAGAAAATGCCGGCAGCGGAGCTGCCCGCACTAAACTTTCTCCCTCCTCTCATGTAAGAGAGGAGGAAGAGAAAGTCTCCAGTGCAGCGATCGGGTTCCCCAATGCTTCTGGCCCTAAGCTGGGTCCCGATCCTCACCCCCCACCCCTCTTACCCTCAAGAAAGATGGCGGCTGCGGCCCGGCGCATGCGCAGACTAAAAGCCAGCCGCAGCCGCTCACCGCCACTCACAGTAAGGTCTCTCTCCTCAGGAGAGGAGAGAGAAGTTCAAATTATGCCCCCAGCACCCCGATCGGGGCAATATGGCCCCCACATATGTTTAAATAAAGTTATTAGGGCGCCCCCCCACATCTAATTAAAAAAATTAAATAAAATGGTGCAGACATGCGCACTGGTTACTGTGCTGAAGATCTGTCTTCAGCACAGTAACCATCAGGGACCAGTAATAATGTGTTCTGTAGGAAAAAATATGTCTTTAAATTAATACTTTTAAAAAGGAAAACCTAACGCAGGGATGCGTCTTGCGGGCGGTCGGTTTGTTCCTCCTTGACGCGCTGACGAGTCATCTCGCGAGACGCTAGATTTCCTGTGAAGGCGCGCTCACAGGAGCGCGCGTTCACAGGATAGCAAGGTAAACGAGTTGATCTACAGCCTGCCAGCGGCAATCATTGGCTGGCAGGCTGTAGATGCCTGCTACCTGGTCCTCTGGTGGTCCCTTTTGCTTGGATCGACCACCAGAGGACACAAGCAGCTCTGTAAGTAGCACCAATCACCACACTACACTGCACCCCCCCCCCCCGTCACTTATTAACCCTTTATTAACCCCTGATCACCCCATATAGACTCCCTGATCACCCCCCTGTCATTGATCACCCCCCTGTAAGGCTCCATTCAGACGTCCGTATGTGTTTTGCGGATCCGCGGGTCCGCAAAACACGGACACCGCTGATCCACAAAACACAGAGATCGGCAATGTGCTTTCCGTATTTTGCGGATCCGCACATTGCCAGAACTATATAGAAAATGCCTTTTCTTGTATGCAATTGCGGATAAGAATAGGACATGTTCTATAGGCTCTACAAAAAACGCAGTGTTCACCCGATCAAGCCTGATCTTGTGCGCACACTTGCGTTCAGTCCGCCCCACGGCAGTGACAGAAATTTTATTTTTTCTGATCACTGCAAAAACACCGTAAAATCGCTGCGGCGCTATAAAGATCATTTTGAGGGGCATGGCGAGTTCATAGAAGATTATTATAATTTTTTTTGGCACAAGTTAGCGGAAATTGATTTTTTTGATTTTTTTTGTTTTTTCTTACAAAGTCTCACATTCCACTAACTTGTGACAAAAAATAAAATCTCACATGAACTCACCATACCCCTCACGGAATCCAAATGCGCAAAAATGTTTTGAAATTTATATTCGAGACTTCTTCTCACGCTTTAAGGCCCCTAAAATGCCAGGGCAGTATAAATACCCCACATATGACCCCATTTTGGAAAGAAGACACCCCAAGGTATTCTGTGAGGGGTATGTAAAATTTTATTTTTTGTCATAAGTTAGTGGAATATGAGACTTTGTAAGAAAAAAAAAAAAATAATATATATATATATATATATATATATAGAGAAGGAAAGTCCGCAGCACTCCTTTAAGTAAAAAAGTGAAATTTATTCACACATGTCAGACAACGTTTCGGTCCTCTCACAGGACCATTTTCAAGTCAAGTCTTGACTTGAAAAAGGTCCTGTGAGAGGACCGAAACGTTGTCTGACATGTGTGAATAAATTTCACTTTTTTACTTAAAGGAGTGCTGCGGACTTTCCTTCTCTACTAATTTTGTCCCATATCGAGGGACCACCGCGTGCACCTGCATTATTATATGCACTAAAGGGAGTGCTGCCTGAATCTCTTTATGGATATATATATATATATATATATATATATATATATAAATTCATGGAAAGGGTCAGGCAGCACTCCCTCAATTGCAAATGTAGCTGTGTGGGTGCCCGCGGTGGTCCCTCGATATGGGACAAATTCAGTAGAAAAAGAAAGTCCGCAGCACTCCTTCAAGTAAAAAAAGTGTAATTTATTCACACATGTCAGACAACGTTTCGGTCCTCTCACAGGACCTTTTTCAAGTCAAGTCTTGACTTGAAAAAGGTCCTGTGAGAGGACCGAAACGTTGTCTGACATGTGTGAATAAATTACACTTTTTTTACTTGAAGGAGTGCTGCGGACTTTCTTTTTCTATATATATATAATTTTCCGCTAACTTGTGACAAACAATAAAAACTTCCATAAACTCAATATTCCCATCAGCGAATACCTTAGGGTGTCTACTTTCCGAAATGGGGTCATTTGTGGGGTTTTTCTTCTGTCTGGGCATTGTAGAACCTCAGGAAACATGACAGGTGCTCAGAAAGTCAAAGTGCGTAAAGTAATTATTTTGCACCATAGTTTGTACATAGTTTGTAAACACTATAACTTTTACCCAAACCAATAAATATACACTTATTGCATTTTTTTATCAAAGACATGTAGAACAATACATTTAGAGAAAAATGTATATAGAAATGTAGTTTTATTTGAAAAATTTTACAACAGAAAGTGAAAAATGACATTTTTTTGCAAAAATTTCGGTGAATTTCGATTAATATCAAAAAAAGTTAAAATGTCAGCAGCAATGAAATACCACCAAATGAAAGCTCTATTAGTGAGAAGAAAATGAGGTACAATTCATTTGGGTGGTAAGTTTGTTTTTTAGTGAATCAGATCCACACAAAACCCTGAAAACAGCATTGTTAGGTAGATCAGACACTAGCAGATCGTTAGTGTCTGAGAGATAATTAGGTCAAAATCAGGTGGTAGAAACCCTTTAAGGCCCAAACAGGCTTGGTCACTAAGGGGAGCAAGGTGCAAAAGCAGAAGAGGGAGCAGGGTGCGAAAGCGGAGCGGCCTTCCCCTAGACATTACGCCTGCTACTGCCCACGGCAGCAAGGGACCGAGCACACCAAAACCAGCTCCAAGGAGTTCCCTGGTGTGGCAGTTCTTCAGACAATGTGCTGATGACAAGACACGAGTGGTTTGCACACTGTGCAATCAAAGCCTGAAGTGAGGCATAAACGTTCTCAACCTGAGCACAACCTGCATGACCAGGCATCTAAGTAAAAAGCATGAGCTCCTGCTTCCTCTTCTGCTGCAGTCTCGGCCTCTTCATCCACCTATGGAGTGACAGTGCCACCTGCCACCCCGCTAACTGAGGAACTGCCAGCAACACCACTATCTGGGTCACCAAGCATCTCCACAATGTCCCACAGAAGCATTCAGCTCTCCATCTCCCAAACACTGAAGCAGAAGAGGAAGTACCCCCCTACCCACCCGTGATCCCTGGCCCTGAATGCCAGCATTTCAAAATGACTGGCCTTTGAAATGCTGTCATTTAGTCTGGTGGAGATGGAGAGTTTTAAAAGCCTTACGGCGGTGGCTGTCCCACAGTACGTCGTGCCCAGCCGCCACTACTTTACCAGGCGTGCCATGCCTTCCCTGCACAACCAAATGGGGGACAAAATCAGGTGTGCACTGCGCAACGCCATATGTGGCAAGGTGCACCTCATTACGGATACGTGGACCAGTAACCACGGTCAGGGAAATTATATCTCCATAACAATACACTGGGTAAAGGCAGTGGTGGCTGGGCCTGAGGCGGATAGAAGTTTGGCACATGTCCTTCCACCACCGAGGATTGCAGGGCGCTTCAGTTTGCCTCATGTTGCTTCCTTCTCCTACTCCGATTCCTCATCCTCTACCGGCTCCTTATCCGGTCAGCGTAACACCTTCACCACCAACTTCAGCACAGCCAGGGGTAAACGACAGCAGGCAGTTTTAAAACGTATCTGTTTTGGGGACAAACTCCACAGTGCCAGTGAGCCTCAACCCGGCCTGGTGGTGTGCGTTAATGGGCGAAATCTCTTTGCACTCTGGGACTAGCCAGTTTGACGCACATCCCTTGCCTGGCGCATGTGCTGAATTTGGTGGTGCAGAGATTCCTTAAAAATTACCCTGATGTGTCAGAGCTGCTGCATAAAGTGAGGGCCATCTGTGCGCGCTTTCGGAGTTCTCATCCTGCTGCTGCTCGCCTATCAGCGCTGCAGCGTAACTTCGTCCTTCCTGCTCACCGCCTCATATGCAACGTGCTCACAAGGTGGAACTCCACCTTGCATATGCTGGCCAGACTGTGCCAGCAGCAGCAGGTGATAGTGGAGTTTTAGCTGCAGCACGCACGGGTGAGTCGCTCTGCAGAACAGCACCACTTCACCACCAATGACTGGGCCTCCATGCGAGACCTGTGTTCCTTGTTGCGCTGTTTCGAGTATTCCACCACCATGGCCAGTGCCAATAACGCCGTTCTCAGCGTTACTATGCTGCTGGCGATGATGGAAGAGGATGTGGTACAGGAGGAGGAGGAAAAGGGATCATTTTGTAGGGTTTCCTGCCAGTCATTCACAAGTGGCTCCGAGGGTGAGTTCCTCCACCCACAAACGCCAGGTACACAATTGTCCAGCCAGGGCACAGTTCTGGAGGATGACTAGGAGTAGGATGAGGAGGAGGAGATGGAGGAGGAGGAACCATGTTCACAGCAGGGTGGCACCCAAACCAGCTCATGGCCATCACTGGTGGGTGGCTGGGGGGATACAGAGGACACAGATGATACACCTCCCACAGAGGACAGCTTTTCGTTGCCTCTGGGCAGCCTGGCACACATGAGCAATTTCATGCTGCAGTGTCTCCGCAACAACCGCCGAGTTGCCCACAGTGTGCTGATTACTGATTAGTTGCCCATCAGTGTGCTGATTACTGGGTGGCTGCGCTGCTGGATCCCCGTTACAAGGACAACGTACCTTCCTTAATTCCCTCACTGGAGCGTGAGCGTAAGATGCGCAAGTCCAAACGCACGCTGGTAGACGCGCTGCTGTTGGCATTACCACCTGACAGCGGGTGCACCTCAAGAAGGCAGGGTTAGCATGGCCGAAATGTGGAAAAGCTTTGTCAGCACGCCACAACAACCAGCACCACTAGCTGATATGGCACGTCTTAGCAGGAGCAGCATTTCAGCAACATGGTGGAGCAGTATGTGTGCACACGCCTACACGTACTGACTGATGGGTCTGCCCCCTTCAACTTATAGGTCTCAAAATTAGGCACATGGCCTGAGCTTGCCCTTTACGCCTTGGAGGTGCTGCCCTGCCCTGCAGCCAGTGTATTATCTGAACGTGTGTTTAGCACGGCATGGGGCGTCATCACAGACAAGCGCAGCCGCCTGTCCACAGCCAATGTGGACAAGCTCGGGTTCATTAAAATGAACCAGGCGTGGATCCCACAGGACTTGTCCGTACCTTGTGCAAATTAGACATGTATACCGGCCTTAACCAGCCATTGTTATACTACAGAGCAATTGCTCATTCTTGTATTTTGGATATTTTACACTCTTTTAAAGTGTACCCTAATTAAAATAAAAAATTTCAAAAATTAAAACAAAAACCAGTGTTGGCTACCTCGTCCCCAATGCACGGAATGGCCGTATAACAGTCATGTGCATGAGGCCTTACAGAGAAGTTGTTCATAAAATTATAAATAAAAAACATTGATAATATTGTCAAGCTATTTGAAATATATCTAAAGAACATCTAAATAGTTATTATAGATGGCAGTTTGTTCTTATACCTTTTTATCCTATAATAATAAAACACAAAAGCAAGTTCTCCTTGTGCTCTTCAAACGAAAAAATGACATTTTCAGATGTTTTCTCGAATATTCTTATCTCATTGAAGTACTACACTAAAACAGCTGCACCAATAAAATAAGGCTGTGTATGTTTATTTCTGTTCTTTTATAATTCCAATTCTTTATACAGTAGAAAAATATTCAGCTTTTTTTTAAAAAGAATTTCAAATTATGGATCCACGTCAAAGTAAATGTATAATTTCAGTCACATACCTACAATATAAAATAGTCACTAAGGCTAATTGTAGGGTACTTTCACTTTAGCGTTGTTCCAGTAGAGGAACTGCCTGCTGGATCCGGCAAACCGTATGCAAACGGAAATATGTTTTTTCCGTATCCGTCTCATCCGGTATCGTCCGAAATAACGCATCCGGTATTTTTTCAAAGATCAAAAGTAACAATAGCTCCTCCTATGTCCCGGCACATGCGCAGACCGGAAAACCGGATCCAGCAACACGGTAATTTCCGGAACACTTGGTACCGGATCTGGCATTAATACATCTCTATGGAAGTGAATGCCGGATCCGGCAAGTGTGGTAGTGTTCCAGGATTTTTTCCAGTCAAATACCGTACAAGGGACGGAACAGAAAACATCCTGATGCATACCTATCGGATTGTTTTCAATTCAGAAGGCATTTGATCAAAACTGATGCTTTTTTTCCGGCATTGAGACCCTTTACCTGATTTCAATACCAGAAAAGAATAACCCTAGTGTGAAAGTACCCTTACACTAGCGTCATTAGTTCCAGCGAGCTTTTCCAGAAGAGAACCTCCACCAATTCCCTTTTATAGTCATGCCGGCAGGCAGTGCTGGAGTCAGAGAGCTCCGACAAGCTGTTCTCTGCCATAGTAAAAGTGACCACAAGAAACTTTGTAGTGTGTCTTATGAATGAGAATTCTAGTTCTCATGTTATCAGCTGTTTACACCCCCCCCCCCCTTGCTATTTGCTTTTCACTAACAAATATGACTTACAACCATCCAAAATGGGAGCAGCTCCACAGGAGGATCATGTTACACATGCCCATGCAGTTCTATGCAGATGGGAGGGGGAAGAGTGAGCATGAACTAAAAGAGAAACACACAGATAAGCAGACTGCTGCAGCCACATGGGCTGAGATCTAATCTTCTTAAGTGCTTTATTTACACCCATACAGGTCTGTACTTCTCTGTAATTTCCTCCATGATCCTGGAGCTTCTTCTGGGTGAGTTAGGAATCAGATTCTCCTCTACTTTCTGTGTGCAGTGGAGGGCAGCTAGTCTCTACTCATCATGTCTCACCAGATAAAGGTTACTGTATAATGAAAAGTGATAGGATGGTCCAAAATGTGCCTAATGGAGAAAAAAAAGGTTAGTACAACATGGGATGATATCTGTATGGTAATGTGATAGGTAAATGCAAGGACAATTACCCTGTGTTGTTGTGTGTCCTGACTCAATACACAATACTGAGACAATATGGTTATGGTTGTCTGTATTGACCAACTCCACCTTAATAACTTACAGCATCTACTCCACTGCAAAGCATGTATGAAGAAATCAGATGTGGTTTATTTCCAGGCTGAATCATTGTAATTAAGCAAAGACAGTAGATGCAAAGATTTTTTTTTGCCGGGGTTCAACAAAAGATGTCAATTAGAGATGGGTGAATCGAAGCTGACAAAGTGGAATTCAATCTGAATTTCAGGAATTATTCTATTTGTTTTGTTTTTTCACAGATAAATGACGCTGACTCTAATCACTACCCACACAAAACCCTAAAACACTAAATCTAAAATACAGAAAGATTTAAAAAAATTCAAAGACAAAAGACGCTGACACTAATAACTACCCACACGAAACGCTAAAACACAAAAACAAACAATTTTTTTTTCACAGACGAAACAGACAGCAAAAGCCTACACTATATTATATCTCTATCTAACCTGCACTACACTCTGCACTGGACCTTATCAGCTAAACTATTCACTCACTAACCTACACTATCTAATACTAGCTGGATTATATATGTAATGTATTAGAAGTCACAGGAATTCAGCACAGCACAAAGATCACACTTCTCTCTCTCTCACAACTGCATGAAACAGTACAAAATGGCTGTGGGTAGGTTTTCTTATATAGTAAAGGGTATGCAACTTTCCTATTGGTTGCTAGGGAAGTTGCTAAGCTCTTGCAGCCTTCTCATTGGCCCACAAGCTAGAAGCAGGGAGGGATCATGTTTACTGTGTAAAAAAAAAAAAAAGAAAATTCTAATTTACGAATATATAGCGCTATATTCTAAATATTTGAGAATTCTCCAATTAAATTAAAATTTAAATTCGCTATTCGAATATTCGTGCTCAACGCTAGTCACAGCCCTATAAATAGCCTCAGCCATCTTAGATTCAGCCATTTTCCAGTGTACTTAGTGCAGGGAGAGACGTTGGCAGGCGCTAGGGACAGTGCTAGGAAAGACTTGAAAACGTATATTTTGCTCAATAGAAGTTCAGGGAAAGAGCATTAGAAGTGTAGGGAAAGGATAGGTAGGAATTATTACACAGTATTGAAGCTGAACAGGGTTCAATAGGGGTGTTTACAACCTGGGTAATATGAACAATCCTATTACACCTTGCTGCACTGATTCAAATTGCCATTATACTGCTGCTCATTTCAGGCTTGTAATACCTTATTACCTTATTAGCCATTGTGCAATGAAGTGAGAAAATTTGTGGCAAAAAAAAAATATATTGTATAAAGAAATGTGCTGGCTCTCTATCTGTAGCTGCACGGATGAATCAATGCTATTAGATCATGCAGAATTATTTATTAAAAAATAAACCGTATTTAAAACATCACAATAAAAAAAAAACACAATAGAAAACCATGATAACTATTGGTCAGATCACCATATTGCAACCCTATTGTATAAATAGATTGTCGCAACTTTTTTGACACTGGGTATGTCTTTTTAGAGTGAGCACCCATTCTATATTTGGAGGAAGTTTTGAGCCACTGAACAATCATTTACTGTATACTTTAAAAAATATATATTATTTGCCATTTACAGCCGCAGTTATATATTCTAAAGCCTTTTTTGGCGTGTATTAATGGGGAAAATGAAAAAGGGCTTATTAGCCATTGTGTGGTGAAGTGAGAAAATTAAAGCCCTTTTTGGCATGTATTAGTGGCAAAAAAATATTATTTGCTGTTCACGCAGTTATATGTTCTCAAGCCATTTTTGCTGTGTATTAGTGGGAAAAAAGAAAAAGAGCTTAGGGTACTTTCACACTAGTGTTAAAGTATTCCTGTATTTAGTTCTGTCACAGGGGCTCAATACTAGAAAAAAACGCTTCAGTTTTATCCTAATGCTTTCCGTTCAGTATGCATCAGGATGTCTACAGTTCAGTCCCTCTTACGGTATTGTCACGGGTGAAGTTGCAGATAGCTGGAACTTATAAATAAACAACTGACTGGATTGATCCCAAACTAATGAGCATATAGATGAGCCTTTAAAATCCTAAGAGCATGCCCACGCACCTAAGACTGTGTGACACCTGAAAACCCTATAATAGTGAGGGGACACCACCACCGGCTCCCTGCACTTAATACGGACGGAGTCAGGGTCACCTAGAATCAAGCCAGCAAGGAAACACAATAAAGGAAAATACTTATCTGAGCAAGCAGCAGCAGCCTCCAGCAGTGAAAGCTTTATCCAGGAAGTAGTATAAACCGCAAAGTGAGGCAGTATGGGAGGGAATATAAAGGAAGACGATTAGTCCAAATAAGTGAGACCTGGCAGAAGGAAAGGACATGACAAAGTGAAATCAAAACAAAGAACGTCATACAAGAGGTAGAGAAGAACGTCTGTCAGACCTTCTCACAGAACTGGCGATGACAGGTATTTGGCCGGAGAAAATTATGTAGCATGCCGGAACGGCATTAATTTCCATTGAAATGTATTAATCCCGGATCCAGTACCAAGTGTTCTGGAAAACCGGATCCGGCTTCCCGGTCTGCGCTTGCGCAGACCTATAAAAATGTGAAAAAAATAAATACCCAATACGGTTTTCCGGATGACACCGGAGAGACGGATCCGGTATTTCAATGCATTTGTCAGCTGGATCCGCATCCGGATCTGGAAACAAATGCTATCCGTTTGCATACGGATTTCTGGATACGGCAGGCAGTTCCAGCAACGGAACTGCCTGCAGAAATCCACTAACACAAGTTTGAAAGTACCCTTATAAGCCGTTGTGTGGTGAAATGAGAAAATTAACCCTTTCAGGACCAAGCCATTTTTCACCTTAAGGACCAGGCCATTTTTAGCAAATCTTACATGTGTCACTTTATGTGGTAATAACTTTAAAAATAATGTTGGGCGAGCATGTTCGGCCGAACACCAGTTCGGCTCGAGCATCGCTATGCTCGACACATCACGTTGTTTGGCCGAATATCGTGTGTGCTCGAGCGCGATGCTCGAGTCAGTGTATATAAAGCTAATTTATATTCATAATATGTTTGAGGGCACTCAATTATCTGATGCTGCATGAAATACCCGAATGCAAATGTATCAAAGCATATAAATGCTAGCCCCGCTACCTACAATAAAATACTACATACTAACGACAAACATAAAAGATTGCTCAACAAAAAAACTTTCTCTTACAATTAATAATTCTTTATGACAAAATTAACCACAGGAATTGACCATAAGAACCCACAATAACACTTACCTGCACATCCATCCGGGTCATCCCTCTAGGAAGACACGCTTGAATCAAATATGATGCCTAAAATCAGAGAAAACATATATACCGATAAAGATTCTAAAATTGTTCACAGGCACACACAATATATAGAATAAGTAGAACATCCCAAGAAATACTCCATACTCTCCATCACGCATCCCCACTCAGGGGATTCTACATTATGACAAACATCCTGTATGTCCTCATATTTTTTATACATTTGCCTATATACAAAAAATTCTCCATAAATCCCTTTCTATATTTTGCATACCAATATCTCTCTCACCCTCACCATCAAGATCCCTCATGCACACATTCATGTGCACAATAAATAAACACATATAAAAATCACAACAAAAATCACCAAAATGTTTCCCAAATAAAACGCAACAAAACCGCACCCTAACCCTAGCCCCCACACGATGTGGATAGGTGTGTGTACACACACGAATATGTGAAGATTATCCAAACACCGGTAATACCCTCGCATATTGAAAGACAGTTTCCATGAAAAGAACGCATTAAAACTGCACTCTGAACCAACTCCTTATCCCAGCGCACGATCACAAGTCTAATCACATCCAAAAGTCACATGACCAAACCTTGAACACACCCCCTTCTGATGCACATGATCCAATCACCTGACCAGAACACACCCCCTTCTGATGCACATGATCCAATCACCTGACCAGAACACTACACTGACATCATAATGACAATTCAAGAAAAGCACCTATCTTTCCACAACATAGGTTTGCTCAAGGGACTATGTCCCCATGCCACACTATGGAGCATTGACACAACACCATTATGGAATATCGCTTAAACACCAATTAAATCCAACACCTGGGATATCATAACCACGCCCCCTTCCTTCCTTCATCAGCCGAGAAAATTCACTATGCTGCAGGCCACTGAAGAAGAAACATCCTGTTTCAAAACGAGTCTGGTTCCCCTTCAGTAGCAGAAGGATTATTGCCGTACTGGATCTTATATAGACATTTGGAATAACTTTCACTGAAGCCAATACCGGATCCTACCAGGACATTGAACCTACTGTTATTTATTGGAATACACATATTTAATATTTTTCTTCTTTTTATTTGTAATATTTTTTTATTATTATTTTTTCAAAATGTATTTTTATATACACCAAATATTTTTATATACATCCTTTGGTACCATCCACTCATTTTTATATAAATTTTTATACTAATAAACTACCCCTTTTTAAATATACAACTGTGTCTATTTGAGTCATTCATACCTGCACTAATCCACCTTATTGTGTACATACGAACATCCCAGATGGTTGAGTGCCCTCCACCCTGATTTAGCATTGCCATACCAATTATATTTTGTGACATCGGGGCGAGTCACAAGGAGTGAGCACCACACCATTGTTCTCCTGCAGCCACTTTTCCCTACACATATACAATACCCTACAATGCATGCACCTAAAATACCATAAAATCTGATAAATGAGCATAAAAATGAATTAAACAGATGATGGAGGCTAAAAATCTACTGTAATAGGAATCAATATGCCTGTCTCCTGCTTTATGATTCCATAGGGATACAAAACTGCCCTATTAGTACAATCACTAAAATTAATAATAAGTAATAAAAACCTATTGCTTTACTATATCTATTCTAGCTGCACACACCAAAAATAGAACTAAACACATACATGTATAAACATGAAAAGTCTTTATTTTGTTTACAAAACTTGTAACATGTATAAAACAGCAGCAAGGAAGGGGGAAACATTCAATGAGGAACAAAAACAGCCCTAGAGAGGGCTGAGGGGTCAACAGTACACGCAAGGGCATACAAGGTTGCAGAAAAAAACACATAAAAAGCCAATAAAATATAAGCCCCAGACATATACGTCCGATGATAAGGCAGAATAACAGGCTATATGTGGAAATAAATAGCAATAAGTACCCCAAAGTGCATGTGGAACCCTTAGCCGCCTTCTCCCAACGTCATTTCGCCAGTGAAAACTGGCTTCTTCCGGGGATCCCCGAAGATTCCTGGAAGAAACCAGTTTTCACTAGTGAAACAACGTTTCATGTTTATACATGTAAGTGTGTAGTTCTATTTTTTGGTGTGTTTAGTATTTTGAACTGTTCAGGCTGATCCCAGCACTATGTGTTTTTTATAACCCGGTGACCAAATCTAGTGGGCATTATATCTAGCTGAAGTTGCAATGAGTCAGTAACCGAAATGTATGTAAAAAAAATAGAAAAAGCTATTCCAAAATCAAATAGCTTAAAAAAATCTTGCATCTATTTCAATACATTGTTAGCAATATACTGGTGTAGCAATACATTTGGTGTTATATCAAAGTATCAAGTTGCTTACCAGCAATGATGAACGATAATCGGCCAGAATGATTCGCAATCGCGATCAAATGTTCGTGAACCGCAAGTTCGTGGCGGGCCTTATTCACTTTAATGGCAGGCAACCGTGAAAAACCTTCAGGTCATATTTGCAACCACCAAATACTTACTAGAAGTGCACAAATCATCCCACAACATGGACAGTGACATACCAGAGGGGGGTCAATGGCAAAAATTCCCACAAAAAATATGTATTTTAATCAGGGGCCATTTATATGCGTCTTAAAAGGGAAACTGTCAAAAATGTGCCCCGCTGGTGCCTATAAAAATTTTATTTTAAACCACGGGAGTACAGGCCCCAAACATTAGGCATTCACCGGACAGAAAACATCAAGTGATTATGTGGCTGAAGGGTATATTAGACAGTCAATGGATATCAATTTTACTGCAGGCCAGTGGACTACAGGCCCCAAAAAGTATTAATTCACCTGACAGAAAAGAACAAGTGATTATGTGGCTGGAGGTACATTAGGTGGTCACAGTATAACAATTTTACTGTTGGCCAGTTAAATTACAGGACCCAAAAATTATGCATTCACCGTACATAAAAGATCAAGTGATTATGTGGCTGGAGGTATATTAGACATAGAAACATAGAAACATAGAATTTGTCGGCAGATAAGAACCATTTGGCCCATCTAGTCTGCCCAATATACTGAATACTATGAATAGCTCCTGGCCCTATCTTATATGAAGGATGGCCTTATGCCTATCCCATGCATGCTTAAAGTATAACTGTCATATTTATTTATTTTTTTGAGAATTGGATTGTGGTGATTAATATCAACTTGGTGGCCCTATTTCAACTTTTCACTGTGTATTCAATTGCCCATTAATTCCACATTTTTGTTCCCTGTACTGCCTACTTTTACCTGTGCTTAAAATAGGGTTGCTAGGCATGGTCCATCTATCTGTTGAAGGACTGAGGACGCAGGAGCAGGCGGCGTGCAGGGTCACATTACTGACAGCCAGGGACTGTAAGTAAATGATTAAAGCCAGGTCCTCCCCAGCAGCTGATAACAGTGCCTGGGCTGTGGGCACTTCTCCCTGCGCTTGGCAGACGCTCCCTCACTCAGCAGACTGGGACAATGCAGAGTGGAATCAGCGCAAACCAGGGAAGGGAGTTCTGCCGTCTGCTCGGTGTATAAATGAAAGCAACATGTGGTAAGAGGACCCCTTTGTGCTGCAGGAGATTAACCCTTTAGGGGGAGGGCTCTGGTTACTGACACTTTTGGGGGGGCTATTGTTACTGGCTGGTGAGGGCAGTGGCGGCCATCTTAACTGAATAGTGAAATTGCAGTTCTATGCAGACTGGTTGCTAAGGGCTGAATCTTATTAAATATGGGGTAGGTCAGTCTTAATAGTAACTGATTCTGGAATATCATGTTATTAGTAACTACATATATGAAAATTGAAATTAGGGTCTAAATGTGACAATTATCCCTTAAACTCCTTCACTGTATTTGCAGCTACCACTTCTGCAGGAAGGCTATTCCATGCATCCACTACTCTCTCAGTAAAGTAATACTTCCTGATATTACTTTTAAACCTTTTCCCCTCTAATTTAAAACTATGTCCTCTTGTAGCAGTTTTTCTTCTTTTAAATATGCTCTCCTCTTTTACCGAGTTGATTCCCTTTATGTATTTAAAAGTTTCTATCATATCCCCTCTGTCTTGTCTTTCTTCCAAGCTATACATGTTAAGGTCCTTTAATCTTTCCTGGTAAGTTTTATCCTGCAATCCATGTACTAGTTTAGTAGCTCTTCTCTGACCTCTCTTCAAAGTATCAATATCCTTCTGGAGATATGGTCTCCAGTACTGCGCACAATACTCCAAATGAGGTCTCACTAGTGCTCTGTAGAGCGGCATGAGCACCTCCCCCTTTCTACTGGTAATTCCTCTCCCTATACACCCAAGCATTCTGCTAGCATTTCCTGCTGCTCTATGACATTGTCTGCCTACCTTTAAGTCTTCTGAAATAATGACCCCTAAATCCCTTTCCTCGGATACTGAGGTTAGGACTGTATCACTGATTTTATATTCTGCTCTTGGGTTTTTACACCCCAGATGCATTATCTTGCACTTATCATTATTACATTTTAGTTGCCAGATATTTGACCATTCCTCTAGTTTTCCTAAATCCTTTTCCATTTGGTGTATCCCTCCAGGAACATCAACCCTGTTACAAATCTTTGTGTCATCAGCAAAAAGACACACCTTACCATCGAGGCCTTCTGCAATTTCGCTGAAATTTCACAATTTCGCAATTTTTACTGCAGGCCAGTGGACTACAGGCCCCAAAAATTAATCATTCAACAGACAGAAAATATCAAGTGATTATGTGGCTGGAGGTATATTAGACAGTCATTGGATAACAATTTTAATGCAGGCCAGTGTAGTACAGGCCCCAAAAATTATCCATTCAACGTACAGAAAAGAACAAGTGATTATGTGGCTGGAGGTATATTAGACGCTCATTATATATCAATTTTACTGCAGACCAGTACAAATACATGTCAAATACATATGTTTAAAATAACTAAAAATATAAAATTGGATTAAAACATGGCTAACAAAATCCCCCCTCTTGAAAAAAAAATCAAATGATAATTCGATAACACGTGGTCATCAGAGGTGTTGAATTCCTCCATGGCCCCAAACAATAGGCATTCACTGGACATAAAAGGCCTTTTATGAAGCTGCATTTACATAAGACAGGGACCATTATTTGTTCTGGGTGGTGGAGGATATGTGTGGTCTGGCATGAGAAAATTCAATTAAGCGTGGTCGTCACTAGAGATGGCCTTGCGGTTCACCCGGCGGTCATTTCGTGGCGAACTTTGCGTTTCGTGGCGAACATATGGAGAAATTTGCGCCTGCCATATTCTTTTACATTGTGAAGAACTTTGACCTATGACACATCCATCAGGTGGTACAGGACAGCCAATTGAGACATTTCAGCACATGGACATACCCCCTACCTTATAAATAAACCTGATCTGGCCACCATTTTACATTTAGTGTTTTGCCAGTGTAGGGAGAGGTTGCTGTGTGGAGCAGGGACATGCTGTTAGGGATGCCAAACGCTAGCTAATAGGGCCACAAACATCATTTTAAGCACTAGTATAGGTGTGCTATTGATATGTGTGATACACAGAGGGGTGCGATATACTTCTAATATACTTTCATAATGAGTTAAAAACACATAGATCTATATAGTGATCACCTGGTAGTCAGGGGCCTAGGGGCTAGGGGCTTACTAGGGCCATTTTTCTATATAGGTTAAGGTTCGGGACGGGGGTCGCTCTTATCAGGGCGGGTGGTCTGTGGTTAGGCAATCAGGGCTAGAA
The DNA here is from genome assembly GCF_014858855.1 of Bufo gargarizans. Lineage (NCBI taxonomy): Eukaryota > Metazoa > Chordata > Amphibia > Anura > Bufonidae > Bufo > Bufo gargarizans. Next base: position 207,981,203 of record NC_058084.1, read on the forward strand.
TAGCACGCCCCTGTAGGGCAATATCAGGGACAGTTCTTTGCCCACCCTTTCCTTCAATACCACATCATCATCTAGCCCAGGGATGGATGTTTTTTTGATTTCCCTCCTGGATTCATCAATGTGCACTGGACCCCCCCGGATTGTGGTAGGACATATGGTTTCTGATTTGGTGCCGCCGAGCACCTGATTTAGTGCCGCCGAGCACTTGTTATTGCCTACCACATCTATGCTTTTTGCTTAACTTTAATAATTAAATTTATTTTCATTTTGAAGGATATCTTTTCCATTCACACGTCCGCAAAATGGGTCCGCATCCGTTCCGCAATTTTGCAGAACGGGTGCTGACCCATTCATTTTCAATGGGGCCAGAATGTGCTGTCCGCATCCGCATTTTCAGATCCACATCCGCATTTGCGGATCTGCACTTCTGCATCTGTGCTTCCATTTCCGCAGAAAAATAGAACATGTACTATTCTTGTCCGTAATTGCAGACAAGATTAGGGATTTTCTATTATAGTGCCGGCGATGTGCGGTCCACAAATTGCAGAATGCACATTGCCATTGTCCGTGTTTTGTGGATCCGCAAAACACTTACGGACATGTGAATGGACCCTCATAGTAAAATTATTAAAGGTTTACGTTTTATCTTCATGTATAGTCTAATGGATTGCCTTCCTTGTACAATGTTATAATATACTTTCTATGTTAGAAAGTATATTATAGTGCATTTGTATTGTGCGGCAGTTGTGTGCGGTTCTGCTGCGATACTGCAGGTATATAGAGGGACAAACGTTATTGGAACAAATAATTTCTACTGGTGTGATATACCAGTCGTCCCCCAAAAAAACTGATTGAAGCGGGGTGTTATATACCAATATACTTTCTTTATAGTGCATTTGGGTACTGTATAGTGCATTTGCGCATGCGCGTACGCGAAAATTATATTGCTTATATTTCGCATACATTTTTTTTGTATGGAGGACGCAAATTCGAATAATACATCTGGTATGTCACTGTCCATGTTGTGGGACTATTTGTGCACTTCTAGTAATTATTTCTTGGCTGCAAATATGAGCTGATGCTTTTTCAGGTTCGCCTGCCATTAAAATGAATGGGACCCGCTGCAAACTTGCGGTTCACGAACATTTGATTGCGTTCGTCCCGGCAGATATTTGTCCATCACTAGTCGTCACAGGTGTTAATTTCCTCCGATATCCATGCCTCATTCATTTTTAGAAATGTGAGGTAGCCCACACTGTTGTGAGCTAGATGAGTGCGCTTATGGGTCACAATCCCCCCTCTACGCTGAACGTCCGTTCGGACAGGACACTCGACAAGGGGCAAGCCAAGAGTTCCATAGCAAATTGTCCCAGCTCTGGCCACAGGTCAAGCCTGCAGACCCAGTAGTCAAGGGGTTCCTCGCTTCTCAGAGCATCCACATCAGCCATTAACCCTATATAGTCGGACACCTGTTGGCCTAGGCGTTCCCTGAGGCTGTTGGTGGGTTGGCTGCAAGAATAATCTCATATCCAAAGTGACCAACACATCTTCAAACTGACCTCTTGCATGCGCTGTAGGAGTGGTACCCGCAACTGTTTCTCTGTTGGTAGAAATTTCTATGCCAGCGCCCGCAACAGCAGAATGCAGCATCTCTAGAAGCAAGGCCTGGAAATGTTGCATTCTGACAGCCCTCTGTGATGCTGGTAACACCAAATCCATACGGGTGCCACAGGTTGCATGCTTGACAGCCGTCAGAAGGTTCACCCAGTGGGTTAGTAAAAGTTATGTACCTTCCCTGTCTGTGTTTACTAGACCATGTGTCTGTGGTCAGATGTATCTTGGCACCGACACTGTGTGCCAGAGATACACTCACTTGCCACTGAACATGGCCATATAGCTCTGGGATGCCCTTCTGGGAGAAATATTTCCTTCCAGGGACATTACATTGCGGTGTGCCAATGGCCCCAAATTTTCTAAAGGCCTTTGAGTCCACCAGTTTATATGGAAGTAGTTAGAAGGCTAGTAGTTCCGACAAGCCGGCGTTAAGCCGTTGGGCAAGAGGGTTATCCGGTGTCATCAACTTTTTCCAGTTACAATATTTGGGGTACGGAAGCCTGCCTTTTGCCAGATGAACGCGACGACTGCGCAGTGGAAGAGGGAGTGGAGGACAAATGGGAAGAGAGAGGAGAAGAATAAGAGGCAGGTCGTGGCGCGCCAGGAGTGTGGGTTCTGATTGTATTGCTACCACTGGGCTCGGTGATGGGAGGCCATGTGCCCTCTTAAGGTGGTCGTCCCTAGGTGAGTGTTGAGCTTACCGCGACTTATGCGTTGACAGCATAGACTGCAGATGGCAACACTATTGTCAGCAGCTGTCAGGTTAAAAAAAGCGCACACTGTGGATCCATGTGCTGGCATCCTGTGAGCGCAAGATGTGACCGTGCATGGTGGATGGCTAGCTCCAGATACATTTGCAGTCTGCTTTTTGCCTCTTGTGCACTGCGAGTTCTACCTGCTTCTCCTCCTTCTCCTTCCTATCTGCTGCTCCATCTCTCTCTCTAAATCCCCCTCCTCTTCCTCTCTTGTGGGCACCCAAATGACGTCCATCGACACGTCATCATCGGCCACCTTCACCACCACTGACATTAGGGATCTCTGAGTAGGCAGCTACAGCGGGGACCACCCTCCTTGGGCTGATCTTGGTACTGTCGTCAGACCGCTGGGTGGCGGCCGTTGCTACCTCCTCTTCCTCATCTGATACCAAGAATGGCTGCGCATCAGTAAGGTCTGGGAATGGATGGGAAAATATTTCCTCTGACTAGAGTGGAGGGTCTATGGTGGTGGTGGTGTCTTTGGGGGTGCACACAGCAGAGAGTGAGGAGGGTGCAGAAGCAGAAGGCTGAGTGAGCCACTCAACCAAGTCTGGTGCATCCCTTGACATACTCGCACGCACCTTCTCCAACTTCCCACTTAGGCTCCGGCCTGGTACTCCTGCCTGACCCCTAACACACATGTGGAATGGCCTGCCTCTTCCTCTGCTTGTCATTATCAAAATGTGACAAGGTCCCTAAAGAAGAGCAGTATTTGTGGAAGCAGGTATATAGCAGGCCTCAATTATTATTTTGTGGGAGCCGGAATATCAATCCCCTCTATCAGTATTTTGTGGAAACAGGTATATAGAACCCAATAATGAGTATTTGCTGGATGATGGTAAATCAAACCCCTTAATCAATATTTGGTGGAAGCCGGTTTATCAATACCCTGTATCAGTATTTTGTGGAAACAGGTACATTGAACCCAATAATGAGTATTCGCTGGAAGCTGGTATATCAAACACCTTAATCAATATTTGGTGGAAGCCGGTGTATCACAGGTATATAACACCATTTGCAATTAGTTATTCCAATAGCATTTGTCCCTTTATCTAGCTGCAGCATCGCAGCAGAACCGCTCACAACTGCTGCACAATACAAATGCACTATAATATACTTTCTATGTTAGAAAGTATATTATAGGTATATCACACCCCTCAGTATATCACACTTATCGATAGCACACCTATACCAGTCCTTAAAAGGACTTTTGTGGCCCTCTTAGCTAGCCTTTGGTGTCACTATCAGTCTGTCCCTGCTCCTCACAGCAACCTCTCCCTATACTGACAAAAAACAGAATGCAAAATGACTGCCAGATCGGGTTTATTTATAGGTTAGGGGGTATGTCCATGTGCTGAAACATCTCAATTGGCTGTCCTGTACCACCTAAAAAATGTGTCATGGGTCAAAATTTGGCGCTATGCAAAAAAATATTGCGCGTGCGAATATCGCCATATTATTTTTATTTTTTGAACCTTGATAAAAAATAAATAAAAAATAAACACCATTTGCCAAGCATCTATGTCTGCATGGATGCTTGGTTATAAAAGGACCATACACCGTAAAATGAAGCGCCAACAAGGGAAAACGCATCAAAAACGCACAAATAACGCACCTGCGTTTTTTAGCTCATTGCATTTTTTATGTACTGTATATACACCTTGTTTGACGCAATTATATACTTCTGCCGCAATCACTTTATGTATATGCAGTATTATGCCATTTTATCGCTCTATATATGTTATATTATATTGTTTTATTATATTCTCTTATCAACAAATGTACAATGAATGAGGATCTAATCCATTGCTAAATGCGATCCAGACCACTTTTTGAGTGAAAAAGATTGACAAACTTTAACCCTCCTCCAATTAAGTTACCACCCTATATATGGCAGCAAATTGTCACCACTGATGGAGTTTGAAACTCTGAAACGCGTTTGGTGTCTCCAAGAGCAGTGAATGGGACAGTGTAGCATACCCACTGAGATTTATATTGCCATTCAATTAAACTGTCTCCAACTAACAAAGACTGACTTTACCTAACAAGAGTAAATTACTGTGTCTGCGCTAATTTTGCGCTGAGAATCCAAGCCAACCCGCACACTGACCCGGAAGCCTAACAAAGTTACAGCCATACGAACTAGCCAGCAGTTACAGCGGTGAGCGGGATCCCACCACATTCCCGGACATCAAGAGTGGTAACATAGAGATCGCAACTCCTTTTATAATAAGGAGAAAGCATTTATAAATGCACATTACTGACATTCTTCTACTTGCACTAACTCTCTCGGGATACGCACCATAAAATACAAGATTGTAGAAGCAATATCTCTATAGCAGCTGTACAGAGACACTCCTGCAAATAGGAGATCGGGAAATCAATATCTCTACAACAGCTATATAGAGACACTCCTCCAAATTTGAGATTGAAAAGAACCATCTTTATAGCAGTTGCACAGAGACTTTCCACTTGATACTTTGATATAACACCAAATGTATCACTTACACCAGTATATTGTGAACAATGTGTTGAAATAGATGCAAGATTTTTTTAAGCTATTTGATTTTGGAACTGCTTTTTCAATTTTTTTTTTACATACATTTCGGTTATTGATTGCAACTGCAGCTAGATATAGTAAAGCTATTGGATTTTATTACTTATTGTTATTTTTAGTGATTGTACTAATAGGGCTGTTTTTTTATCCCTATGTAATCATCAAACAGGAGACAGGCATATTGATTCCTATTATAATAGGTTTTTAGCCTCCATCATATGTTTAATTATTTTTTATGCTCATTTATCAGATTTTATGGTATTTTAGGTGTATGTATTTTTGGCGAGAATAAATATTTATATGCTTTGATACATTTGCATTCGGGTATTTCATGCAGCATCAGATAATTGAGTGCCCTCCAATCAATATTGATTCTTAATATATGACATTGAGTGTGTCTTTGAAGTGTGCACCTACACAACTGCTCTGGGTCTGTTGAGCCACTGATCACACCTATTTAAATCAAATTTAGCATCTATTTCTGAAAAGTTTCTGGTGGGATTCGAACACACAACCTTCTACATTATAGCCAAGAATGTAAACCACTACACTATAGCGCTGCATGGCCAGTTATATAAAAAAAAAAAATTATGAGACTTCTGCTGTATAGGAATACTTACTAGTAGTAAGTATTCCTATACAGCAGAAGTCTCACATATTTTTTTTGTAACTGGCCATGCAGCTAAAGTAAATTTATATATTTTTTTTAGTAATTGTAAAAAATGTGTAATTACTATATATATATATATATATATATATATATATATATTCATACTTCTGATATATATGAATGCATAATATGAGGGAAACTACTACTGATGTCTTAGCCAAAATATATTTACATATATTATAATATATTATATATTCTATATATATAATAATATTTGTACATATATATTTTGGCTAAAAACTTATATATATATATATACAAACCGGATTCCCAAAAAGTTGGGACACTAAACAAATTGTGAATAAAACTGAATGCAATGATGTGGAGATGGCAAATGTCAATATTTTATTTGTAATAGAACGTAGATGACAGATCAAACGTTTAATCCGAGTAAATGTATAATTTTAAAGGAAAAATACGTTGATTCAAATTTTCACGGTGTCAACAAATCCCAAAAAAGTTGGGACAAGTAGCAATAAGAGGCTGGAAAAAGTAAATTTTAGCATAATGAAGAGCTGGTAGACCAATTAACACTAATTAGGTCAATTGGCAACATGATTGGGTATAAAAGAGCTTCTCAGAGTGGCAGTGTCTCTCAGAAGCCAAGATGGGTAGAGGATCACCAATTCCCACAATGTTGCGCAGAAAGATAGTGGAGCAATATCAGAAAGGTGTTACCCAGCGAAAAATTGCAAAGACTTTGCATCTATCATCATCAACTGTGCATAACATCATCCGAAGATTCAGAGAATCTGGAACAATCTCTGTGCTTAAGGGTCAAGGCCGTAAAACCATACTGGATGCCCGTGATCTCCGGGCCCTTAAACGACACTGCACCACAAACAGGAATGCTACTGTAAAGGAAATCACAGAATGGGCTCAGGAATACTTCCAGAAACCATTGTCAGTGAACACAATCCACCGTGCCATCCGCCGTTGCCAGCTGAAACTCTACAGTGCAAAGAAGAAGCCATTTCTAAGCAAGATCCACAAGCTCAGGCATTTTCACTGGGCCGGGGATCATTTAAAATGGAGTGTGGCAAAATGGAAGACTGTTCTGTGGTCAGACAAGTCACGATTCAAAGTTCTTTTTGGAAATCTGGGACGCCATGTCATCCGGACCAAAGAGGACAAGGACAACCCAAGTTGTTATCAATGCTCAGTTCAGAAGCCTGCATCTCTGATGGTATGGGGTTGCATAAGTGCGTGTGGCATGGGCAGCTTGCATGTCTGGAAAGGCACCATCAATGCAGAAAAATATATTCAGGTTCTAGAACAACATATGCTCCCATCCAGACGTCATCTCTTTCAGGGAAGACCCTGCATTTTTCAACAAGATAATGCCAGACCACATTCTGCATCAATCACAACATCATGGCTGCATAGGAGAAGGATCCGGGTACTGAAATGGCCAGTCTGCAGTCCAGATCTTTCACCTATAGAGAACATTTGGCGCATCATAAAGAGGAAGGTGCAACAAAGAAGGCCCAAGACGATTGAACAGTTAGAGGCCTGTATTAGACAAGAATGGGAGAGCATTCATAGTACATAAGGCCGAAAAAAGACATTTGTCCATCCAGTTCGGCCTGTCATCCTGCAAGTTGATCCAGAGGAAGGCAAAAAACCCCTGTGAGGTAGAAGCCAATTTTCCTCACTTTAGGGGAATAAAAATTCCTTCCCGACTCCAATCAGGCAATCAGAATAAATCCCTGGATCAACGGTCTATCTATAGTAGCTATAGCCTGTAATATTATTACGCTCCAGAAATACATCCAGGCCCCTCTTGAATTCCTTTATTGTACTCAGCATCACCACCTCCTCAGGCAGAGAGTTCCATAGTCTCACTGCTCTTACCGTAAAGAATCCTCTTCTATGTTTGTGTACAAACCTTCTTTCCTCCAGGCGCAGAGGATGTCCCCTCATCACAGTCACCGTCCTGGGAATGAATAGATGATGGGATAGATCTCTGTACTGACCCCTGATATATTTATACATATTAATTAGAACTCCTCTCAGTTGTCTTTTTTCTAAAGTGAATAACCCTAATTTTGATAATCTTTCAGGGTACTGTAGTTGCCCCATTCCAGTTATTACTTTAGTTGCCCTCCTCTGGACCCTCTCCAGCTCTGCTATGTCTGCTTTGTTCACTGGAGCCCAGAACTGTACACAGCACTCCATGTGTGGTCTGACTAATGATTTGTAAAGTGGTAGGACTATGTTCTCATCACGGGCATCTATGCCCCTTTTGATGCAACCCATTATCTTATTAGCCTTGGCAGCAGCTGCCTGACACTGTTTTTTGCAGCTTAGTTTGCTGTTTATTAAAATACCTAGATCTTTTTCCATGTCAGTGTTACCGAGTGTTTTACCATTTAATAAGTACGGGTGACTTGCATTATTCCTTCCCATGTGCATAACTTTACATTTGTCAGTGTTAAACCTCATCTGCCACTTATCTGCCCAAGCCTCCAATCTATCCAGATCGCTCTGTAGTAGTATACTGTCCTCTTCAGTGTTAATTACTTTACACAGTTTAGTGTCATCTGCGAAAATTGATATTTTACTATGCAAGCCTTCTACAAGATCATTAATAAATACATTGAAGAGAATAGGGCCCAATACTGACTCCTGAGGTACTCCACTAGTGACAGTGACCCAATCTGAGTATTTACCATTAATAACCACCCTCTGTTTTCTATCATTGAGCCAGTTACTTACCCACTTACATACGTTTTCTCCCAGTCCGAGCATTCTCATTTTATATACTAACCTTTTATGTGGTACAGTGTCAAATGCTTTGGAGAAGTCCAGATACACGACATCCATTGATTCGCCGCTGTCAAGTCTAGAACTTACCTCCTCATAGAAACTGATTGCATTTGTTTGACATGATCGATCCCTCACGAAGCCATGCTGATATGGCGTTATTTGCTTATTTCCGTTAAGATGCTCTAACATAGCATCTCTCAGAAAACCCTCAAACAGTTTACCCACAACAGATGTTAAACTTACCGGCCTATAGTTTCCAGGCTCTGTTTTTGGACCCTTTTTGAATATTGGCACCACATTTGCCATGCGCCAATCATGTGGGACATTCCCTGTCAATATAATCTGCAAATATCAGAAATAAGGGTCTGGCTATGACATTACTTAATTCCCTTAGGATATGGGGGTGTATGCCATCCGGTCCTGGCGATTTGTCTATTTTAATCTTTTTAAGTCGCTGTTGCAGTTCTTCCTGGGTCATACAGGACACTTTTAATGGGGAATTTATTTCAACATTTGGCATGTCATCTGACAGTTTATTTTCCTCAGTGAATACATTGGAGAAAAAAATATTTAACAGCTTTGCTTTCTCCTCGTCGATCTCTGCGACTCCCCCCTCATTACTCTTTAACGGGCCGACACCTTCAGATTTATACTTTTTAACATTTATATAATTGAAGAACATTTTAGGGTTAGTTTTACTCTCTTTGGCAATTAATCTCTCAGTCTCTAGTTTGGCCGCTTTTATTTGTTTTTTACATGTTCTATTTTTTTCCTTATAGTTTTTCAGTGCTTCCGTGCTAACTTCCTGTTTCAGTGAATGATATGCTTTCTTTTTGTCATTTATTGCTTCTTTACAGTTCTGTTTATCCACATTGGTTTCTTTTTGTTCCTTAACCTTTTATTCCCATACGGTATGTACCTCTCACAATGAGATTTTAGGATGCTTTTAAAGATATCCCATTTTGTGAATGTATTTTTATTTGTGAGGACTTTATCCCATTTAGTTAGGCCTATGGCCTCTCGTAGTTGGCTAAATTTAGCTTTTTGAAGTTTGGTATTTTTGTTCCTCCCTGTAGAAACGCTCTTTTGAATGATAATTGGAAGGTTATTACTTTGTGGTCACTATTTCCCAGGTGTCCCCCAACCTGCACGTCTGTTGTTCTGTCAGGCCTATTGGTTAATACTAAGTCCAGTATGGCTGTCCCTCTAGTCGGGTCCTGAACCAGTTGGGAGAGGTAATTGTCTTTGGTTATTGCCAAGAACCTGTTTCCTTTATGAGATATACAAGTTTCAGTTTCCCAGTCTATATCTGGGTAGTTGAAGTCCCCCATAATAACCACCTCATTATGATTTGCCGCCTCGTCTATCTCGTTTAGTAGTAGATTTTCTGTGGACTCTGGTATATTAGGTGGTTTATAGTAAACTCCTATTAGTAATTTATTATTGTTTTTAGCGCCATGTATCTCTACCCACAGTGACTCCACATGTTCATGTCCCTCACTTATATCTTCCCGGAGTGTGGGCTTTAGACAGGACTTTACATAAAGGCAGACCCCTCCCCCTCTCCGGTTTTGATGATCCTTTCTAAACAGGCTGTAACCCTGTACATTAACTGCCCAGTCATAGCTATCATCCAGCCATGTCTCAGTTATTCCCACTATGTCATAGTCCTCCTCACACATCACTAATTCCAGTTCACCAGTTTTATTAGTCAGGCTTCTGGCATTAGTATACATACATTTGAGAGGTTTATGTATATTTTTTACTCTACACCTTTCCTTCTGAACTGTTCTAGTCCCTCCTTCCATTTCTCCCCCAGTCTCTATCTGCACTATCTTCCCATTCTATAACATAATTACCCTCCCCCAGTCCCTAGTTTAAACACTCCTCCAACCTTCTAGCCATCTTCTTCCCCAACACAGCTGCCCCTTCCCCATTGAGGTGCAGCCCGTCCCTACGATAGAGCCTGTAGCTGATAGAGAAGTCGGCCCAGTTCTCCAGGAACCCAAACCCCTCCTTCCTACACCAGTTCTTGAGCCACTTGTTAATTTCCCTAATCTCCCACTGCCTCTCTTGTGTGGCCCGTGGTACAGGTAGTATTTCGGAAAATACTACCTTTGAGGTCCTTGCCCTCAGCTTTTGACCTAAATCCCTGAAATCATTTTTAAGGACTCTCCACCTACCCCTAACTTTGTCATTGGTTCCGATATGGACCATGACCGCTGGATCTTCTCCAGCCCCTCCCAGTAATCTGTCAACCCGATCCGCAATGTGTCAAACTCTAGCGCCAGAAAGACAGCACACTGTTCGGCGATCACGGTCTTTGTGACAGATTTCCCTATCTGTTTCCCTAATAATTGAGTCTCCCACTACCAGCACCTGTCTGGCCTGCCCTGCTCTCCTGGTCCCCTGCTTACCGGAGCTGGCATTCCCCTGACTGGCAGAGGAAGTGTCTGGCTGCGGCAGTGCCATCCCTGGACTGACATCCCCCTCATCTGCCAAACGTGCAAACTTGTTGGGGTGTGTCAGATCAGGGCTAGCCTCCCTGGCACTCTTCCCTCTACCCCGCTTTCTAACTGTTACCCAGCTAGCTACCTCACTTTCCTCAGCCTCCTCTCTGTCACCCTCCCCCTCATCTACCCCAAAGAGTGCTTGCTCGGTGAGAAGCAAACTCTTTTGCAAATTGTTAATGCCTCTCAGTGTTGCAACTTGCCCATTTAGAGACTCGATTAGCGATTCCAAACGGGGAATTTGCTCACATCTTGAACAAAGATATGCACCCTTGAACTCTTGTTCCAGGACTGCATACATCATGCAAGATGTGCACTGGACTGCGTTGTCAATTGTGCAACACATACTAAATGGGGATTACACCAGCAAAGCAAAAAATACAATATAATGTAGTACTAAGAAACTGGCTAATTACAGTCCCTCACTAAAGTCCCTGAATCTAAAGTCACTTAATCTTAAGTCACACACTTACGCAACCACACTTAATCAACCGCGCGTCGTGGTCAAACTCGCGTTATATAGCTCCTTATATAAATAAATATAGATGCAGCTCACTACACCAGCCTGGTTTGTTTCCCCTCTGGATTCAAAGGGGATTTGAAATTCCTATTTCTAAACTTGAGAAACTGGTCTCCTCGGTCCCCAGACATCTGTTGAGTGTTGTAAGAAGAAGGGGAGATGCCACACAGTGGTGAAAATGGCCTTGTCCCAACTTTTTGGGGATTTGTTGACACCATGAAATTCTGATTCAACATATTTTTCCCTTAAAATTGTACATTTTGTCAGTTTAATCTTTTGTTCCATGATTTATGTTCTATTCTGAATAAAATATTAGAAGTTGGCACCTCCACATCATTGCATTCAGCTTTTATTCACGATTTGTATAGTGTCCCAACTTTTTTGGATTCAAACTCACAACCTACTATATTACAGCCCAGAATGTTAACCACTACACTATAGAGCTATAGATATATATATATATATATATATATATGAGACTTCTGCTGTATAGGAATACTTACTACTAGTAAGTATTAATATACAGAAGAAGTCTCATATTTATTTATTTATTTGTATTTTGTAAGTAACTGGCCATGCAGCTCTATAGTGTAGTGGTTAAGATTCGTGGCTGTAATGTAGAAGGTTGTGAGTTTTAAACCTTTCAAAAATAGAGGCTAAATTAGATTTAAATACACTGGGTGTCCCTAAGCACTGACTCCATATACAGACATAGCTATATATGGAGTCAGAGCAGGGACTCTTAACCCAAACTAGAGTCCCGACACCCTCCTCTCTTCAGAGCAGGGAGTGCCTGGTTTAATGCTCGGGTTCTTTCATTGATTTCCATTGTGCTCGGGCAGTGTTCTGCTCTAGCACACGGGCACTTTGGTGTTCGACCAACACTATTTAAATCACTTTTACTTATCCAGGCCATTCTGAGATTGTTTTCTCGTCACATATTGTACTTCATGACAGTGGTAAAATTGAGTAAAAAAATATCATTTTTATTTATAAATAAATACCAAATTTACCAAAATTTATACAGCAGGTTCTTACGGATGTGGAGATACCTAATATGTATACTTTTTTTCTTTTATTTTAGTTTTACACAATAACAGCATTTTTGAAACAAAAAATATCATTTTTTAGAGTCTCCATATTCTGAGAGCCATAGTTCTTTTTGTTTTTTTTTAGAAACTAGAATGTGTCGGCAGATAAGAACCATTTGGCCCATCTAGTCTACCCAATATACTGAATACTATGAATAGTCCCTGGAACTATCTTATATGAAGGATGGCATTATGCCTATACCATGCATGCTTAAACTCCTTCACTGTATTTGCAGCTATCACTTCTGCAGGAAGGCTATTCCATGAATCCACTACTCTCTCAGTAAAGTAATACTTCCTGATATTACTTTTAAACCTTTGCCCCTCTAATTTAAAACTATGTCCTCTTGTAGCAGTTTTTCTTCTTTTAAATATTCTCTCCTCTTTTACCGTGTTGATTCGCTTTATGTATTTAAAAGTTTCTATCATATCCTCTCTGTCTCGTCTTTCTTCCAAGCTATACATGTTAAGGTCCTTTAGCCTTTCCTGGTAAGTTTTATCCTGCAATCAATGTACTAGTTTAGTAGGGATGAGCGGGAGGTGCCATTTTTGATTTTGCGATATTTCGTGAATATTCGATTTAATATTTGTCTTATATCCGTTGAAATCAAATATTCGTCATTATTCTATTTATCGCGAATAATATGTGATTTAATTATTCGCGTATTGCAATTCTTTTTTATTTATTTTAATTTTTTTTACCTGTATAAGGCAACTTTCCTATTGGTTGGCTATGGCTATTCTAATATGTGTATTTTACGAATATTCGCTATATTGCTATATATTCTTGTTTTAGAATATTACGAATATTCTAAAAAACAAAGTTCTAGCAATATAGCGAATATTTGTAAAATACACATATAGACTGCAACTTAGCTAATATAGTGCTATAATCTTTTTTTTCATAGTCTAATTTTTTTTCTCTTCTGAACTTACGATTTAGAAAAAATGTACACTAAAAAAAATAATATTATAGCACTATATTAGCTAAATTGCAGTCTATATGTGTATTTCACGAATATTTGCTATATTGCTATAACTTAGTTTTTTAGAATAAATATGACGGATATTCTAAAAAACAAAGTTATAGCAATATAGCAAATATATTCATTTTTTATCATATTCTAAAATTTAGAATATGACGAATATGATGAATATTCTAAAAAACGAAGTTATAGCAATATAGCGAAAATATTCGTTATTTAGAATATTTGTCTTTTTTTTTTTACAATCTGTACTGTTATTCCACTTTGGCATACTCCTCCCCGACAAGCGTCCCCATCACCATGGGAACGCCTGTGGGTTAGAATATACCATGGAATCTGAGTTTTCACGATCTCAGGGAAAACTGAGATCCGATGGTATTTTCTAACCCACAGGCATTCCCATGGTGATGGGGATGCTTGTCGGGGAGGAGTATGCAAACAACTATGCAGATTTGAAAAAAAAAAAGGCAAATATTCTAAATAACGAATTTTAGAATATTCGTCATTTTTTCCCCATATGAAAACATGATTCCTTCCTGCTTAAGTTGCTTGTGGACCAATGACTCATTGACCCACATGAAAGAAGCAGGGAGGACTCATGTTTTCAGATGTAAAAAAATGACCAATATTCGAAATAGTGAATATATAACACTATATTCGAAATATTCGCGAATTTGATAAGTTGCGATATTCGCGATTAATATTCGCTATTCGAATATTTGTGCTCAACACTATAGTTTAGTAGCTCTTCTATGAACTCTTTTCAAAGTATCCATATCCTTCTGGAGATATGGTCTCCAGTACTGCGCACAAATTAGGTCTTACTAGTGCTCTGTAGAGCGGCATGAGCACCTCCCTCTTTCTACTGTTAATGCCTCTCCCTATACACCCAAGCATTCTGTTAGCATTTCCTGCTGCTCTATGACATTGTCTGCCTACCTTCAAGTCTTCTGAAATAATGACCCCTAAATCCCTTTCCTCAGATACTGAGGTTAGGACTGTATCACAGTTTTTTTATTCTGCTCTTGGGTTTTTACGCCCCAGGTGCATTATCAACATAAAATTTTAGTTGCCAGATTTTTTGACCATTCCTCTAGTTTTCCTAAATCCTTTTCCATTTGGTGTATCCCTCCAGGAACATCAACCCTGTTACTAATATTTGTGTCATCAGCAAAAAGACACACCTTACCATCGAGGCCTTCTGCAATTTTGCTGATATAGATATTAAACAATATGGGTCCCTTTATTAAGTGAGCTGGGGGCTAGAAGGATGCGGGCTCCGGTGCAGCAGGCGGGATGCTATTGGAGAAGCGGGACCCCATAAGCCACCATACCCTCGCCCCCTAAAGTGACTGCAACTATACAGCATTCGTCCACCAGGTGAAGGGCCGGATGTCAAGACCTCTCGCCAACTGATAGATGCTGTCCATCCATTCCTGGCCGGCCAGCTGAAAATTGGTGAGAGTGGGAGCTGCCCACGGCTGCTATTAACACTTTACTAACATGCACTACTTACCTACCCATCAGTTAATAACTCCATTTTATGTGGCTCTGTATATGGGGCCCGGTACAGCTGGCGGGTCGCGGGTTGCAGATACCATATTGGTAAATTCGGAGCCGGCATTTCCCACAGTCGTGGTGATATAATAGCATTTACTAACATCATTGGACAAACCACTCTCAGCTGGTTTTATTTTTGTCTTGGGTCCCGATCCGACCGGGGGGGAGAGTAGGTAGGGATTCCCTACATTCTATCGCCTGCTCTTCATATATATACTGACCCTCTGGAACGTTTGCAGAATTTGGCCAATACACACCAGTCGTATCCTATTATTGGTGACGCGGTGGAGACCAATACAATTGATGTCAAACCAGCAACTGCCCATATTGGATATCTGGGGTGAATAGTAGCCTCCAGACAACACGGAAAACTATCCTACTCTGTGGAGACCAATATAACTGACGTTAATCCACTAACTGCTCATACTGGATACTTGGGCGCACAGTAGCCTCCAGACAACACAGAAAACTACCTACAAAAAGGCTGTTTTACCCTGACTGATTACCTGGAGTCTTAATGTTCGGGCTTCTGGTTTAACTGGGGGAGAGGTGTCGTGTTTTATGGCGGTACTACTTATTACTATATCAATTCCCTATATACACACACAGACCCTCCCGGACAGACTGAAGAAATTAATGCGGAACTAATATATAACTCAACTAATTAACTGATTGATATACATAAGTTATACGGTCATTTTTGATGATGAGTGGTAACCTTTAGATCTATCGCCAATGCGATAACTGTTTCTATCGGTTATAGGGGTGAATACTTGCTTTCCCATATTGTTGTAATTTGTCCGCAGGTGGCGCCAGGGTGGTGCTCCATGTCTTTGGGTGGCTGTAGTATTTTGGGTTGTGTTGCTGTGCGCTGATACATTTTTGGGGTACCCTGTGACCCCTCCTGGCTGCGAGACCTCAGGATACCACCAGATATTGGTGACACAGGATAACAATATGCCACCAAAATATAGTAGAAAATCGGTGGGCACTGGATCACCCAAAGCTTGGGGGGGGGGGGGAGTAGTCCTCAGGCTAGAATAGAAAAATACCTGAAATCACCAACATCTAAACCCAGAGGGGGAAAAAAATTACGGAATCAGCAGAGGGCTTGACGGATCCACCATCGCTGGTGGAGCAGACAATCTACAAGGCGAGGGAAATTGACGCAGACAGATACTATAGATAGTAAATTGGTAGACATATTGGGGGTAGTTCAGACCACGAATCACTCAGTGAAAGACATCACAACTACTGTGAAGGCATTACAGATGGATATTACTCTAATCAGAGATGACATGAATAAAATTCGGGCGAGTATTAAACATGTTGAAGCCGGATTGGCTGAGGTTGAAACAAAACAGAGACAAATGGCCAAGACGATAGACGACTTAGATAAGGAAAGCAGGAGGGTCAATATGAAATTGACAGACTTGGAGGATAGAGTGCGCAGGAATAATTTGAGAGTGGTGGGCTTTCCCGAGGGTGTAGAGGGGGAAAGCTCTGCTGGATTTCTACAAAAATGGTTAATACAAGTATTGGGAACTGGGGGGGACTCAACCACGCTTTGTGTGGAGCGAGCCCACAGAATTCCCTTTTAAAAGCCTCCAGCGGGTGGCCCCCCTCGCCCCCTTTTTGGTAAGAATACTATGCTCAAGTGATAGAGATTGGGTGCTCTGGTGCAAGAGGGAACTGCAGGAGATTCAATACAATGGAAACATGATACAGATATACCCCGCCCCTTTGGCGGATGGGCGTAATGGAAGAGGTTGACAGGGTGTTACACACCAGTGAACCAGTCTGGAGGAGGGGGGTGGGTGGGGGGTTGGACAGGGGGGCTCGGGGAGGGATCGTGGTGGTAGGAGATGGGAATGGGCCTGGCTATGGATGTCATTAGGGGGCAACTCTCTTATAGCTCCATAACATAATGAACGATAAAGTTATAACATGGAATGTACGCGGCTTAGGGGACAGAACAAAACGGGTTATAGTTTTTGACCTGATTACTCGACATCTCCCCGCTATAGTTGCACTGTTGGAAACACATGCCTCACCAGAGATCCCTGAATATTTAATAAAGAAATGGGCGGGGCATCAGTTCCACTCCGGATTCTCGTCATATTCCCATGGGATTAGTGTATATGTCCATAGGAACGTTGATTTTGTCCCACTGGAACAGTTGATTGACAGAGACGGGAGATTTGTTTTTCTCTATGCCCGATGGAATGGTAGGAAGTGCATTTTAGCTTTTTTATATATTCCCCCCTCCATTTGCTATGACAGTTCTGAACCAGTTGACGACTTTTATGTATAATAGAGAGCGGTGCCCAGTGTTAATATGTGGAGACTTTAACTGTGTATTAGACCCCGAGTTAGATAGAATATCCACCGTAGGGAAACATAACCAGGGAAAGCACTCCCTATTTCGAGGGTTTTGTGAGGAAACAGGGCTAGACGATGTCTGGCGATGGCTGTACGGTAACAAGCAAGTGTTTTCCTGTTTCAGTAAAACATATAATGCTATGTCCAGAATTGATATTGCCCTGGCCAATAGTGAGATGCTCGATTTAACCTTGAAAATGAAATACGAGATTCACGGAATCTCGGATCATTCACCGATCCTACTGGCCATGAAGATTGGGCGACAATCTGCCATCGCCAGACCGTTTAGACTGAATGCTCACTGGTTAACTATTATAAAAGATACTGAGAGAATAAATAAGGAACTCGCACAGTTTTGGCAAGAAAACATTGGTACAGCGCATATCCACTTTGTGTGGGATGCAATGAAGGCATACACGCATGGGTTATACTATGGCAAAATCAAAAAGAAAAGAACAGAGTTCTTTAAAGAGGAAAAAAGCTTGGCAGAAAAGGTTGCATACCTGGAAGGCAGGATTAGAACAAATAATGATGCAAACATGCGGGCTAAACTAAATTAGCCAAGGACCACTATACAAATTTTATGAGGAAAAAGGCACAGAACCAATTATTTTTATGGATTTTAAGGATATGAGCATTTTTGCGAAGGAAGTACCCCCGGTAAATTACTCGCCTCTATATTATCTAATCAAAAGGCCCCTTATAAGATCAGACAAATTCAAACAGGCGACGGTCGTAAACTGGAAAAAGCAATGGAAATTGAGGGAGAATTCGTAAAATATTTCAATAACCTCTATCGCTTTGAGCTGGATGACATGGGGACTAACATAGAAGATTTTCTGCAACAAATTAAGATTCCAGTATTGTCGGAGCCGGATTCGGCTCTCCTGAACTCCCCCATCTTCTTGGGGGAGCTACTGGAGGTCAGAAAGGGAATTCAGGGTTCCTCGGTCCCTGGGTCGGATGGGCTTCCGTTTGGTATATACAAGAGCCATGCGGAGGTCTTCCTACCCGGGTTACTGCAGGTTCTGAATGAATCCAGTAATAGTGGAAAATTGCCCCCGTCCTTAATGGAGGCTATTATTACACTGATTTTGAAGAAAGGGAAGGATGGAAACAAAGTTGAGGCTTATCGACCTATATCCCTACTCAATGCAGATTTTAAGATAATTGCTAAAGCCCTCGCAAATAGATTAAAAAAGGTAATAACTGGCCTAGTCCATACAGATCAGACGGGGTTTATCCCTGGGCGTCAAATCCAGACCAATATGCAGAGGACCTTTCTAAATGTGCAGATGGGGGGGAGAGGACCGCTCCATCCTGTCCCTGGATGCCGCAAAGGCTTTTGACAGGGTGGAGTGGCCCTTTCTTTGGCAGATCATGTATAAGATGAACCTGGGTCAAAAATGTATTGGTTGGGTCAAAATGTTATATAATGGACCAATGGCTAGAATTAATATCAATGGGGTGATTTCCCCTGCTGTCTGCTTACAGCGCGGGACACGGCAGGGCTGCCCACTCTCCCCACTTCTTTTTGCAATCTTCATGGAACCCCTGGCATGTAGAATCAGAGCTGATCAGAGCATTGTGGGATTCGGGGGAAGGGGGGTGGGGGATAAGATCAGTCTATATGCGGATGACGTATTGCTCTATTTGAATGACGGATGGAGAAATGTCCCACGTGTCATGCAAATAATAGAGGAGTTCGGCCGGGTGGCCGGGTATGAGATAAACTGGTCTAAATCCGTCCTCTTTCCTCTGAACCGTGTACCCCCTCAAAATGATTTAAAGGTAAAGATCATTTCCCCACTAGATCACTTGGAATATCTAGGGATAAAGATTAGTAGTTCAATTAGGGAATATAATAAATTAAATATTACTCCCTTAGTAAATAAAGTAAGGGAGAAGGTTAGGGTTTGGCAAAAATTGCCTCTTTCACAGATTAATAGAATTGCACTGATTAAAATGATCCTATTGCCTTGGATACTGTATGTGGTCAGTCCCTGCCCCGTCTGGATCGAAGACAGCGTCTTTAACCTGATTGATAGATTGATTAACGATCTGATATAGGGGCAGGAAAAGGGTCCGCATTAAGTTACAATATCTGTGCTTGGCTGAAATAAATGGTGGCCTTGGCCTCCCACACTTTCAAGGATACTATCTATGTTCACAATTGCAGTGGTGTATCAATACGGGGGATGGCTTATTAATATCTTATATTGCTGGACAACAGCAGCGGCCTATACAGAATATATTTAGCATACTGGAATCCGGCCTCTTGGGACGCAAGGAATATACCTGCCCCATTGGTTCAATGTTACAGAAGGTTTGGAATAAAATAAAGGCTCTCTTGCAGGTCACATATGCCTTGGAGTTCACCCCGTTATGGGATAACCCTTCTCTAACCGAGTTTTTAGCTCTAAATGACAATAATTATTGGACCCGGAGAGGGATTACGATGTTGTCACATATATGCACTAAGGGAAAAATGAAACCAATAGGGGAAATATTTCATGAGACACCAATCACTGTGTTAAAACACTACAGATACACCCAATTAAAACACGCATTAGCATATACCCAAAATAAAACTTTTCAAACATTAGGCACCCAGCGATTGTTAGTTTTTTGTTGTAATTCAGTGGGGAAAAAAGTTAGGATTTCACAAATCTATAGCAGATTAACAAAGGAATTAAGCACTGTCACTAAATTTAAAAGTGTTGATAAATGGGAAGCGGATATAGGGGAATGTAGTCCTCTTCAATGGCGGGAAATATACCAAAATATTAAGAAGGCCTCCCTTTCACAACACCGGTTGACACAATTTAAAATAGTACACCGATTATATCTCACTCCGAGTCTCTTATCTAAAATCTACGGTAAAAAGGAAATATAATTTTGCTGCTTGAAATGTTCTTTCACTGATGCTGGTTATGTTCATATGTTGCCCAGTTATTAAGACCTTCTGGCATAGCATATTTCAGGGTACGGAGGCAATAACTGGAAATAGTCCCCCTTTAACAACTCAAGTAGCTATACTTGGACTTCTTCCATTCGAGTTTAAACATAAAACATTAAAAAGTGAACAGATTTGCTGGTTGAAGGGACTCTTATTGGCCAAGGTAATAATTCTTAGGAATTGGGTGATGGACAGAGCCCCCACAATACAAGAATGGGAAAGATTAATGTCAAGAGTAAAAGAATTCGAGTTCATGAAATGTAAAGGGGAGAAATATCGGACATAGTTGAAGGATGTACAGTCGGAGTGGAGCTGATGACCCATAATTAATTAATAAATAAAAAAAAATAAAAAAAATAGGGAATACGTAAATAATATCTATAACCGGATCAACTCGTGTGCATTGGAAGTGGGTTTAAAAATGATTCGTCCTTTAATGGTCTATGAGACAGCTGGAATGAGGGTGGGAGTCGCCCGCCGCATCTGCGGCACCCGTGGCCAGGCATAGAGGGGGGGGGATAGGTTTGTTTGATATGGGAGGTGGGAGACTAGTACTATTTCGGGGTGTCTTGTATTTTTATATGCTGATTGACCCATTAGAACCCCGGTAGTATGCACGTAATTGGGGGCAGGTACTAAGAAATGTAAAATAAATTTATATGTACTATGCTCCTTTCTTATATATTTGTATACTGTTCTTGTTAAAAAAAAATAAAAAATAAAGATATTTATAAAAAAAAAAAAACAATATGGGTCCCAGAACAGATCCCTGAGGTACCCCACTGGTAACAAGACCTTGGTCTGAATATACTCCATTGACTACAACCCTCTGTTGCCTGTCCCTCAGCCACTGCCTAATCCATTCAACAATATGGGAGTCCAAGCCCAAAGACTGCACTTTATTGATAAGCCTTCTATGTGGGACAGTATCAAAGCCTTACTAAAGTCTAGATAAGCGATGTCTACTGCACCTCCGCCATCTATTATTTTAATCACCCAATCAAAAAAATCTATGATTAGCTTGACATGGTTTCCCAGAAGTAAACCCATGCTGTTTTTGATTTTTCAATCCATGGGATTTTAGATGTTCCACAATTCTCTCCTTAAGTATGATTTCCTTAATTTCCCCATTATTGATGTCAGGCTTACTGGCCTATAGTTGCCCAAATCCTCCCTACTACCTTTCTTGTGAATGGGCACAACATTTGCTTTTGGGACGACTCTGGTTACTAGTGATTGGTTAAATAAATCTGTTAATGGTTTTGCTAGTACACCGCTAAGCTCTTTTAATAGCTTTGGGTGTATCCCATCAGGCCCCTGAGACTTATTTGTATTAATTTTAGACAGCTGACTTAGAACCTCTTTCTCTGTAAAGACACATGCATCAAAAGCTTCATTAGTCTTCCTCCCTAACTGAGGTCCTTTTCCTTCATTTTCCTTTGTAAAAACTGAACAGAAGTATTCATCAAGGCAGTCAGCTAGTTTTTTATCTTCTTCCATATACCTTCCTTATTTTGTATTAAATTTGTTCATTCCTTGTTTTAATTTCCGTTTTTCATTTATGTATCTGAAGAATGTCTTATCGCCTTTTTTCACTGAATGAGCTAATTTCTCTTCTGCCTGTGCTTTAGAAGCTCTCCTAACTTGCTTGGCCTCTCTCTGCCTAATCTTATAAATTTTCCTGTCATCCTCTTTTTTTTTATAATTACTAAATGCTATCTTTTTATTTTTAATGATTTTGGCCACTTCTGCTGAGTACCACAGTGGTCTCTTCCTTTTTTTGCTTTTACTGACAAGCCTAATGCAATTATCTGTTGCCTTCAATAGTGCCACTTTTAAGTAGTCCCATTTCTCCTGGAATCCATTGAAACTGTTCCAGTCTGATAGGGACTCGTATACCACTAATCGAATTTTAGAAAAGTTAGTTTTTCTAAAATCTAAAACTTTTGTTTTAGTGTGGTGTGACTCAGTCACTGTACTTATAGTAAACCACACTGACTGGTGATCACTAGATCCCAAGCTTTCCCCTACAGTAATATCTGATACCAAATTCCCATTTGTGAATACTAAATCTTAAATGGCCTCCTTCAGGGTTGGCTCCTCAACTACTTGCTTTAGAGATAATCCCAGTAGGGAATTTAGAATATCTGTACTCCTGGCAGAACTAGCTATTTTGGTTTTCCAGTTTACATCTGTATCGTAATGCATTGGCTGTAAGTGTATTACAAACTGTAATACACTTCAGCCAGCTTTGCTGTGAGATCCAGGGGGCTGAATCTCACAGGCTCTCCCGGAAGGCAGCCACGATGCCTACAGAAGGCATCGGACTGCCTTCCCTGCCATCGGGTCCCCGTCACAGCAGCTCGTCACGGGGGGCTGGATCTCACAGGCTCTGCCAGAAGGCAGACATAATGCCTAAGGAAGGCATCGGGCTTCCTTCCCTGCCATCAGATCCCCGTCACAGCAGCGCAGGGTACCGATGCCGGCGCATACAGCAGGGATCCGGCTATCAGTGACTGCAGGACCCCTGCTGCAGATCGGGCGGGCGCAGCTCCTGCACCCACCCAATCAGCGCGCAGTACATGAATGGTTCTGAGCTTTAAGGGGTTAAAGACCTTTTTGGCGTGTATTAGTGGCCCAAAAATATATATAATTGCAGTTCACGGCCGCAATTATATGTTCTAAAGCCTTTTTTGGCGTGTATTAGTTGGGGGAAAAATGGAGCTTATTAACCGTTGTGTGGTGAAGTGAGAAAATGAAAGCCCTTTTTGGCATGTATTAGTAGCAAAAAAATTATATTTGCAGTTCACAGCCACAGTTATATGTTTGAAAGCTTTTTTTGGCGTGTATTAGTGGGGAAAAAAGGGCTTATTTGCCATTCAGCGGTGTAGTTATATGTTCTAAAGCCTTTTTTGGCGTGTATTAGTGGCAAAAAAAATATTATTTGCCGTTTAGCGGTGAAGTTCCATTGTACTACAGCCATTTATGGGGTGTATTAATAGGATACGTACGTCCTATTAACCGTTCTGTGGTGAATTGTGATTGTTATATTTATTTTTTGGGTTGTATTAATAGGAAAAAGAATACGTCTTATTAGCCGGTCTGCTCTAAACCGACAGCCATTGTTGGGGTGTATTATTCGGAAAAATAAGTATGTGTTATTAGCCATTCTGCAGTGAATTTACATTGTTATACAGCGATTGTTGGGGTGTATTAATAGGAAAAATAAGTACTTCTTATTAGTCGTTCTGCGATGAATTTACATTGTCATTCAGTGGTGAATTTTTTTTGTGATACAGCCTTTTTTGGGATAGTTGGTCTGTGAATGTAGACTTTCTTCTGTAGGGACTTAGTAATTGCTTCGATTAGCCATTCAGTGGTGAAATTTGTTTCTGATACAGCCTTTTTTGGTAAAATTGGTCGGTAGCATCAACTACGGTCAAGGACAATATATGTCCTTTACAGCCCACTGGGTAAATATAGTTCCTGCCCAGCCACACCAGCAACTTGGCCGGTGACACCTTTTCCACCTCCACGTTCTCATGCCTGCGACATCGTCCACCTCTGCCTCCTCATCCTCCACTGTTTCCTCAGCCTCCACTGCAGGGACAATTCACAGTGCTCCTCCAGCATACCACATGTGCAGGGCAGGGTGGTGTCACGCTGTTCAACAGGGGAGGAACTGCTCTGTGTCCTTCATCAAGAAATAAAATGCTGGCTTTCTCCGCGACAACTCAAAATCGGAACCATGGTGACCGACAACGGGAAGATCATGGTGTCGGCACCTGCGTCAAGGAGGGCTTAGCCATGCGCCCTGCATGGAGCACGTGTTCAATCTGGTTGTAAAGCGGTTCCACCCATCTGCAAGACATCCTAAAAATGGCCAGGAAACCTTGCATGCACTACAGCCACTCGTACACCGTCAAGCACAACCTCCTTAAGGTGCAGCGGCAGAACGGCATCCCCCAACATAGGCTGATATGGGACGTTTCCACCCGTTGGAATTCCACCCTTCTTATGTTCGCCTGACTATACGAACAGAAAAAGGCCATAAACGCTTTCTTGATGATCTAAGTGGACAGAGGTACTCCCCTGTGTATACATTTGATTTTAGCCAGTGGCAGCTCATGTGTGACACCTGCCGTTTCCTCATGCCCTTTTGGGAGGACACTGTCACGTGTGCGGTGTGGGAGGCAAACTGCACACCGAGCACAGGAGGAAAGGGGATAGGAAATAGGCCTGAAAACTAGGGCAAAGGAAAAGGTCACCTCCAAGAACAACCCTAATCCAAGTCCTGACTACCTATCAGTATGAACTGACCTCGATGGTAGGAAAGTTCCTACACAGAAACCTAGAGCCCTAACACACCCTGTAGGGCCATGGTATAGTGACAGGACTTGAGACAACCTATTCCTCTACCAGAAGGATGAACAGGAGTTTACCTCAGGCCTAGATACAAAAGACAGGGAAATGCAGCAAACAAAATACAAATAGGGAAGACGACACTTAACTTCACGTGGAGCAAAGGCAGGGCCAGGAACTCAACTGAGATTCAACAACCACCAGGCCAGAGTCCAGAAACTAAAGCTATAAACTGCACCCCCAGAACTGGGAAGCGGTAATAAATAGGGGAAGTTAAATGACCAAACCTAAAACACCTGCCAGAGGGGTGGTCATTACCAAAACAACAGAGACACAAATGATGCACAAGGAACCATTCATATTAACCCACATGTTGACAGCCTTTCTGATCTCCTGGCACCTGTCACCGGAATGTCTGTGACAGTACCCCCTCTTCTACGGGTGAGCTCCGGGCACCCAGTGTGACGGAATGGGATGTCTGCCTGCGGTCCTGCTCCTATCTGACCCCCTGGTTGGTGATGTCTCGGACGTCTGCGGAGGGGATGGGGCACCCACGGTGGAGATCAGCCCCACTGCCGAGTGGCCCGGCCTTCTTGGTACAATGCGTGGCGCC
Organism: Bufo gargarizans; assembly: GCF_014858855.1. Classification (NCBI taxonomy): domain Eukaryota; kingdom Metazoa; phylum Chordata; class Amphibia; order Anura; family Bufonidae; genus Bufo; species Bufo gargarizans. The sequence goes on from NC_058084.1 coordinate 208,006,551, forward strand.
CTGGAATCACTCACCAGACGTTGCTGTATGACTTGAAACAGGGACTGACTGATTTATTTAGGGTCTTGGACACATGCATTTATACACACACTGCAAGCCTTATGTAACCCTAGACATGTCCAGGCTTGAATCAGACCATCGGATTTGCATACAGATGGCCTTCTTACAACCTCAGATTACACACCCCTGGAGAGGTGAGGTACACAGTAATTAGCATACAATTGCATTTCAACCAGGCCATTCCAATCCTTACAACAAAGGGAAAAGAGAATACATTTAAAAGCACAACACCAGTAACCAAATCTAGCACGAAATAAGATGTCCACACACTTAAACGCACAACCTAAATATAAAAGGAAGGAAAATGGTCTCTCAAATTGTCTCGAGTTATTAGTCACGTGGCCCGTTTCGTGACATTTCTCCCCCCCAATAAAGTCAGACGGACACGGTTGGACCCCAACGGGTCGAATAGGGGGAGTCGGTGAGCTCGGGTCTCCGGGTTCCCGGGCAGATTGCCGCGATAGTCCATCGGCATTCCCATTCTGAGACTCGGGCCGGTACTGGACCGTAAAATTAAATGGTTGGAGGGCCAGGCTCCACCGCAACAGGCGTCCGTTTTCCCCCGCCACCCGGTTGAGCCACACCAGTGGATTGTGGTCGGTCATAACGGTGAAGGACCGCCCGTAAACATATGGCTGAAATTTCCTCAGGGCCCAGACCAAGGCCAAACACTCCTTCTCCACCACGGCGTATCCCACCTCCCGGGGTAAGAGTTTGCGGCTGATGTACGCCACCGGATGATCCCCCCGTCGTCCCCCACTTGGCTTAGCACGGCTCCCAGTCCGAACATTGAGGCGTCCGTATGGACGATAAAACGTTTGTTATAATTCGGAGCTGCTAAGAGGGGGGCTTGGGTTAGGGCAGTTTTCAGCTTCTGGAAGGATGCTTCACACTCCGGGGACCACAGGACTTGGCGGGGTAGGGATTTCTTGGTCAGGTCTGTCAGGGGTTTGGCGAGGTCGCTGTAGTGGGGGACAAACTTCCTGTAGTACCCCGCGGTGCCCAAGAAGGCGAGGACCTGGATCTTGGTCACGGGGGTGGGCCATTCTAGAATGGCTTCTACCTTGGCGGGTTCTGGTCGCTGAGTCCCACAGCCCACCCGGTGGCCGAGGTACTGCACCTCGGACATCCCTATTTTACATTTTTCCAGTTTAAGGGTCAGGTTGGCGTCCCTGATTCGATCTAATACCACCCCTAGATGGTGGAGGTGTTCCTCCCAGGTCTGGCTGTATATGGCTATGTCGTCCAGGTACGCGCAAGCGAACTCCTGTAGGCCATCGAGGAGGTGATCGATTAACCGCTGAAAGGTGGCCGGAGCGTTCTTCATCCCGAACGGCATGACCCGGAATTGGTACAGGCCGAACGGGGTGATGAAGGCCGACTTCGGGGTCGCCTCCTCTGCAAGGGGAATCTGCCAGTACCCCTTGCACAGATCGACGGTGGTCAAGAAATGGCCCTGGGAGATCTTGTCTAACAGCTCGTCGACTCGGGGCATGGGGTAAGCATCAGTGATGGTGCAGTCGTTTAACCTCCGGTAGTCGACGCAAAACCGGGTGGTACCGTCCTTTTTGGGGACCAGGACTACGGGCAATGCCCAGGGACTGGTCGAAGGCTCGATCACCCCCAGCTCCAGCATTTCCTGGATTTCAGCTCGCATGGGTTCGCGTACTGCCTCCGGGAGTCTGTATGCTGGTTGCCGGAGGGGTCTCTGGCCGGGGGTTTCTACTTGGTGCACGGTCCGGCTGGTATAGCCGGGGAGGGCAGAAAAGATCTCTTGGCGGTCTTGGAGCAGCTGCCTAACCTGTGCCTGTTTATGGGGTCCCAACTCCTCCCCCAGCTGCACCTGCGCTACCCCTGAGGGCTGACTATCTATCTCGGGAAGCTCTATCAGGGGAAACTGTTCTGCCTCCTCGGTGGCTGGAGCGCAGATGGCAGACACCGTCTCCGGGCGCTCGTGGTAGGCCTTGAGCATGTTGACATGGAACGTCCGCTGAATCCTGGTGACGGTACAGCTGACAACCACATAGGTGGTTTCTCCCACTTGGGTTACCACCCGATAAGGGCCCTGCCAGGACGCCTGCAGCTTATTCTGCCGCTGTGGCTTTAACACCAGGACTTTCTGCCCCACGAGGAACGAGCGGCTGCGGGCAGAGCGGTCGTACCATGCCTTCTGCTGGGCCTGAGCTGCCTGCATGTTCCCCTGACCTAATTCTGTGAGTTCGGTCAGGCGCTCTCGGAGCTCCAGGACGTAACTCAGGACGGGGAGACCATCGGCTTCCTGTCCCCCCTCCCACTGAGCCCTGACTAAATCCAAGGGACCCCTGACCCTGCGTCCGTACAATAATTCGAAGGGGGAGAACCCGGTCGATTCTTGGGGGACCTCTCGGTAGGCAAATAACAAGTGGGGCAGGTATTTTTCCCAGTCCTTCCTTTCGTGGGCGAAGGCTCGGATTAGCTGTTTCAGGGTCCCATTAAACCGTTCGCACAGCCTGTTCGTCTGAGGGTGATATGGGGCGCTGTGAAGCGCCTTAACACCGCACAGGCACCAGAGCTGTTGGGTCAGCTCAGCAGTGAACTGGGAGCCCTGATCAGACAAAATCTCCCGTGGGAATCCTACCCGAGAGAACACCCGTAGGAGGGCATCGGCGATGGTGTCAGCCTGGATGTTGGACAGGGCCACCGCCTCGGGGTATCGGGTGGCGTAGTCCACCACGGTGAGAATATATCTCTTCCCTGTGGCGCTGGGGTGAGGCAGGGGGCCAATTATGTCGACCGCCACCCGACTAAAGGGTTCCTGTATGATGGGCATGGGGTGCAGTGGGGCTTTGGGGTGGTCTCCGGTTTTCCCCGTCTTCTGACAAACCGGGCAGGTGCGACAGTACTCTCGGGCATCCTCACTAAGACGGGCCAAAAGAACGCTTGTGTTAACCGGTGTCGGGTCTTGGTCACCCCTAGGTGACCGGCGAGGGGAATGTCATGGGCCAGTCTCAGGAGCTCCTGTCTAGGGGCCTGAGGGACTATTAATTGTTTATGGGGAGCCTGTGGCTTCCGGGTGCCCCCCCTTGCGGTGTACCTATACAATAACCCATCCTCCCACTCAATGCTATCGTCCCTTGCGCCTTCCGGGCCCTTGCCGGCCCGGTCACGATACCTCTCTAGGGTGGGGTCGGTCTGAGTCTGGTGTCGGAAGGTGGCCGGGGAGCCCCATGTGAGGGGGTGGTCAGGTCGAGGGGATGTGGTCTCGTTTGGTCGGGGTTTGGGGGGTTTGGGTTGTGGTCTCACCTGGGTCCCGACGGGAGTGCCGTGGTTGTTCCGGTGACTCTGTTGCCGGGTGGTCACCGGGGCTGCCGCGTCCGTGGCGTAGGCCGAGACCAAGCGTCCCAGGTCGTTCCCAAGGAGGATTTCAGACGGTAGTTGGTCTAGTAAACCCACCCTCACAGATCCCTCCCCAGACCCCCAATCAAGGTGGACTCGGGCAGTAGCGAGTCGAAGCACTTTTCCTCCGGCCACGCGGACAGCGACAGTATGGTCTAGCCGGTTCTTTTTGGATATCAGGTGGGGGCGCACGAGCGTGATGGTGGCACCGGAGTCTCGGAGGCCCTCGGCGGCCTGCCCGTTGATCCACACCGCCTGTTGGTGGTGTTGGCGGTTGTCAGCCGAGGCAGCTTGTACGGGGTCGGCCTCGTGCAGCATCCCCCATTCTTCCTGGGGGTCCCAATACGGGGATTCGGTTTGGTAACAGTGGGCCGCAGGTGGTGCTCGGGGGGGTCCCCGCGGAAGGGGAGGTTGGTTGGGACAGTTCTGACGGTAGTGCCCCCCCTGGCCGCACCCGTAACATCGGATGGTAACCGTGGAGTGCGAGCGGTTTGTCTGGGGGCGGTTCGCCAGTCTGGGTGCTGGCCAGCGAGTCGGTGGCTCCGGGGAAGGGGTGTATAGTGTGGGTCGAAGGGGTGGGGGTCGCTCTGTCCCGCTGGGTTTCCGTGTGTCCGTATACTCATCTGCCCAGGTAGCCGCTTGCTGCACCGTCTGGGGCTTCTTGTCCCTCACCCACTCCCGTACTGCCGGGGCGGTGTGGTCAAAGAATTGTTCGAGGAGGAACAGCTGGGTGATGTCTTCCACGGTTCGAGCTTTGCTCCCTGTGAACCAGGTCTTCAGGTCTCTTTGCAGCCGGTGTGCCCACTCCACATGGGTAGAGCCGTTGGGCCGGCGTGAGTTCCGGAACTTCATCCGGCTGGCCTCGGGAGTGATGGCAAAACGGGCCAGTAAGGCTTGCTTTACCTGCTCGTAGTCCCGGGCTTCCTCGTCTGGGACGGTTCGATAGGCCTCCGCAGCTCGTCCGGTCAACTTACAGGCGAGAATCCCGACCCAAGCGGAACGTTGAACCTCGTGTATTTGGCACGACCGCTTAAAGTCTTGGAGGAAGCTCTCGATCTCTTCCTCCGCCTCGTTAAAAGTCTTGAAGACCTGGAAGGGTACTTTCCGGGCCGCTGGTCTCTCGGGGTTGGGGCTCTCCACTCTCTGGTACTGGATTTCTGCCAGCCGTAGCTCATGCTGGCGCACCCTCTCCCGCTCTTCCTCAAGCGACTGGCATTCATGTCGGATGCTGGTACCCACATCCTATGTTCTGCTCTATAACCCTTCCAGTGGACAAGATACTGAAGAGATCCACGGAGAACTCGAGAGTTGATAATCTTGGCGATCTGAAATTCCAAACTACTGTCCACCATGACAGGAGCGGGAGGCAAGAAAGACGGCTCCAAAGGTTCAACATATCTCTTCAACAAAGATTTGTGAAACGCATTATGAATTTTCAGAGCCTGAGGAAGTTCAAGACGAAAAGCTACAGGATTAATGATGGCCGTGATCTTATATGGACCAATAAATCTTGGACCCAACTTCCAAGAAGGTACCTTCAACTTAATGTTTCTTGTGGACAGCCACACAGAATCACCCACTCTTAGGTCCGGACCATTTATACATTTTCTGTCAGCCACACGTTTATACTTGTTGTCCATATTCTTGAAATTATTTTAAATTTTTCACCATATTGACAACAATGATGACGAAAAACTTCTTCCTCAGGAATACCAGAAGTATCAGACCTAGAAAATGTTGCAGGTGAAACCCATATGCCCTACAAAACGGTGACTCACCAGTGGACTCCTGACTACAATTATTTATGGCAAATTCTGCCAAAAACAAAAAGGAACACTATTCCTCCTGGTTCTCAGATACAAAACATCTCAAGTAAGTCTCCAGACTCTGATTAGTGAGCTCCGACTGTCCGTTCGACTAAGGATGAAAAGCCGAAGAAAAGGACAGTTGTATCCCCATTGGAGTACAGAACGCTTTCCAGAATCTGGAAACAAACAGAGTCCCACGATTTGAGAACACGTCAGAGGGAACGCCATGGAGTTTCACAATGTTGTCAACAAACACGTGTGCAAGTGTTTTTAGCATTAGGTAGGCCTGGTAAAGCAATAAAGTGCACCATTTTACTAAAGCGATCAAATTAACCGTCTTTCCTGAAGAATTAGGTAGATTAGTGATAAAGGCCTCGGATACATGAGTCCATGGTCTGGACGGAATGGGTAACGGAAGTAAAGATCCAGAAGGTCAAGTATGTGTCACCTTGGCACGTGCACCTGTAGTACAGGCTGACACATAGTCCTTAACACACTTACGCCACCCCAGCCACCAGAATCTACGAGATATGAGGTCAGCAGTGGATCTGCTTCCAGGGTGTCCTGTGAGAACAGTACAATGATGTTCCTTGTGATGCAATTCCGGAGGCACAAATAGTTACCCAGAGCAACACGAATCAGGTGCACCTCTAACACCTTCACCTCAAGGTCAGGGTAAAGAGCAGATATCACCACCCCTTTAGACAGTATGGGACTCTGATTTTCAAAATCACCACTCCAGGAAAACGACATGACAAGGCATCCACCTTGACGTTTTTAACCCCAGGATGATAGGTGACAGTGAAATTGAATCTGGTGAAAAACAATGACCATTGTCTCAGGTTCAGTCGTTTGTCCGACTCCAGGTAAGCCAGATTTTTGTGATCAGTGAATACCGTCATCAGATGAATCGCCCTTTCCAACCAATGACTAGTGATGAGCGGCAGGGACTATATTCGAATTAGCAATATTTCACAAATATTTTGTAGAATATTTGTCATATATTCACAAATTTCGAGAATTCAAGATTATTTTATTGAATGCGAAAAATCGACAATGTAAAAATCGCATAATGCAAATTCATAATGCGAATTACAGGCGTGGGTCACTTTGGCTACATTTTTCAAGCTGGTATAAGTTTCTGAGAGAAAATGGTTGGCACGGCAGAACATTAGAATAGCTTTATATGCAGATAGACTTAAGTGCTCCAATATATTCGCAATTGCGCTAATCACATTTTAGCAGGTCTGACTACAGATTACTGGTGCACAAAGTATTGTTGTGAACTTGACATTGCTTCCTTCTTATTGGCGCACAAGCAAGAAGCAGAGAGGAATCTTGTGTTCAGGTGGAAAAAAATGCTGAATATTCGATATAACGAATATATAGCACTATATTCTAAATATTCGTGAATTCTCGAAGTGGCAATATTCGCAATAAAAATTCGCTATTCGAATATTCGTGCTCAACACTACCAATGACACCACTCCTCAAAAGCCAACTTAATGGCCAGCAACTCTCTGTTACCCACATCATAACTTTTTTCTGTGGGATAGAGTTTTTAGAGGAAAATGCACATGGTCGCCATTTACCGGGTGACGGGCCTTGCAATAAAATTGCTGCTACCCCCACCTCGGACGCGTCCACTTCCACAATGAAAGGTTGTGATAGATCTGACTGCACCAGTATAGGGGCAGAAGAGAAGCATTCTTAATTGCAGAAAAGGCTCACAACGCCGAATCAGACCACACTGAGACATCCGTCCCTTTCTTAGTTATGTCAGTTAAGGGTTTTACTATTGTCGAATAATTCTGAATACATTTTCGATAATAGTTGGTGAACCCTAAAAACCTCATAAGAGCCTTCAGATTTTTGGGTCGATCCCAGTCCAATAGAGCACAAACTTTCTCTGGATCCATTCGAAAACCCAAAGATGACAGCAGGTAGCCCAAAAACTGCACCTCGTGAACAGCAAAAACACATTTCTATAATTTTGCGTACAATTTATTGTATTTATTACAGTATCTGTAACACCTGTCTCACATGATCCCGATGTGTTTTCACGTCTGGAGAATAAATTAGAAATACACGACTACAATCCTCCCCACCAGGTGATGAAAAATGTCATTCACAAAGTGTTGGAACACTGCAGGAGTATTGGTCAACCTGAAAGGCATGACCAGGTTCTCAAAGTGCCCCTCAGGAGTATTAAACACCAACTTCCATTCATCCCCTTCCTTGATCCTAACCAGATTATATGCCACCCTCAGGTCCAACTTGGAGAACACCTTTGCGCCAATAATCTAATTAAACAAATCGGGAATCAAAGGAAGAGGGTAGGGATCACAGACAGGAATTCGATTAAGTTCACAGAAATCCAAACATGTCCAAAGACCTTTGTCTTTCTTTTTAACAAAAAAGAACCCTGCTGCCTCTGGAGACTTGGAAGGTCTTATATGTCCTTTGGCCAAACTCTCTTTCAGGTCTTGTCTTTCAGGTTCAGAAAGGTTATACAACCTAGATTTAGGCAACTTAGCCAAATATTGATAGGACAATCATATTCCCTATGTGGAGGTAAATCCTGGCATCCACTCTCAGAAAACACATCACCAAACTCAGATATAAAGGAGGGTAAAGTCTTAGTAGTTACAACAGGAAAATATGTATTAAGACAATTGTCAATGCAATAATCACCCCAATCCAGTATCTGCCCAGCTTGCCAATGAATAGTTGGATTGTGCTTGCTAAGCCACGGCAAACCCAGAATCACAGGCACAGGGAGACCTTCCAACACAAAACACAAGATCAATTCTTGATGAAATTCACCCATTCGTAATGTGATATCATGCACCACGTGAGACAAACACTTCTGAGCAAGAAGTGCAGAATCAATAGCGAATACAGGAATGTTTTTTTCTAATTCACTTGGTGACAATACGTGCATATGGACAAACTGAGCAGCAATCAGGTTCACCCCTGCCCCACTGTCGATAAACACCTCAATCCCCACAGTATTGGACCATAGCGCCACCTTGGCACTCAGGAGAAATAGGGTACTACCAGTAAAAGACAATTGCATATTGTCTGACTCTCCTCTCACTCCACCAAGAGTCAAATGAGAATTAAATATCTTTTCTCTCTCTTTTTGCCGTTGCATGTCTGGACATACATTGATAAAATGTCCCCTTTTTCTGCAGAAAAAACACACTCCCTTCCTATTACCAGTGGATCCAGGGATAACTCCCCCTAACTGCATGGGTTTTTCTTCCGACCCAAACCCAGGAGTAGCTTAACCCAAAGTGTCAGAGGAAGAAGATACATTACGTAATAAAATGTCCTGAGAGAGTGGGCCCTTCGATCTCTCTCTCAGGCGTCTATCAATGCGTACAGCAAGAGACATAGCAGCTTCCGAAGACTCAGGATTCTTATGAAAGGCCAAAGCATCCTTTAGCCTCTCAGATAATCCCTGACAGAACTGACTATGGAGAGCCGAATCATTCCACTCAGTATCCGTAGCCCACCTCCTAAACTCAGAGCAATAGGTCTCCGCAGAACGCTATCCCTGACGCAGACCACGTAACTTGGTCTCAGCCAAAAAGGTCCGATCTGGGTCATTATAGATGAGACCCAGAGCTCTGAAAAATTCATCCACTGATTGGAGGGACTGTGATACGGTCGGTAGAGAAAAAGCCCAAGACTGGGCATCCCCTTTAAGCAACAAAATAATCACACCCACTCTCTGTCTCTCATCCCCAGATGAGTGTAGACGTAGCTTAAAATACAATTTGCATCTTCCCTGAACTGAATAAAATTATCACTTTCCCCCGAGAATGTATCCGGGAGGGCAACCTTTAGTTCCAAGACAGGCCTGGTAACCACCACTAGGATCAGTCAGCTGTGGTCTCTGAATTTGTGAGACAGTGGTGCAGAGGTCAGCTACCTCCAGAGACAGCCCCTGCAGCTGTCTTGCCAGTGCAGCGATAGCATCCATGGCAGAACTGATACAGACAAACAAAATGATGGTTATTCAGTGGTTTATAATGTCAGGGATGCGGTGTGCGTGGGAAACTCCACACCGAGCACAGGAGGAAAGGGGATAGGAACTAGGCCTAAAAACTAGGGTAAAGAAGAAGGTCACCTCCAAGAACAACCCTAATCCAAGTCCTGACTACCTATCAGTATTAACTGACCTCGATGGTAGGAAAGTTCATACACAGAAACCTAGAGCCCTAACACACCCTGTAAGACCCTGGTATAGTGATAGGACTTGAGACAACCTATTACTCCACCAGAAGGATGAACAGGCGTCTCCCTCAGGCCTAAATACAAATACAACACTTAACTTCACGTGGAGCAAAGGCAGCGCCAGGAGCTCAACTGAGATCCAACAACCAGCAGGCCAGAGTCCAGAAACTGAACCTATAAACCGCACCCCCAGGGGTAAGCAGTAATAAATAGGGGAAGTTAAATGATCAAACCGACAACATCTGCCAGAGGTGTGGTCATTACCAAAACAACACAGACACTAATGATCCACAAGGAACCATCCAGATTAACCCACATGTTGCCAGGCTCTCTGATATCCTGGCCCCTGTCACGGCCCCTGTGTCCACTTTATTTGTCAGTCGCCAGGACTACGGGATGAACAAAGTCATTCCACTGCTTAATATCCTGTAACAGATGCTGGTACATCTGGCTGGTAAGGGGACTGGAGAGGCGGCGCCTACATCTCATGGCCACATCAGCCCTGTGGAGGCTGAACTGGTGGAGAAGGAGGAGGAGGAGGACATTTGAGCACAAGCAATGTGTAGCAAAATGGGTGGTTTTTCTACACAGGTCACAGAAGAGGAGGAGGAGGAGCAGGAGGAGCAAGAGGGAGATGAGGCAAATGACCCAGGCAAACCGTGTCAGCATACACTGGAGATAAAGGCAGGGAGTCCCTACAAGTCACTTGTGCAAATGGTCCGATGCATGCTCACTTGCTTGCGTAGTGACAGCTGAATTGTAACCATTTGCCACACTACTGGCTCTCCACCATGTGAGACCCTTGCTACAGGTCCAAAATGGGGGACTTTTTTACATCCGCTGAGAGGAAGGACAAACTGAACTACTATAAAGACATTCTATGTAGTCAGTAGAGATGTCGCGAACATAAAATTTTCCGTTCACGAACGGCAAACGCGAACTTTTGCAAATGTTCTCGAATGGGCGAAACGGGCGAACCGCCATTGACTTCAATGGGCAGGCCAATTTTAAAACCCACCGGGACTCTTTCTGGCCACAATAGTGATGGAAAAGTTGTTTCAAGGGGACTAACACCTGGACTGTGGCATGCCGGAGGGGGGGTCTATGGCAAAAATCCCATGGAAAATTACGTAGTTGACGCAGAGTTTTAATCCATAAAGGGCATAAATCACCTAACATTCCTAAATAGTTTGGAATAATGTGCTTTAAAACATCAGGTATGATGTTGTATCGATCAGGTAGTGTAACGGCTATGCCCGGTTCACAGTGACAGACCAAACTCCCTGTTTAATGCACTGCAAACAACCGCAAACAGTCCATTTGCACAACCGCAAACTCACCATTTGCACAAGGTTGGATATCAAGCTAGCCATGTCCCGTTCCTTGTCCTCACTGATGTCATTGAAGGTCTCTTCCTCCACCCAGCCACGTACAACACCAAGGGTCCCCGAAAGGTGACAACAAGCCCACTGGGACGCCTGCTGTGTTTGGTCTTCCACCTCCTCAAAGTCACCTTCCTCCTCTGACTCCTCTTCTTCAGACTCCTCTCTCTGCGTTGCCTCTCTCTGTGTTATTATAAGGTGTGTTAAGTAGTACTATTCCTATCAGTTTAATCTGTGTTACTTCCACTAGTATTATTATTATTATTATTAATATTATTATATGGTGTGTTAAATAGTACTATTCCTATCAGTTTAATCCCTGTTACGTCCCCTATCAGGGGACGTGTATATGGCATCGATTTTAGGAACCGGGAGATGGAAAAAGATGCTTGGTCGGTCCTCCTACTTCAAATTTGGGGCACTGCGCATGCAATCGAATGTGCCACCAGATATAAGCGGCGTGTTAAGTAGTACTATTCTTATCAGTTTAATCCCTGTTACGTCCCCTATTAGGGGACGTGTATATGACATCGATTTTAGGAATCGGGAGATGGAAAAAGATGCTTGGTCGGTCCTCCTACTTCAAATTTGGGGCGCTGCACGTGCAATCGAATGTGCCACCAGATATGAGCGGCATGTTAAGTAGAACTATTCTTATCAGTTTAAAGGGACACTGACAGGCCCAATAAGCATATTTAGGTATATATATGACAGTACAGGTCTTATCAAGTGTATTAAAATCATCTAAGTATCCCCCCTGTCCACCTTATAAATACCGAAAATGAAAGTTTTATAACCTGCTTGTCTCGTCTCCAATCTGCCCAAGGGGCAGCGTTTCATCTCAAAATGCGCCCAGCCAGCCGATCCCAACTGCCGTTCTGAAGCCCCGCCCAGCTCATCAATATTCACTTCACTGGGCGGCGGCTACAACTCTCCCCGACTCAAGATCCTGCGCATGGCCAATTCAATCCTCTGGGCACGTCCTCCGTCTAATCTTCAGCACATGCGCCCGGCCGGGGTCACATCGCGCCTGCGTACTGACAGTCTGCGTCTTAGAGGCCGCTGCAGCCTCTGCTTTATGCGCATGCGCTGGGAACTTGAGTCGGGGAGAGTTGTAGCCGCCGCCCAGCGAAGTGAATATTGATGAGCTGGGCGGGGCTTCAGAATGGCAGTTGGGATTGGCTGGCTGGGCGCATTTTGAGATGAAACGCTGGCCCTTAGGCAGATTGGAGACGAGACAAGCAGGTTATAAAACTTTCATTTTCGGTATTTATAAGGTGGACAGGGGGGATACTTAGATGATTTTAATACACTTGATAAGACCTGTACTGTCATATATATACCTAAATATGCTTATTGGGCCTGTCAGTGTCCCTTTAATCCCTGTTACGTCCCCTATCAGGGGACGTGTATATGGCATCAATTTTAGGAACCGGGAGATAAAAAAAGATGCTTGGTCGGTCCTCTTAATTCCAATTTGGGGAACTGTGCGTGCGCGGTGTAATGTACTGTGCAATCCCAATATGTGTGGTGTGTTAAGTAGTACTATTCCTATCAGTTTAATCCCTGTTACGTCCCCTATCAGGGGACGTGTATGGAATAGATTTTAGACAACCACAAAGAGTTGTCAATAGTTGACACACTCATGACATAAATTGTATTCCTCTATGCGTCAATCTTGGTGTAGTGATGACTGTGCTTGTGCGCACGTTTGGGAGCTTGCAGGCGATGGGGGTTTTTCAAAGCCTATGGTCATGCTGAGGTAGTTCAGTGACAGTTAAGTGACCCAGAAAACAATGATTCTGCAGTGTGGGCCCATTGTTGGCCTAGTAGGCTTTAATGATCACCTGAGATGATCACAAAGAAAATTTATGTTTTTTCTATGCAAAATTATCCAACCGATCCCTTTTGGTCTGTTCACAATGAAGCAACGACCTTATCATCTGGGGTGTGCCAACATTGCCATTGCCAACACACTCATAGAGGTGGTCGCTTCATTGTGATATGCAAGCCCCTTCACCACAACAAGGTAACGATCATGAACGGGAATTGACACATGTATGTGCCTTTTTTTTGTTTGGTTTTTGAAGCCACAGTGCAGCACCAGGGGCCAAAAAAATTTATGTTTCCCAGGCAGAAAGTGCCCTAAAACATTGCGGCTTGAACCCTTGTTGGTGGCGGATAAGTCACGCAAGTCATCCGGCATTCAGAGATAAAATACAGCAGCGTGTGGACCATTTTTAGCCCAAGGCAGCTCATCTCAGTCATTAGGCCTTTTTTAGTCGAATGTATCGCCCACTGTCAGTCCCTTCGGGATCCATCCCTCATTCATCTTAATAAAGGTGAGGTAATCCTAGACTTTTTTGACCTAGGCGACTTCTCTTCTCAGTGACAATACCTTCTGCTGCACTGAAGGTCCTTTCTGACAGGACACTTGAAGCGGGGCAGGCCAGAAGTTCTATCGCAAATTGGGATAGCTCAGGCCACAGGTCAAGCCTGCACACCCAGTAGTAGAGGGGTTCATCGCTCCTCAGAGTGTCGATATCTGCAGTTAAGGCGAGGTAGTCTGCTACCTGTCGGTCAAGTAGTTCTCAGAGGGTGGGCCCCGAAGGGTTGTGGCGATGCGTAGGACTTAAAAAGCTCTGCATGTCCTCCATCAACAACACGTCTGTAAAGCGTCCTTTCCTTGCCGGCGTGGTCGTGGTAGGAGGAGGATTACTTTCACCTCTTCCCCTGTTAGATTCCCGTTGTGCTGTGACATTACCCTTATATGCTGTGTAAAGCATACTTTTTAATTTATTTTGGAACTGCTGCATCCTTTCCAACTTCCGGTATTTGGTAACATTTCAGGCACTTTCTGCTTATACCGGGGATCTAGTAGCGTGGCCACCCAGTACAGGTCGTTCTCCTTCAGCCTTTTTATACAAGGGTCCCTCAACAGGTACGACAGCATGAAAGACCCCATTTGCACAAGGTTGGATGCCGAGCTCCTCATGTCCCGTTCCTTGTCCTCACTGATCTCACTGAACGTCTGTTCTTCCCCCCAGCCACGTACAACACCATGGGTACTAGATAGGTGACAACGAGCACCCTAGGATGCCTGCTGTGGTTGATCTTCCTCCTCCTCAAAGCCACATTCCTCCTCTGACTCCTCTTCCTCAGACTCCTCTTCCAGCGTTGCCGCAGGTCCAGCAAGCGATGCTGATAAGGCTGCTTCTGGTGGTGATGATGGTGACCACAACTCTTCCTCATCACGCTCATCTACGGCCTGATCCAGCACTCTTCGCAGGGCACACTCCAGGAAGAAAACAAATGGGATGATGTCGCTGATGGTGCCTTTGGTGCGACCGACTAGGTTTGTCACCTCCCTAAAAGGACGCATGAGCCTACAGGCATTGCGCATGAGAGTCCAGTAACGTGGCAAAAAAATTCCCAGCTCCGCAGAGGCTGTCCTAGCACCCAGGTCATACAAATACTCGTTGACGTTTTTTCTTGTTGGAGCAGGCGGTCGAACATTAGGAGTGTTGAATTCCAACATGTCGGGCTGTCGCAAATCAAGCGCCTCACTGGCATGTTGTTTCGGCGCTGAATGTCTGAAAAGTGCGCCATGGCCGTGAAGGAATGCCTGAAATGGCCACACACCTTCCTGGACTGCTTAAGGACGTCCTGTAAGCCTGGGTACTTATGTACAAAGTGTTGTACGATCAGATTACACACATGTGCCATGCACGGCACATGTGTCAACTTGCCCAAATTCAATGCCGCCAACAAATTGCTTCAGTTGTCACACACCACTTTGCCGATCTCCAGTTGTTGCGGAGTCAGCCACTGATCCACCTGTGCGTTCAGGGCGGACAGGAGTGTTGGTCTAGTCTGACTATCTGCTTTCAGGCAAGTCAACCCCAAGACGGCTTGACACTGTCGTATCCGGGATGTGGAATAGCCCCTGGGGAGCTGGGAGGGTGCCGTTGATGTGGAGCAAGGTGCAGCAGCAGAAGAGGACTCAGCCGAGGAGGTTATGGAAGAGGATGGAGTAGGAGGAATAGGAGGAGGTGGCAGCAGGCCTGCCTGCAAGTCATGGCGGTGTCACCAACTCCTCTGCAGAGCCACGCATTCCATGCTTGGCAGCCGTTAGCAGGTTTACCCAATGCGCAGTGTAGGTGATATACCTGCCCTGACCGTGCTTTGCAGACCAGGTATCAATGGTCAGATGGACCCTTGCCCCAACACTGTGTGCCAGACATGCCATGACTTCCTTTTGCACAATTGAGTACAGGTTGGGAATTGCCTTTTGTACAAAGATATTTCAGCCGGATACCTTCCACTGCGGTCTCCCAATAGCTACAAATTTTGTATGGTAAAATTTGTAGCTCCCAATAGCTACAAAGTTTGTATGGTAAATGCTGGTGGGCTAAGAGTTCAGACAAGCCATCTATCAGACGCCGGGCAAGAGGGTGACTTTGTGACATTGGATTCTTACGCTCAAACATGTCCTTGACAGACACCTGACTGTGGGCAGATGAGCAGGAACTGCTCAAGGCGAGAGGCGGAGTGGCGGGTGGTTGAGAGGGGGCAAGGAGGACAGCAGTGGTTGACGTAGCTGAAGATGCTGGACCAGGAGGAGGATGGTGGCTTTGAGTTTGTGTGCTGCTTTTACTCATGTGTTGATCCCATAGGCGTTTGTGATGTGAGATTATGTGCCTTCGCAAAGCAGTTTTACCTAGGTGGGTGTTGGACTTCCCACGACTCCGTTTCTTTTGGCACAGGTTTCAACTGGCATCGCTGTTATCAGAGGCAGACACACAAAACAAATGCCACACTGCTGAGCTTTGCAATGACAGCATTCTGGTGGTGGCAACAGCATGCGTTGATTGGCGTGCTGTCTGGCTGACCACGGGTGCCGATACATGCTGTCTGACTGTGCCACTAGCTCCTTGAGACAACCTCCCCCTGGTTCCAACTCGTCTCCTCCTCCTCTCTGTCTCCCCCTCCTCTCTGTCTCCCCATCTGAACTTTGTGTTCTTCTTCTCTTCAAGCGTGCATCCACGTGACATCCACGGACACATCGTCATCATCAACCGCTTCACTTGTATCTGACAACTCAGCAAAGGAAGCAGCAGCGGGTACAACATCATCATCATCACACCGTACATCCATGTGTGTAATGCTGCCTGACTGAGACATATCCCTGTTATCTACATCCTCTGGCAATAATGGTTGCGCATCACTCATTTCTTCCATCTGATGTGTAAATAACTCCTCTGACAGATCAAGTGAAGCGGCTGTGGTGCTAGTGTTGGTGGTGGCGGCAGGCGGGCGAGTGATAACTTGAGAGGTGCCCAAAGTTGAGCTGGAGGAGGATGGTGCGTCAAGGTTCCGAGTGGAAGCTGTAGAAGATTGGGTGTCCTGTGTTAGCCAGTCAACTATGCCCTCAGAACTTTTCGAATTCAGGGTACGTGGCCTCTGAACACTGGGCATTAGTCTAGGGCCAAAGGGTATCACAGCACCACGACCACGACGGCCCCTGCGGGGTGGCCTGCCTCTGCCTGTCATATTTTTTAGATAAGTTAAGTTGTACTATGCGTGCAAGCTACTGTGACACAAGATATGAGTTGCGCTGAAGTGACACTATGCACTGCACTGGGCCTTAAACACACAAACACGTGTGTGCAACTGACTGCTAGTTATTTACAGTCAAAATTGTTGTTTTTCTTTAAATGTAATTGAATGTGACACCAGATATGAGTTGCGCTGGTGACACAATGCACTTGCAGGGCTGTGAGCCTGACACACACGCTGGCAGGCAACTGCAATTTGATTACACAGAAAAAAAAAAAAGCAGACTGATGTTCTAGCCCTAAAAAGGGCTTTTTGGGGTGCTGTCCTTAAAGCAGAGATCAGATGAGTCCTTCAAGACTGCAGTGGACACTGAATACACTTGCCTAGCTATCAATTTCCCTATTAAATCATCAGCAGCTACACTGTCCCTCCTCTCACTAAGAATGCAGCTTCCGAATGAATCTAAAATGCTGTCCAGGAGGTAGGAGGGTCTGGGAGGGAGGGTCTGCTGCTGATTGGCTGGAATGTATCTGCTGACTGTGAGGTACAGGGTCAAAGTTTATTCAAAGTTTATTCAATGAAAATGTATAGGGGGCGGACCGAACATTGCATATGTTCGCCCACTGCGGCGAACGCGAACAAGCTATGTTCGCCGGCGAATAGTTCGGGACATCTCTAGTAGTCAGTTAGCCGCTGCCTATCTGCTCCATCTTCCATCCTCTTGCAGGTCTGACCGGGGGGCCCTCTGCGTATATGTTCCACTGCCATGGCTACTAGGGTGGGGTGGCAGGAGCAGTACCAGCTCCATCAGCAGCAGCCTGAGTCTAGAGTCGCTAATGAGTAGCTTTTCTCACCCGCATAGTGAAGAAACTACTCACCAGCAGCTAGACATAGAGCAGAACCTGAACCTGCAGGTAGTGGCATACTTGGAGTACACCCTGCCACCCCTTATCGAAGATACCCTGGAATACTGGGCAGCCAAACTGGATTTGTGGCCGCAACTGGCAGACTTTGCCCTGGAAAAGCTGTCCTTCCCGCCCAGTAGTGTGGCATCAGAGTGGGTGTTTATTGCGGCGGGGACCATAGTTACCCCAAGGAAAACTCGCCTGTGCACCCAAAATGTGAAGAGACTGACCTTTGTCAAGATTAATCAGGCGTTGATCGAGCCAGGATTTCCACCCACCTATGCCTGATGCATCAGATTAGATCATCCATGCTTCATCACCCAAACCTTGACAAGAGAGACAAGCTTCTTCTGGATACCTGCCTCATCTACTATTCTGATGCTTCCACCCGCCTGATGCCACATATCTGATGCCAAGTCTCCTAATGCTGCTGCTCCTGCCACCTCTACACTATGTCATCTTGCCACTCTGTGGTCTCCTCATGCTGCTGGTACCTCAACACTATGTCACCTTGCCACT
The DNA here is from genome assembly GCF_014858855.1 of Bufo gargarizans. Classification (NCBI taxonomy): domain Eukaryota; kingdom Metazoa; phylum Chordata; class Amphibia; order Anura; family Bufonidae; genus Bufo; species Bufo gargarizans. The sequence goes on from NC_058084.1 coordinate 208,024,404, forward strand.
CTGTGGCCTCCTCATGCTGCTGCTGCCACCTCCACACTCTGATATTGTGCCACTCTGTGGTCTCCTCATGCTCCTTCTGCCATCTCACCACTATATTATTGGGCTACTCTGTGGACTTCTCAAGCTGTTCTCCCACCCTCCCCACTCCATGACTGGGCCACTATTTAGCCTTTTTGGCCTGGATGACATCACCATCTTCTGATCTGTCAGAAGGAAGGAAAAATGAGGCACACAATCCTGAAAGTGTAGCAGCTGTAAGGCCTGTATGGTCCCATCAGAATTGGCTTATGATTTGGTAGCCAAAAGCAGGAGTGGGTACAAAACACAGAAGGCATGCAAATATTCAATTCACGTGTCATCTCTGTTTTGGATCCACTCCGTTTTTGGCATTAGCAATTCGGATGGATTACTGACCAAAATCAGACCGAGTGAAGGCAGATGCTCAACAGACAGGATCTGTTTTTTGGGGATTATTGTTCTGACAGATCAGAGGAAGGGCAAAATAATCAGTGGCGTCAACACAAACTTACTGCTGACACCATCTCCTCTCTGTCGGGGAGCTCTACTTCTTTAAGCGTTTAATAGAACAGGTTCTGTAGATATCTATGTGGAATAAGCTGACGACGGTGTAAAAGAAGTGAGCTTCTTCTTGGAGCTAACATTGACCTGTAAGTTCATACTTGAGTTATTTGGTCAGTTTTGGCCCCCTGACTGCCCAAATAAGTGAAGTGTGCATTGATTCTAAGAGCGACGCCTGTCATCTGTGTGTCATACTGACTCACAGTATTGTTTCACTACCACAGCAGACTCCCTATGCATGTTACTGCAAGGCACAGTGTTCTACACCACTATACAGGCTTTCTTCAGCCAGGAAATAGCTGTTTTTCAATGTGATTCGCTGCGAATAAATTCAGATCGAATCAAATTGTTTTAGAAAATTCGGCGAACCGGCCAAATCGAATTTTTGAAAAATTCTCTCATCTCTAATGTCAATGGTAATAGTATAAAAATAAAATGGCGACAAAGCACAGAAAGAAGAGAATGGCTAATTACATGAGAGCATGGCTACAGGACAATAGCACACTTAAGTGGATCTGTTGTTGGACTCTGTTGATCCACATTAATGCAGAGATCCAAATAGGTGCCTGGACTTATGGAGATGCAGTAAATGAAGAAACAAGATCCTGATCCTGAAGTGTTTTTGAAACAAGATTCCTTTTATTCCAGTAGAAGTAAAACCAAAATTAAAACATCCAAAATCATTGGACATGGTAATATTTATCCTAATTCTACTGTAATACAAGGAATCATGTTTTAAAAGTGCTGGTACTATGAACTTTCTTCTTTTACTGCAGTATAATTAACATAGTTAACCATGCTCACTTTTCAAAACTGAAATTAGTTGTATAATATGCAAAAAGTCATAAAAATGTTGTGAAAGTGACCTCAACCCTATATTATGACTTTTTGAACACATCATTCTGTCATGCAGAGCATAATAAATTCCCCCTTTATTGTTTACTTTTAGGGGTTAGGATCTGTCCTGATCATGTGATGGCCACAGATGCACAATGTTGGAATACTAAGCTCTGTACTAGACCTGTAAATGTAACAAGCATCACATGATCAGAGTGTTCAGGATTGTTAGTGTGCCCATCCATTTAAAATATACATGTTACACAATATTAAAGCAAAAGAGAGAGGAGAAAACAGGTAATAAGATTTTATATATGCTTACAGTACATTAGCTCACTATATGCTGACGGGTAAAGCACTTACTTCATAAATTACCAAATGGTTTCTTCTTGATTACAGTAGGATATGCAGAAGATAAGTGCAAATTGCTGCTCATGTAAATGAAACATGTTACAGACTAAGGGAGGGATATATCATTCCCAGTGGCGACTCTAGGAACAATACATAGGGGGGCACATAAGATACCACAGTCAAAAATGGGGGGGGGCATTAATATATTTCACCACTTAATCATACTACTGAAAAAAAACGAAATAATTATATATAAATAAGATTACATATATTACAAATACCTTTTTATTGTACTAATCTAATGCTTAAAAGACAAGCTTTCAGAGTTTTCCTTTCTTCCTTGGTATTGCTTCAGACCTGAGAAAGAGAGAAGCACTCTGGAAAACTTTTCTTTATAGTTTAAAGCAGTTTCAGCAAACACCAGGGCTGTGTAAATAATCCCATATGTTAAAGGGGGTCTGTCACCTCCATATGGTCATATACAGCACACCTATACAGGATTGTAACAGTACCTTTGTTCTTTTCTTTAGACTTGCACAAGCATATGAAGTTTAATTTATATGCAAATGCTGGTGCAAGTCTAAAGAAAAGAACAAAGGTACCGTTACAATCCTGTAAAATCCTGTACAGAGCCATGTACGCACTGTATATGGCCATATGGAGGTGACAGACTCCCTTTAAACATGTCACTAAAGAAGACCAATGAACAGACGCTCCCAGGCTTATTCACAAAAGGGTGAAGAGTTTGGAGAAGGGAACAATCTAGGACAACATAACTGAATAGAAAAGTGAGCTGATTTGGAGATTTTTTTTTCAAATTAGCTATGTTGTCCTATATTGTTCACTTCTCCTGACTTCTCCAAACTCTTCACCCTTTTGTGAAATAACCCTGTGGGTGTTGTTGGTGTGTGCAACTAATGCTACTTCTACTGCTTGTAATGCAGAATGCGGCATTCAAGGTTGCGTGTAACGCAGGGGTGCTTGTAATGCAAGGTGCGCTAGTCAGGGGTGCATGTAACGCAGGGTGCGCTGGTCAGGGGTGCATGTAATGCAGAGGGCGCTGTTCAGAGGTGCATGTAACGCATGGGGCGCTGGTCAGGGGTGCATCGCAGATAGAAAAGGTACTTACAGTGTTGATATGCTCTGTCCTCGTGCCTTCTTCAGCTAGGCGTGGTAGCAGGGGGGCGCGCAATGATGTTTCCTGATGTTAAATCCCCAAGCCCCTTTCTTTTCTGCCTCTGCAGGCCCTGCTAGGCTGAAATACACAGGCAGCCAATGGCAGTGCTGCCCTCTCCCTCCCAGCCAATAGCAGCTGAGGTGGGTGGGGAAAAATTCACTTGGCTGCCGACTGCCAAGGAGCCTGGGGTGAAGCGGATGGGCAGCATGGGCAGTACTGACAGATTGCCACTGAGATCGCCGCTTTACCAGTGGTGGAGGTGGCCAGCATTTTAAAGGGGAATCAGCGAAGGGGCTTGTGGGAATGGCAAGGAATAACCTAGGGGGGGCAATCGCCCCCCCCCCCCCCTTGCCCCCCTGTAGTGACGCCTATGATCATTCCCCTTATTTCTGTTTTTGGTGTAGAAAAGCCACAAATTCAGCAGATCTGTGACTTTTCAATGCGTTTGCGAATTTTCTAGTCGCAATCTGCATTTTATGCTGCTCTCCCCACCTATAAAAAGGGGGCCTATGTTTTATTACTTAGCGATAGATGTGTTTTTGAAATTCAATGAATTGCATTGTGTAAGGCTGGTTTCACACTACTCATATTTGCCGGGTTACGGCCTGATATCTGCTGGTCCATATTATAGTTTATGGGGCTGGCAAGCATTAAGGTAGTGTCTGGCAATGTCGGATCCAGAGAAACTATAGTGTGAAACTATCCTAAGGGCTGTTTCACACGAGCGAATGCAGTGCGTGACATCCGCTGCATGAATATCAGCCAATACCCGATGCGGACAGCAGAAGCACGGAGCATTAACATGACTGATAATGCTCTGTGCCTCTCTGTGATCTCTTTACTACGAAATCAAAGTGAGATAAAGTTGTCACTGTGATTTCGTAGTAAAGAGATCGCAGAGAGGCACGGAGCATTATTAGTCATGTTAATGCTCCGTGCTTCTGCTGTCCGCATCGGGTCTTGGCTGTCATTTACGCAGCGGATGTCACGCACGGCATCCGCTCGTGTGAAACAGCCCTAACAATTTATAATATGGAGAAATATATGACTTCAAAACATATCTATACACATGACTGCCCTAAAAAATATTGGGCAGCCTTTGGAGGCAGCAAGAAAAGTATTACAGCAACTTGGCACCTGACACATTATTAGGGAATACAAAGCAGTACAATTCAGTACATTATTAAGGATAACTGACTCTGCATAAATGTCAGCCCCAGACTCAGTGTTGAGACAAAAGGCATTGTATTGGTAATAGTAGCAGTTAAATCTATTGCCTCTGTCTACTTGTCTTCTGCCCCTTCCCCCCTTTTCTTGGTTCTCCATAGAGTCTTGTGTGTAATGTCTTGTATAGGTGAAACTCAAAAAATGCAAATTAAAAGGAATTGCATTAATGCAGCATAAAATTTGAATATTGTGAAAAGGTTAAATATTCTAGGCTCAAAGTGTCACACTCTAGTCAGCTAATTAATCCATTCCCCCTGAGCAAAGGGAACCTCAAAATTGTGACTCTGGGGTTTCATAAGCTGTAAGCCAAATACCAAATAAAGGCTTGAAATATCTCGCTTTGCATGTAATGAGTCTATCTCATATGTTACTTTCACCTTTTAAGTTGCATTACGGAAATAAATGAACTTTGCACGATATTCAAATTTTTCGCGTTTCACCTGTATGTTAAACCAGACTGACTGCTTCTTGTGTTCAGACTTTGTTCAGACTGTGTTCAGACTTTGCTTTGAGGACAACTTTTCTGCTTAGAAGCTGGAGTAAAATACGACATTTTACCCTGATGACTCACATCAATTATCTCACTGCCTGCCACCAGTCTACCTCTGACACCTTTGTCAGATCCTGAATTCTGATTGTATTATGTCAAACTGATGCAAACGGCTGATTGGTACTTTTTGTCATCCAGGTTTAGGTGTGCCACATAGTAAGTGTATACTGTTCTATAGGTAAGCAATGGATTTGTTTTGCTATAGATGTATGGATCTATGGATCTCTAGGATTCAATTGGACTTAATTCGACTGTATCATTTACCTGACAAATTGTCTCATAGCCAGCTTTGCAAAGGTGAAAGGGATGCCTAATTGATGCTCAATTAATGTGAGATCATGACTAAGAACAACACTGTTCGAAACGCGTAGATAGTGGGGACAAGTGGGTTACAGTGTCACTGTTGCTGGTTGTACCTATACTGTGGTGACAAAAATAAAGACCGGGATTTTCACTACATCCTTTTGGTGCTGAAACCTTTTTCTACTTGTGTATTTACCTTGGACTGGCTTGAGTCCGCCCCGTGCACCGTCACACAGGATCGAAAGGTGAGCTGGCTACAAACTTTTCTACTATACTATCAATTAATGTTTATATTTTTTTTTTGTTTAATTTAACTATAATGAAGATTTAAACTTGAAAATAAAATGATAGACAAATAGTAATATGATCTCTGAAAAAGACAACACATACACAAAGCTCCAAAATTAGTGAACTAGAAACAAAGGATACAGTACTTGGAAACTAAATGAAACCTTTGTAGGCACTTGTACAGATAATGATTTTAGAAATTTCTTAACATTATTTTTAATCCTTTATAAAAATCTCTTAAAATATATAGTTTTTTTAAAGAAAGCAGGAGAATGTGAATCTTGTATCTTCAGAATCTGTAAACAATTACAGAGTACAGATAGGACACATCAGAAAACACTTCTGTCAGTGCTTCTGCCATAAAACTGCAAGCATCTTCTTTTCTTCTTTATATTACTTTTGTACATGAGCCATAAATACACAGGCATAACTTTAAAAAAAATGCAGAAAAAGCAACATACCAGCATAATCCTGATTTCTGCTGCTGCTTGACACAAAGACAGAGAAATATTGTATCATCAAATCCTATAGTGAGCACTACAACTCATCATTTGAATTATTCATTTACAAATATATGAAGTTAAATATATCAAATTAAAACATTTCATGTACCTATTATATATATATATATATATATATATATATATTACATTTGTATTTTATTGGGATTGTGTGTGATAGAACAACACAAAGTAGCAAGTGTGTGAAGTGAAAAGAAAATTATACATGGTTTTCAAAAATGTAAATAAATAAAAATATGAAAAGTGTGGAGTGCATTTGTATTCAGACCCCTGTACTCTGCTACCTCTAAATAAAATCCAGTGTGACCAATAGCTTTCAGAAGTCACCAAATTAGCAAATGTATTAGATTAATTTACAAACCAGATTCCAAAAAAGTTGGGACACTAAACAAATGTAGGCTTAGATAAGTCCAAGAGAGGTGGTAAATTAGTGTTAGGTACCCGTCTGCGGAAGCCACCTTGACGCCTGGTAGATGGCCCGACACACGTTTGATCAAATATGTGCGCTAAGAGCTTCAATTTTTCCTTTTATAATTTGACTAAGTGCTAAACCAAAGGGCATTATCCTGAAAGTTCTCTGGAATCTTGAATTTGCTACATGGAACACACACGGCCGCAATCTCTTGGAATGGTCTTCTTGTGGTTGACTGCTAACCAACGGAGGTCAGAAGACACCGATAAAGATCTTGTAGGATCCTGTATCTCTTACATAAGATGATTGGAAGAGAACAAAAAGCACCCAAAATGTGTCAATAGTGGAGACCACAGACATTTTTCGGGACATCTCCAGTTGAACTGTGAACTGATACCAACCACAGCAATCCCTGGAAATTAATATTGAACTGTGGATGGTGGCACCATTAATGTTATGTGCCTATAAGTAATATTTGTGTGCAGGACATGCCATTAAGTGATTCACCCCACCAATAGGTTTTTATTTGGTACCAATTTGTTATTTTATGCTAATTGTATTTTAGTATTGTCATGTATTTTACTTATTGGACACAGCAGGTCCTATTCTAATAAATTTACTGTGCATCATATGGTCCAAGTGTTGTGAGTGCTCACTCCCCTTCTTTTTCACTAAACATATTGTGAATAAAAACTGAATGCAATGATGTGGAGATGGCAAATGTCAATATTTTATTTGTTATAGAACGTAGATGACAGATCAAACGTTTAATCCGAGTAAATGTATCATTTTAAAGGAAAAATACGTTGATTCAAATTTTCACGGTGTCAACAAATAAGAGGCTGGAAAAAGTAAATTTGAGCATATAACGAAGAGCTGGAAGAACACTAATTAGGTCAATTGGCAACATGATTGGGTATAAAAAGAGCTTCTCAGAGTGGCAGTGTCTCTCAGAAGCCAAGATGGGTAGAGGATCACCAATTCCCACAATGTTGCGCAGAAAGATAGTGGAGCAATATCAGAAAGGTGTTACCCAGCGAAAAATTGCAAAGACTTTGCATCTATCATCATCAACTGTGCATAACATCATCCGAAGATTCAGAGAATCTGGAACAATCTCTGTGCGTAAGGGTCAAGGCCGTAAAACCATACTGGATGCCCGTGATCTCCGGGCCCTTAAACGACACTGCACCACAAAAAGGAATGCTACTGTAAAGGAAATCACAGAATGGGCTCAGGAATACTTCCAGAAACCATTGTCAGTGAACACAATCCACCGTGCCATCCGCCGTTGCCAGCTGAAACTCTACAGTGCAAAGAAGAAGCCATTTCTAAGCAAGATCCACAAGCTCAGGCATTTTCACTAGGCCAGGGATCATTTAAAATGGAGTGTGGCAAAATGGAAGACTGTTCTGTGGTCAGACGAGTCACGATTCAAAGTTCTTTTTGGAAATCTGGGACGCCATGTCATCCGGACCAAAGAGGACAAGGACAACCCAAGTTGTTATCAATGCTCAGTTCAGAAGCCTGCATGTCTGATGGTATGGGATTGCATGAGTGCGTGTGGCATGGGAAGCTTGCATGTCTGGAAAGGCACCATCAATGCAGAAAAATATATTCAGGTTCTAGTACAACATATGCTCCCATCCAGACGTCATCTCTTTCAGGGAAGACCCTGCATTTTTCAACAAGATAATGTCAGACCACATTCTGCATCAATCACAACATCATGGCTGCGTAGGAGAAGGATCCGGGTACTGAAATGGCCAGTCTGCAGTCCAGATCTTTCACCTATAGAGAACATTTGGCGCATCATAAAGAGGAAGGTGCAACAAAGAAGGCCCAAGACGATTGAACAGTTAGAGGCCTGTATTAGACAAGAATGGGAGAGCATTCCTATTTCTAAACTTGAGAAACTGGTCTCCTCGGTCCCCAGACGTCTGTTGAGTGTTGTAAGAAGAAGGGGAGATGCCACACAGTGGTGAAAATGGCCTTGTCCCAACTTTTTGGGGATTTGTTGACACCATGAAATTCTGATTCAACATATTTTTCCCTTAAAATTGTACATTTTCTCAGTTTAAACTTTTGTTCCGTGATTTATGTTCTATTCTCAATAAAATATTAGAAGTTGGCACCTCCACATCATTGCATTCAGTTTTTATTCACAATTTGTATAATGTCCCAACTTTTTTGGAATCCGGTTTGTATTCACAGTATAACTACAGCTGTTCTGTGAAGGCCTCAGAGGTTTATTTGTGAACATTAGCAATCAAACAGCATCATGAAAACCAAGGAACACACCAGATAGGTCAGGGATAAACTTGTGGTGAATTGTAAAGCAGGGTTAGGTTATAAAAAAAACTATAAACATCTCACGGAGCACTGTTCAATCCATCATCCAAAAATGGAAGGAGTATGGCAGAACTGCAAACCTACCAAGACATGGCCGTCCACCTAAACTAAAAGCCCAAGCAAGGAGAGCACTAATGAGAGAAGCCGCCAAGAGGACCATGGTCACTTTGGAGGAGCTGCAGAGATCCACAGCTCAGGTGGAAGAATCTGTCCACAGGACAACTATTAGTCATGTACTCCACAAATTTGGTCTTTATGGAAGAGTGGCAAGAAGAAATCTATTTTTGAAAGCAAGCTATAAAAAGTACCAATTGCAGTTTTCCACAAGCCATCTGGGGGACACAGCAAACATGTTGAATAAGGTGTTCTGTACAAAAAAAAAGAGCAAGGATTTTACAAGGTAGAAAATCTCATTTTATTCTATATAAATCACATGATCATTACAGGTAATGCTCAAGAGGGACAGGGCATGGAGACTGGGCCACAAAAGGGCTCTACAATGTGGAGAATCACATTGGAGAATGGGGAATAATGTGACCATACAAACAATTAGCAGAGTCTATGAACATTGGTGTAGTTGCGGGTGCAAATGCTGTTCCCTAATATTGAACAACTACCTGACTCTTGTTCATAGAGTCTAGCCATAGGATACTGTAGGGTATGGATGGATGGTGCAGTACTACTAATAAGGATGGCATATAACAATAAACTGCAAGCCCCTCGTCCCACCCTAATCGAGATACCTTGTTACCTACCCATGTTGCTGCTGTAAAATGGTGACACGGTTCCCCCACTGCTTCAACCTCGACGCGTGTTTCGTCACGTAGGCTTCGTCAGGAGGTATAAACACACTAAGACAAACTTGGGCATATAAGGGCTAAAGAGGAGGGATTAATTATCACTAACCATGATCATCTGTACTAGGGGTGTTCCGGCGCGATACCGCTCATGTTGTGAGACTGCCTCCTTCAGCACTCCCTGGTCATCAAATTGCGACCTGATTCCAGCACTTCCGGGTGGCAGTCATACAGCGCATGAGCTGGCCTCGTCATCCCCCAATCATATGATCGCTAACTGGTCACCTGGTCCTGACATCATGGACATGTGACCATCTCCCAGGTCCTTCAACCATAGCTGAAAATGCTCCCAGGTCCTAAATGCAGCTACTATGAGCAACTACCAATCATTGAGCTAAAGCTAATTGTCTATAACTCAGCACACCTCTCGATTATCTTCATTTCAGCTCATAGGTCAATTCATAAAATACAAATATAATCTCAAGATCATTTCATAGTAGAATATATATTAACACTACCATGATTAAGTTGTAGGGAGAGGGAGGGGGGAGGGGGGAGGAAGGGAAACCATCCTCTCATCCATTCATACAGGGAAGGCACAAATCCAAATCACTAAATGGATACATGATCTATACATTAAACCAAACCTCCGTGCAGAGGAATAAAGTGAATGTGTGCTCAGATCACTTATATGATAACAGTAACATTTCATGTGAATAATTGTTACCAAAATATAAAAAGTGCATTACATGGTAAGCGACACCAACCCCCAATAGCTGGCTGCAGGGCGATTGATCCCAGAGAAAAGATAGGAATCAGCTGCGCCGCAAATGCCAGTGGTGGGTCAGATCCGCCCCAACTTCAAAGTGAGGTTCATGTCCAAATGAGGATGGAACAGACCCACCCATTAGGTGGCCCAGTCCCCCGTCAGATGGACAGTGTGCCTAGCGATTCCCCAAACTGGTGCTGAGTACAATGCTGCTGGTGCACCCACCCCCCAGTGGGCTACAGCAGAGAAGCCAATCCACCTCACAGACTTGACCTGTCAGCCGTGCGCAGTGGGGGGTGAGCTTCACCACAACCGCATAAAAATAAAAAATGTATGGGTGAGCTGTCCACCTAAGGGCGGACTGAACCACTCATAATTATGGGACATCCATCCTTGAAAAAAAAAAATAAGGTGTTTTTTTGTAATAAGGTGTTCTGGTCAGATGAGACCAAAGTTGAACTTTTTGGCCTAAATGCAAAACACTATGTGTAGTGGAAAACAAACACTGCACGTCACCCTGAACAAACCATCCCCCACCATGAGACATAGTGTCATCATGATGCTGTGGGGATGCTTTTCTTCAAAAAGGGACAGGGAATCTGGTCAGAGTTGATGCAAGATGGATTGAGCTCAATACTAGGCAATCCTGGAAGAAAACCCGGTAGAGGCTGCAAAAGACTTGATACTGGGTCCAAGGTTAACCTTCCAGCAGGACAATGACCCCAAACATACAGCCAGAGCTACAGTGGAATGGTTCAAATCAAAGCATATTCATATGTTAGAATGCCACAGTCTCAGTCCAGACCTAAATCCCATTGAGAATCTGGGGCAAGACTTGGCAATTGCTGTTTACAGATGCTCTCCATCCAATCGGAGCTTGAGCTATCCTGAAAGAAGAATGGGCAAAAGTTTCAGTCTCTAGATGTGCAAGGTGCAAGGCTGGTAGAGGCATACCCAAAATGATTGCAGCTGTAATTGCAGCAAAAGGTGGTCCTATAAAATATTGACTTAGGGAGGAAGGGGGGTCTGAATATACATGCAAGCTACACTTTACAGATTTATATGTATAAAAAATTTGGAAAACCAGTTATCATTTGCTTTTCACTTCACACATGCTTGCTACTTTGTGTTGGTCTATCACATAAAATTCCAAAATACAATGGGTATGAATACATGTTATAGGCACTGAATAGGCCCCAGTGATCATCCTGAATGAACACCGTTGTTCAGGCAGACAAAAAACACTACTGTTTAGAACAAAATGTTTTTAGTCTGTCTGGCTGCAGAAAGGAGCCATTTCTGAGGATTTTTTCTTGCAATTGCATATACAGTACATATCCCTCATGCAAATAGGGACCCGAACTTTTGAGCACTAAAATGGCTGTAAAAATGTCATGAAAAGGGCTAGAGGGCTGCAAATGGCATCAAAATGTGGTTAAGAGCATGGCAAGTGCTCTGCAAAAAGTGGATAGGGAAATGATCTAGGAGTATAAGGTCCATATGGAGTAGGAGGTTGAGGAGGCGGTGGATGTGGCAGTGTAGCAGCGGTGGAGGAGTATGTAGCCTACACAGTTTTTGGGTTTTAAATTTATTTTTAGCTTTTTAAATTAGGGTACACCCTAAAACATTGGGAAATATAACCTGTGATAACCCCCTCCAGTCGTGCTAAAGCCACTTCTAAGGCGTAAAGTGCAAGTTCAGGCCATGTGCCCAATTTGGAGACCCAGAAGTTGCAGGGGGCAGAACCATCAGTCAGTTCATGTAGGAGTGTGCAAACATACTGCCCCACCATGTCACACGTCCCCATGATGTTCACGATCCAATTGGATATCTGCTCTATCAACATTCAATGTTCTTTTCTGCGCCTACCATGGTGATCACGGTTATCGGCAAATCAAGGTTCCACCCCAGAGAGAAAGGGAGACCTCAACCAAGGGAGGTCAATGGCTGCAATGGGATGAAGCGGAAATGTGGGAGAAGCTAATAAAACAGAAGAATTTTGAGGAAAGTAGGGGGCGTGCGGCAATTACCCACTCCCGACTCGGGGAGGTAGTGACGATAAATAGCAATACAGGACTCTTAAGATGCCCTGTTATTGGAATGATTAATAAAAAATTATAGGGAATGTTACTGTGGTATTTTTGATTTGTAAACTTTAGCCAGGAGAGGCCCTGCTTCCGCTTTGTTGACTTTAACTAACTTCTGCCTGATCGCACGTCCCTGTGACATCCACCATCCATTTAAATATCTTCTCTATCAACTTTCGATGTTCTTTTCTGAGCCTACCATGCTGATCACGGTTATCGGTGAATCACAGTTCCACGCCAGAGAGGGAGCGTGAGAAAGAGAGACCACATCCAAGGGAGGATTAATTGTTTCAAATTGAAAATGATAGAGCGGAAATATGGGACAAAGTATTAAAGCATAAATGTGGGACAACTTTTTAAAGTTTAAGCATTGAATGAAAGGAGGTGGTGCGCATCAATTAATGATGAATTTCTTAAATTCTAGTCCCTGTCAACTATGCAGAGCAGGGGTTTCTATCCGGCAAAATTTGAAAAAAAAAATTGAAAAATGTCACCTGAAAATGTAACAGACGGTTTTTTTTAACCTATGCAGAGGTGCCCCAGTGACGTCCACCATCCATTTTGATATCTTCTCTATCAACTTTCGATACTATGTTCGCATGGTTATCAGCGAATCAGGGTTCCACGCGGGAGAAGAGAGACCACATCCAAGGGAGATAAATGTATACATTTTTTTTGTGATCGAGCGGAAATATGGGAAAAGTTATTGAGGCGCAAATGTTGGACAAATTACTGAAGCGCAAATGTGGGAAAAGTTATTGAGGCGCAAGTGTGGGACAAATTACTGAAGCGCAAATGTGGGAAAAGTTATTGAGGTGCAAATGTGGGACAAATTACTGAAGCGCAAATGTGGGAAAAGTTATTGAAGTGCAAATGTAGGACAACTTGTTAAAGTTTATGCATTGAATGAAAGGAGGTGGCGAGCATCAATGAAAGAAGAATTTCGGAAATTGTATTCCCTGTCACCTATGCAGAGCAGGGGTTTATTCACGTCCAAAATAGTAAAATGTCAACCCAAGAATGTAACAGAAAAATTACAGTAGTTTATTAACCTGTCTACTTGGTAGAGCAGAGATCTATGACAGAAAAAATTGTTTATTGTCACCCCAAAAAGTTAAAAGAAAAATTATTGAAATTTATTAAGCTGTCAACTAGGTAGAGGAGGGGTATAGTACACCCAAAAATGTGTAAATTTCAACTGAAAATGTAACAGACAAATTTTATTTTATTTTTTTACCTGTCTACTAGGTATAGCAGTGGTACATCACACCCAAAAATTGTTGAATTCAAACCCAAAATGTAACATACAAATTTTTTTATATTTCTTTTGCCTGTCTACTAGGTATGGAAGCGGTGGTCTACTAGGTATGGAAGCGGCGGTGGAGGAGGACGAGGTAGCCAACACTGGTTTTTGGTTTAAATTTTTTTTTTAATTTTTAAATTAGGGTACACTCCAAAAGAGTGTGAAATATCCAAAATACAAGAATGAGCAATTGCGCTGCAGTATAACAATGGCTGGTTAAGGACGGTATACATGTCTATTCTGCACAAGGTACGGACAAGTCCTGTGGAATCCATGCCTGGTTCATTTTAATGAATGTGAGCTTGTCCACATTGGCTGTGGACAGGCGGCTGCATTTGTCTGTGATGACGACCCCTGCTGTGCTAAACACACGTTCAGATAATACACTGGCTGCAGGGCAAGCCAGCACCTCCAAGGCGTAAAGGGCAAGCTTAGGCCATGTGCCCAATTTGGAGACCCAGAAGTTGAAGGGGGCAGACCCGTCATTCAGTATGTGTAGGAGTGTGCACACATACTGCTCCACCATGTTGGTGAAATGTTGCCTCCTGCTAAGACGTTCCATATCAGCTGGTGGTGCTGGTTGTTGTGGCGTGCTGACAAAACTTTTCCACATTTCGGCCATGCTAACCCTGCCTTCTGAGGTGTTGGCGGTGCCCCAGCTGCGTTGGCGACCTCTTCCTTCGCCTTGTGCTTCCACTGTGCCCCTGCTGTCAGGTGGGAATGTCACCAGCAGCGCGTCTACCAGCGTGCGTTTGTACTCGCGCATCTTACAATCACGCTCCAGTGAGGGAATTAAGGACGGTACCTTGTCCTTGTAATGGGGATCCAGCAGCATGGCCACCCAGTAATCAGCACAAGTTAGAATGTGGGCAACTCGGCGGTCGTTGCGGAGACACTGCTGCATGTAATCAGTCATGTGTGCCAGGCTGCCCAGAGGCAACGAAAAGCTGACCTCTGTGGGAGGTGTATCCTCAGTGTCCTCTGTATCCCCCCAGCCACGCACCAGTGATGGCCATGAGCTGGTCTGGGTGCCACCCTGCTGTGAACACGGTTCCTCATCCTCCACCTCGTCATCCTCCAGAACTGTGCCCTGGCTGGACAATAGTGTACAGGGCCGGCGCCACCACCCGGAAAACCCGGGCAAGTGCCGGGGCCCCCTGCTCCTGGGGGGGCCCACTGTGCCCGCTCACTCCTGCAGCTGTGTCCTGCCTGTTTTGAATTCTAGGGCAGCTTACCGCAGCAATGCAGACAATTTTCGCCATGTGCACTGCTGGGGTAAGCTGCCCCAGAACTCAGAACAGGGTAGATGGAGGTTCGGTAGATAATCAATCCTATGCTAGAATGTAGTTGTCAGAAGGAGGTCTGTGACATCACTGGTCACATGCTCCTTCATGGTCACATGACAAACCCTGATCGCAGCAGCAGCTTGTTGAAGCAGGAGGGGCTGTGTGTGCCGGCAAGATGCAGAGTGAGGTAGGATGTGCTGCTGGAGTACATAGAACTTCGTGAGCAGAAGCATATGGAGCTCATATATGAGTGGGCAGGTGGAGCATTCAGGGGCAGTGGGGTTCAAGTGGAGTGGAATCTGGTGCAATTTAGGGAGTTTATCATACAGATCCGGGTGTACTCTGAGGACCATGATGTGTGTGTCTGTCTGTCCCTCCCTGCTTGTGTGTGTGTCAGTCTGTCTCTGTGTGTGTGCCCCTTTCTGTGTCTATGGCCTCATGCACACCGGCGTGTGCATCACGGATGCGGACCCATTCACTGGGTCCGCAATTGATCAATGGGAGGCACTATGGAGTGCTTCCGTGGTGTTTCTGTCCATGCCTCTTCACCGCAAAAAAATAGAAAATGTTCTATTTTTTGTGCGGTGCGGACGGATCATGGACCCATTCAGGTTGAATGGGTCTCAATCTGTCCCGGCTGCCGTACGGACATTGCCAGTGAATTGGGGACCACAAATTGTGGTCCCCAATGCACGGAACGGATGCATAACGGCAGTGTGCATGAGACCTGAGGCATTGCTTAGACTCCATCCCACAATCTAGCCAGTGCCTAATGGGTTACGGTTCAGACCACCTTCTGATAATTCCCTTTTAAACCTCAGTCCATGTCCCCTCAGTACTGGGAATCAGTGGGAGTTATATTATAAGGTAACAAAAGGTTGGAGTATAACTAAAGGTGGAATTCCCTTTTAATGCACCCTTAAGGTGGCCACACATTAGATAGAAGTTGGTTGATGATCGCACAGGTGTCTTGTCTGTGTGTGTGTGTCTGTCCCTGTGTGTGTCTGTCCCTGTGTGTGTGTGTGTCTGTCCCCGTGTGTTTGTGTCTGTCCCTGTGTGTGTGTGTGTCTGTCCGTGTGTGTGTGTGTCTGTCCCTGTGTCTGTCCCCGTGTGTGTGTGTCTGTCCCCATGTGTGTGTCACCATCATCATGCCCACAGTGCTCCCTTTGTCTTGACACAGCTGCATCAGAACATTCTGTGCTGGGCAAGATGAAGATGAGGCAGCACAGCCAGCCAGCATGGAGTCTGTGGTAGAGGCACAGGGAGGCACACTAAGGATGCAGGTAACACTACTACATGATCTACACTAGTGTTATCTGTGTTATCACATAGGACTGCAGCATGGGCGTCCGCACTGCTCAGCACCGCAGAGTGAGGAGCGGTATCTATCAGGAGCATGCACGCGCAGGGCCGGGCATGCACGGCAGTACAAAGCTCCGCCCACCTTCTGGGCGGGAAAGACATTGCGGAGTCGGAGCAAGAAGAAGAGCCGCCCGCAGTGTGCCAGCCGCTTCAGGACTCCACACTGAATGAATGAGCGAGAGTGACACTAACACAGTGAGTGACAGTCAGTGTCACAGACCAGTCAGTGTGACAGTACTCCCTGAGTGTTAGGTGTGGGGTGACCAGGAGGTATATGAAAGGGAAATACTGCCTGGTATTACATGGACAGCAGATATGGCATCCTCTGGGCAGTACTGTCTATGGTCAATTCATCCTTCACAAGCACCCTGACTGCCACCTGCTTGGCTATCAGTGAATGACAGTCAGTGTCACAGTGTGACTACTGAGTCACTCCCTGACCCTGAGTGTTAGGTGTGGGGTGAGTCACTGATAGCCGAGCAACAGGCAGTAAAGTGCCATGAGAGCCAGGCCAAGCAGATGGCAGTCAGGGTGGACCATAGACAGTACTGCCCAGAGGATGCCATCTCTGCTGTCCAGTATTGCCCCTTCAATCATATACAGCCTGCCCGCCTGGGCAGGGTGACCAGGCAGGCGGTATATGAAGGGGTAATACTGGTGGTAGGCCTGGTATTCTGCAGACCATCTGCTTGTAAGTTACATATGACAAAAGCCTGGAAGCGTTCAGGTACAGAACACATTTCATTTGTTGGCGACAAAATGCAAATTAACATATTGCTGAATGCTGAGACTATAACAAAGGGGTGCAAAAATAATATAGAATTAATAGACATTCAAGTGAAATAAGAAGAATTGGTCTTTCCTTTTGTGATGGCTTCCTATTTTAAAGTTTAGTCCCTGTACACAAACAGGGTTCCACCCTCTTATATCTGCAGTTAGGCTTCATACAAGTGCCCGTTTTATAATTCCATGTAGGAGGTTGCATTCTGCATGAAAGTTTTTTTTCCCCAAAGCTCGTTTTTGGAAACCATTTTTTGGTTCCACTTACAGTATAGGAAAGCATTATAGGTAATTAAGAAATATCTACTGTAGCTGTCTATCAAATAAATTATGGAAAATCATCATGGGTATGACTAATGTGGTGCATTGAATAATGTTTACATTAAAGGCACACTATAGTCGCCAGTTCCAGAACAACTACAGCTTATTATATTAGTTCTGGTGAGTATAATCAGCCCCTTCAAGCTTTTTGCAGTAAACCCTGTGTTTTCAGAGAAAATCCAGTGTTTAAATTACTGCCTAGGAATACATCCACTGACCACTCCTCATGGCAGCTAGAAAGAAGTGGCCAAAGGAGGAAAAAAGCGCTCATATGGGGAGTAGGTTCAGAACAGGCTTCCAAATTCAGGAAAAATGGTGTTGCTCACCTGCTGTCGTTGCACCTAATGTTCGGTGCAACTGTACTGGAGGTGAATAGGAGTGGTTTAAGTGTTGCTGGTTGGTGCTGCCGGTTACGTCCGTGTTCACCTTTGGTGGGGGCCAGGCCGCCATCTGGGTCAGTGTTTGAAGTATGTATCCACTGGACTCTGGGGTCGAGTGGAGGGCGGACCATTGGCGCAAAACACAACCAGAGTTTGTTTCAAACCAATAGTTTTTTTTGCTATTTTTGTTATCGTGACAATGTGTTTCGGGGTTCTGTGGACCCCTTTTTCAAGTCTAAAAAACATATACATACAAATTATATAAAAAGGGCTAATAGTAATAATAATAGTAGTAATAATAATATGGCCATCAAGCTTAGATTTGGATGTAGATATAAGTGGATGAATGGATACATATATACGTGAATACCATTATGTCAATAAAAAAAAATATATAATATAATAATAAAAAATAATAGTAATAAAAATATAAACAACTATCAATTGTAAAATATGAAAATAAAAATGTAAATATATATATATATATATATATATATATATATATACATATATAAGAGAGGCGCCAGTAGATTGCGTGGCTGAAAATAAATAGCTGGTGGTGAATAGCTGTTTGCAGGGCGCGTGTAAAGTTAAACAATCTTGATATAGATATGCGATATAAGTTTAGGCAGTTAAATATTTAATTTAATGGTAAAAATGCCATACGATTAGTCAAAAAAGATGCAGGATGGGCGTTGCATTATTGCTACAGCGTCACTTATGTAAGTTTTAGCTGAGGTTCAATGGACCTATACGGTGGATACATAATATATTTTAAAAAACAAGGGCATAATGTGCTATTGGGTGGTAATATAAGGACTGAGGGCGAAGGCATGATAAGGTGTATACAAGAGGAAATGGTGAGGGGAAGGAAGAGAGACGAGCGGCCATGTCCACGCCCACTTCGCCTTCTTTTTGCCGGCCCAGCGCGCGCTCCCAGCACACAGCATCTGGACGCCGCACGTGCCAGAAGCTGGGAGCAGCGCAACTTCCATCAGCAGCATTCACCGGTACGTACTCCAGCGCCGCTCGTCTCTCTTCCTTCCCCTCACCTTTTCCTCTTGTATACACCTTATCATGCCTTCGCCCTCAGTCCTTATATTACCACCCATTAGCATATTATGCCCATGTTTTTTTAAATATATTATGTATCCACCGTATAGGTCCATTGAACCTCAGCTAAAACTTACATAAGTGACGCTGTAGCAATAATGCAACGCCCATCCTGCGTCTTTTTTGACTAATCGTATGGGCATTTTTACCATTAAATTAAATATTTAACTGCTTAAACTTATATTGCATATCTATATCAAGATTGTTTAACTTTACACGCACCCTGCAAACAGCTATTCACCACCAGCTATTTATTTTCAGCCAGATAATCTACTGGCGCCTCTCTTATATATGTATATATAAATATATATATATATATATATATTTACATTTTAATTTTCATATTTTACAATTGATAGTTGTTTATATTTTTATTACTATACTTTTTTATTATTATATTATATATATTTGTTTTGTTTCGCCCATTATCGCACACCACCAGGCCGGGCTTGAGGTTAACTGGCACAAACCACTCATCGGTCTGTTGTTCAAGGCTCGTCCACAGCTCCTGCGCTGTGTGGGGTTGTCGTTTACACCTTGCTGTGCTGAAGTTGGTGGTGAAGGTGTTACGCTGACCAGATGAAGAGCCGGTAGAGGATGAGAAAGCAGAGTAGAAGGAGGAAGCAACAGGAGGCAAACTGAAGCGTCCTGCAATCCTCGGTGGTGAAGGGACATGCGCAGCGGTGTATCTTGGTTTTGTGCTGCCCTAGGCGAGACTAAACTCGGGCACCCCCCTAATATAAATTTTTCCCACCCCTTCCTTGTTAAAAAACAACGTGCAGCTACAGTTAGTACAGTATTAATCCCTCCCTAATTCTCCCCCCTCTAACCACCCAACGGGTCCCAACCCCCTTACCCCATAAAACAACAAAGTAATAATTTTTTTGTGAATTACTGTAATTTAAGTACTTACAGTTTTTGAAGACAGCAGGCTCAGGGATCAGTGCATTGGTGGCCGGGGCCTGGCCTCAGTGTTCACGGTGACCGTGTGCAGGATCCGCTCTGCACTTGGAGGAGATAAGGCTCACCCTAGCGGTGCCGGCCCGTGACTCCACCTCCGTGTGACGTCACAACGGCAATGTGAGGACGCAAAACGCAGGGGAGGTCGGGAGGAAGTCAGGAGGGGGAGCAAGTGAGTTTTTCAACTCCTTCACTATGCGGCGCCTTGGACAAGGGGCAAAAAATATATTTAGCATATTGTGTAACTATAACTAAGCAAACAAGGCATTTTGCCGCCCCCTTTTCAAGTGCCGCCCTAGGCAAATGCCTTGTTTGCCTTGTGATAGATACACCCCTGGACATGCGCCAAACAGCTATCCGCCTCTGCATTTACCCAGCCGCCACTGAATTTACCCAGTGTGCTGTTATGGAGATATAACATCCCTGACCGTGCTTACTGGTCCACGTATCCGTAGTGAGGTGCACCTTGCCACAGATAGCGTTGCACAGTGCATACCTGATTTTGTCCCCCTCTTGGTTGTGCAGGGAAGAGATGGCTCACCTGGAAAAGTAGTGGCGGCTGGGCACGACGTACTGTGGGACAGCCACCGCCATAAGGCCTTTAAAACTCTACGTCTCCACCAGACGGAATGACAGCATTTCAAAGGCCAGTCATTTAGAAATGCTGGCATTCAGGGCTAGGGATCGCGGATGGGTAGGGGGGGTACAGGGACATATCGGAGCCCCTCATGCACCACGTCACAGTGTCCCAGCACGCATGGGGTCCTAGCACTAAAATGCCTGTGGTGTGTGAACAGGGTCTGAGCAATGTTAGAAATTAACTCACAGCCAGGCTCTCACATGCCTCCATAGTGATATCACCAATGCATTGTGAGGTAAAATAAAGCTGTGAGCCGCACCTACAAACAGACCAAGTGACACAGAAGCTACCAGGTTGTCTGCGGACCGCATGCAGAGGAATTGCTCACCCGTTTATAGACACGCTACAGTGTCTGGGTTTGGAGCATTTCCACCCGTTTAGGCCACTTTTTTCTGTGAGGTTTTTGTCTTTATGTATATGGAATGTGCCACTTAATTTTGTTGGTAACATTCTTTTGCACCTGGTAGCTTCTGTGTCACATGGTCTGTTGTAGGTGCGGCTCACAGCTTTATTTTACCTCACAATGCATTGGTGATATCACTATGGAGGCACGTGAGAGCCTGGCTGTGAGTTAATTTCTAGCATTGCTCAGAGCCTGTTCACGCACCACAGGCGTTTTAGTGGTAGGACCCCATGCGTGCTGAGACACCGTGACGTGGTGCATGAGGGGCTCCGATATGTTCCTAACTGGAAGATATTGGCAAAATTCTCAGCTTTTAACATTGGCTTGAGGAATTAGCTAGTATTGTCAGTTGCGTATCATTTTGGTGCATTTTCTGCAGTGATTTGTGTGTATATATATTTTTTCATCTGCACAATGTATCATTTTGTGTAAGATGTCCTTGTGGTGCATGCGGTCCGCACCAGCATCCTCCATTGTATGCATTTTTTTGCTCGGGATTGCTGTTGTCTGCAGACCGCATGCGGAGGAATTGCTCACCCGGTTATAGACGCGCTACAGTGTCTGGGTTTGGAGCATTTCCACCCGTTTAGGCCACTTTTTTCAGTGAGGTTTTTATGGGTAGGGGGGTACTTCCTATTCCTCTCCAGTGTTTGGGAGATGGAGAGCTGAACGCTTCCATGGGACATTGTGGAGATGCTTGGCGACCCAGGTGGTGGTGTTGCTGGCAGATCCTCTGTTTGCGGGGTGGCAGGTGGCACTGTCACTCCAGAGGTGAATGAAGAAAAGAACTGTACAAGAAAGATGATTTGCATCTTTCTCTCAAGGGAATGAATGTCCTCAGTGAACAGTTCCAAGTATTTGCTAAGGAGCATTTAAACTAGGAAAGGGGGGCAAAAGAGTGATAATCCAGCAGTCCGACTGCCCCCCGGAACAATGCCAGAAGATGCCAGTAGCACAAAGGTTAAGAAATGACAAGCTCAGATTGTTGTCTACAAATGCTCACAGTTTAGGGAATAAGATCAATGAACTTGAGGCTATAATGGCATCTGAGAATATAGATTTAGTTGCTGTTACTGGAATGTGGTTCAATGGGAGTAATGACTGGGATATAACAATACCAGGGTTTTCTCTATATAGGAAAGACAGAGAAGGCAAGAAGGGGGAGGGGTGGCCCTGTATGTGAAAAATAGCATAAAATCTAATTTGATACAAGTTAGCGAGAACAATTTAGAGTCAGTTTGGGTTACCTTGCAGCTTGATAATCATAAGGTAACCCGTGTAGGTGTGATATATAGACCACCTAGCCAAGTCAAAGAATTAGATGATCTACTAGTTGAGGAAATAACTAAAATGGCATTGAAGGGGGAAGTTATTATTATGGGAGACTTCAGTCTTCCTGATGTAAACTGGAAAACCAAAATAGCTA
The DNA here is from genome assembly GCF_014858855.1 of Bufo gargarizans. Lineage (NCBI taxonomy): Eukaryota > Metazoa > Chordata > Amphibia > Anura > Bufonidae > Bufo > Bufo gargarizans. The sequence continues at coordinate 208,046,628 of NC_058084.1, forward strand.
GTTCTGCCAGGAGTACAGATATTCTAAATTCCCTACTGGGATTATCTCTACAGCAAGTAGTTGAGGAGCCAACCTGGAAGGAGGCCATTTTAGATTTAGCATTCACAAATGGGAATTTGGTATCTGATATTACTGTAGGGGAAAGCTTGGGATCTAGTGATCACCAGTCAGTGTGGTTTACTATAAGTACAGTGACTGAGTCACACAACACAAAAACAAAAGTTTTAGATTTTAGAAAAACTGACTTTTCTCAAATAAGATTAGTGGTATGCGAGTCCCTATCAGATTGGAACAGTTTAAATCGCCGCTCCTTTTGCTACAGTGTGTCCGCCCCTGGATTCAAACTGCATCAATTTTTATATTAAGTTTGAAAATGAAGCTGCAACACTATTTCTACTCCTGTTGAGTGCCAAAAATCTTCTTTTTTCCTTCTCTCCATGTAATGAAACAGTTTCAATCGAGTCCAGGAGAAATGGGACTACTTAAAAGTGGCACTATTGAAGGCAACAGATAATTGCATTAGGCTTGTGAGTAAAAGCAAAAAAAGGAAGAGACCACTGTGGTACTCAGCAGAAGTGGCCAAAATCATTAAAAACAAAAGGATAGCATTTAGTATTTATAAAAAATAAATAAAACAAAAATAAGAATGACAGGCAGATTTATAAGATTAGGCAGAGAGAGGCCAAACAAGTTATAAGAACTTCTAAAGCACAGGCAGAAGAGAAATTAGCTCAGTCAGCGAAAAGACATTCTTCAGATAAATAAATGAAATAAGGAAACTAAAACAAGGAATTACCAAATTAAAAACAAAAGAAGGAAGGTATATAGAAGAAGATAAAGAACTAGCTGACTGCCTCAATGAATACTTCTGTTCAGTTTTTACAAAGGAAAATGAAGGAAAAGGACCTCAGTTATGAAAGAAGACTAATGAATCTTTAAATGTATGTGTCTTTACAGAGGAAGAGGTTCTAAGTCAGCTGGCTAAAATTAATACAAATAAGTCACAGGGGCCTGATGAGATACACCCAACGCTATTAAAAGAGCTCAGCTGAGAACTAGCGAAACCATAACAGATTTATTTAACCAATCACTGGCAACAGGAGTTGTCCCAGAAGATTTGAAGTTAGCAAATGTTGTGCCCATTCACAAGAAAGGTAGTAGGGAGGAATCGGGCAACTATAGGCCAGTAAGCCTGAGATCATAAGTGGGGAAATGAATGCAAACCATACTTAAGGAAAGGATCGTGGAACTTCTAAAATCCCATGGATTGAAAGATGAAAAACAGCATGGGTTTACTTCAGAGAGATCCTGTCAAACTAATCTTATAGATTTTTTTGGGATTGGGTGACTAAAATAATAGATGGCGGAGGTGCAGTAGACATCGCTTATCTGGACTTTAGTAAGGCTTTTGATACTGTCCCACATAGAAGGCTTATCAATAAATTGCAGTCTTTGTGCGTGGACTCCCATATTGTTTAATGGATTAGGCAGTGCCTGAGGGACAGACAACAGAGGGATGTAGTCAATGGAGTATATTCAGACCAAGGTCTTGTTACCAGTGGGGTACCTCAGGGATGTGTTCTGGGACCCATATTGTTTAATATCTTTATCATCAAAATTGCAGAAGGCCTTGATGACACAAAGATTTGTAACAGGGTTGATGTTCCTGGAGGGATACACCAAAGAAAAAAGGATTTAGGAAAACTAGAGGAATGGTCAAAAATCTGGCAACTAAAATTTAATGTTGATAAGTGCAAGATAATGCACCTGGGGCGTAAAAATCCAAAAGCAGAATATAAAATCAGTGATACAGTCCTAACCTCAGTGTATGAGGAAAGGGATTTAGGGGGTCATTATTTCAGAAGACTTAAAGGTAGGCAGACAATGTCATAGAGCAGCAGGAAATGCTAGCAGAATGCTTGGGTGTATAGGGAGAGGCATTACCAGTAGAAAGAGGGAGGTGCTCATGCCGCTCTACAGAGCACTAGTGAGAAGTAATTTGGAGTATTGTGCACAGTACTGGAAACCATATCTCCAGAAGGATATTTATACTTTGAAGAGAGTTCAGAGAAGAGCTACTAAACTAGTACATGGATTGCAGGACAAAACTTACAAGGAAAGATTAAAGGATCTTAACTAGGGATGAGCGAACTCGAACTGTATAGTTCGGGTTCGTACCGAATTTTGGGGTGTCCGTGACACGGACCCGAACCCGGACATTTTCGTAAAAGTCCGGGTTCGGGTTCGGTGTTCGTCGCTTTCTTCGCGCTTTTGTGACGCTTTCTTGGCGCTTTTTGAAAGGCTGCAAAGCAGCCAATCAACAAGCGTCATACTACTTGCCCCAAGAGGCCATCACAGCCATGCCTACTATTGGCATGGCTGTGATTGGCCAGAGCACCATGTGACCCAGCCTCTATTTAAGCTGGAGTCACATAGCGCCGCCCGTCACTCTGCTCTGATTAGCGTAGGGAGAGGTTGCGGCTGCGACAGTAGGGCGAGATTAGGCAGATTAACTCCTCCAAAGGACTTGATTAACTGATCGATCTGCAGCTGTGGATCATTGAGCTGCTGATCCTCAATTGCTCACTGTTTTTAGGCTGCACAGACCGTTTGTCAGTCTCATTTTTCTGGGGTGATCGGCGGCCATTTTGTGTCTTGTGGTGCGCCAGCACAAGCTGCGACCAAGTGCATTTAACCCTCAATGGTGTGGTTGTTTTTTGGCTAAAGCCTACATCAGGGTGAAGCTGTGACACCAAGTGCATTTAACCAGCAATAGTCTGTTCATTTTTTGGCCATATCCCAGTCTAATTCTGTCACTAAATCCATACCGGTCACCCAGCGCCTAAATACTAGGCCTCAAATTTATATCCAGCTAAATCTGTCCCTAGTGCTGTAGCTGGGCGAGTTATTTAGTGTCCGTTCAAGCACATTTCTTGTTCTGGGTTGAAATACAATTCCCAATTTAGCAATTTCATAATTTAGTGGTTCCTGCTATATCAGAGCTATTTGAAATCTATCCCAAAAAGGGTATATAATATTGAAGGTGCACATTGGGTCATTCAGAATAACTTCACACACACCCGCTACTGTGTATTTCCAAGTCTAATTCTGTCACTAAACCCATACCTGTCACCCAGCGCCTAAATACTAGGCCTCAAATTTAAATCCCTCTAAATCTCTCGTTACCCACCGCTGTACTGTTGTTGCTGGGCAAGATATTTAGTGTCCGTCAAAGCACATTTTTTGTTCTGGGTTGAAGTACAATTCCCAATTTAGCAATTTCATAATTTAGTGGTTTCTGCTATATCAGAGCTATTTGAAATCTATCCCTAAAAGGGTATATAATATTGAAGGTGCACATAGGGTCATTCAGAATAACTTCACACACACGCTTCTGTGCATTTCCAAGTCTAATTCTGTCACTAAATCCATACCGGTGACCCAGCGCCTAAATACTAGGCCTCAAATTTAAATCCCTCTAAATCTCTCGTTACCCACCACTGTACTGTTGTTGCTGGGCAAGATATTTAGTGTCCGTCAAAGCACATTTTTTGTTCTGGGTTGAAGTACAATTCCCAATTTAGCAATTTCATAATTTAGTGGTTTCTGCTATATCAGAGCTATTTGAAATCTATCCCTAAAAGGGTATATAATATTGAAGGTGCACATAGGGTCATTCAGAATAACTTCACACACACGCTTCTGTGCATTTCCAAGTCTAATTCTGTCACTAAATCCATACCGGTGACCCAGCGCCTAAATACTAGGCCTCAAATTTAAATCCCTCTAAATCTCTCGTTACCCACCGCTGTACTGTTGTTGCTGGGCAAGATATTTAGTGTCCGTCAAAGCACATTTTTTGTTCTGGGTTGAAGTACAATTCCCAATTTAGCAATTTCATAATTTAGTGGTTTCTGCTATATCAGAGCTATTTGAAATCTATCCCTAAAAGGGTATATAATATTGAAGGTGCACATAGGGTCATTCAGAATAACTTCACACACACGCTTCTGTGCATTTCCAAGTCTAATTCTGTCACTAAATCCATACCGGTGACCCAGCGCCTAAATACTAGGCCTCAAATTTAAATCCCTCTAAATCTCTCGTTACCCACCGCTGTACTGTTGTTGCTGGGCAAGATATTTAGTGTCCGTCAAAGCACATTTTTTGTTCTGGGTTGAAGTACAATTCCCAATTTAGCAATTTCATAATTTAGTGGTTCCTGCTATATCAGAGCTATTTGAAATCTATCCCAAAAAGGGTATATAATATTGAAGGTGCACATTGGGTCATTCAGAATAACTTCACACACACCCGCTACTGTGTATTTCCAAGTCTAATTCTGTCACTAAACCCATACCTGTCACCCAGCGCCTAAATACTAGGCCTCAAATTTAAATCCCTCTAAATCTCTCGTTACCGCTGTACTGTTGTAGCTGGGAAAGTTATTTAGTGCCCGTCAAAGCACATTTTTTGTTCTGGGTTGAAGTACAATTCCCAATTTAGCAATTTCATAATTTAGTGGTTCCTGCTATATCAGAGCTATTTGAAATCTATCCCAAAAAGGGTATATAATATTCAAGGTGCACATTGGGTCATTCAGAATAACTTCACACACACGCTTCTGTGCATTTCCAAGTCTAATTCTGTCACTAAATCCATACCGGTCACCCAGCGCCTAAATACTAGGCCTCAAATTTATATCCCGCTGAATTTGAATACAATACATTGGGCCAAATAATATATTTGTTGTTGTGGTGAACCATAACAATGAGAAAAACATCTAGTAAGGGACGCGGACGTGGACATGGTCGTGGTGGTGTTAGTGGACCCTCTGGTGCTGGGAGAGGACGTGGCCGTTCTGCCACATCCACACGTCCTAGTGTACCAACTACCTCAGGTCCCAGTAGCCGCCAGAATTTACAGCGATATATGGTGGGGCCCAATGCCGTTCTAAGGATGGTAAGGCCTGAGCAGGTACAGGCATTAGTCAATTGGGTGGCCGACAGTGGATCCAGCACGTTCACATTATCTCCCACCCAGTCTTCTGCAGAAAGCGCACAGATGGCGCCTGAAAACCAACCCCATCAGTCTGTCACATCACCCCCATGCATACCAGGGAAACTGTCTCAGCCTCAAGTTATGCAGCAGTCTCTTATGCTGTTTGAAGACTCCGCTGGCAGGGTTTCCCAAGGGCATCCACCTAGCCCTTCCCCAGCGGTGAAAGACATAGAATGCACTGACGCACAACCACTTATGTTTCCTGATGATGAGGACATGGGAATACCACCTCAGCATGTCTCTGATGATGACGAAACACAGGTGCCAACTGCTGCGTCTTTCTGCAGTGTGCAGACTGAACAGGAGGTCAGGGATCAAGACTGGGTGGAAGACGATGCAGGGGACGATGAGGTCCTAGACCCCACATGGAATGAAGGTCGTGCCACTGACTTTCACAGTTCGGAGGAAGAGGCAGTGGTGAGACCGAGCCAACAGCGTAGCAAAAGAGGGAGCAGTGGGCAAAAGCAGAACACCCGCCGCCAAGAGACTCCGCCTGCTACTGACCGCCGCCATCTGGGACCGAGCACCCCAAAGGCAGCTTCAAGGAGTTCCCTGGCATGGCACTTCTTCAAACAATGTGCTGACGACAAGACCCGAGTGGTTTGCACGCTGTGCCATCAGAGCCTGAAGCGAGGCATTAACGTTCTGAACCTGAGCACAACCTGCATGACCAGGCACCTGCATGCAAAGCATGAACTGCAGTGGAGTAAACACCTTAAAACCAAGGAAGTCACTCAGGCTCCCCCTGCTACCTCTTCTGCTGCTGCCGCCTCGGCCTATTCTGCTGCTGCCGCCTCGGCCTCTTCCTCCGCCTCTGGAGGAACGTTGGCACCTGCCGCCCAGCAAACAGGGGATGTACCACCAACACCACCACCACCACCTCCGTCACCAAGCGTCTCAACCATGTCACACGCCAGCGTTCAGCTCTCCATCTCACAAACATTTGATAGAAAGCGTAAATTCCCACCTAGCCACCCTCGATCCCTGGCCCTGAATGCCAGCATTTCTAAACTACTGGCCTATGAAATGCTGTCATTTAGGCTGGTGGACACAGACAGCTTCAAACAGCTCATGTCGCTTGCTGTCCCACAGTATGTTGTTCCCAGCCGGCACTACTTCTCCAAGAGAGCCGTGCCTTCCCTGCACAACCAAGTATCCGATAAAATCAAGTGTGCACTGCGCAACGCCATCTGTAGCAAGGTCCACCTAACCACAGATACGTGGACCAGTAAGCACGGCCAGGGACGCTATATCTCCCTAACTGCACACTGGGTAAATGTAGTGGCAGCTGGGCCCCAGGCGGAGAGCTGTTTGGCGCACGTCCTGCCGCCGCCAAGGATCGCAGGGCAACATTCTTTGCCTCCTGTTGCCACCTCCTCCTTCTCGGCTTCCTCCTCCTCTTCTTCCACCTGCTCATCCAGTCAGCCACACACCTTCACCACCAACTTCAGCACAGCCCGGGGTAAACGTCAGCAGGCCATTCTGAAACTCATATGTTTGGGGGACAGGCCCCACACCGCACAGGAGTTGTGGCGGGGTATTGAACAACAGACCGACGAGTGGTTGCTGCCGGTGAGCCTCAAGCCCGGCCTGGTGGTGTGTGATAATGGGCGAAATCTCGTTGCAGCTCTGGGACTAGCCAATTTGACGCACATCCCTTGCTTGGCGCATGTGCTGAATTTGGTGGTGCAGAAGTTCATTCACAACTACCCCGACATGTCAGAGCTGCTGCATAAAGTGCGGGCCGTCTGTTCGCGCTTCCGGCGTTCACATCCTGCCGCTGCTCGCCTGTCTGCGCTACAGCGTAACTTCGGCCTTCCCGCTCACCGCCTCATATGCGACGTGCCCACCAGGTGGAACTCCACCTTGCACATGCTGGACAGACTGTGCGAGCAGCAGCAGGCCATAGTGGAGTTTCAGCTGCAGCACGCACGGGTCAGTCGCACTACAGAACAGCACCACTTCACCACCAATGACTGGGCCTCCATGCGAGACCTGTGTGCCCTGTTGCGCTGTTTCGAGTACTCCACCAACATGGCCAGTGGCGATGACACCGTTATCAGCGTTACAATACCACTTCTATGTCTCCTTGAGAAAACACTTAGGGCGATGATGGAACAGGAGGTGGCCCAGGAGGAGGAGGAGGAGGATGAGGAAGAGGGGTCATTTTTAGCACTTTCAGGCCAGTCTCTTCGAAGTGACTCAGAGGGAGGTTTTTTGCAACAGCAGAGGCCAGGTACAAATGTGGCCAGCCAGGGCCCACTACTGGAGGACGAGGAGGACGAGGATGAGGAGGAGGTGGAGGAGGATGAGGATGAAGCATGGTCACAGCGGGGTGGCACCCAACGCAGCTCGGGTCCATCACTGGTGCGTGGCTGGGGGGAAAGGCAGGACGATGACGATACGCCTCCCACAGAGGACAGCTTGTCCTTACCCCTGGGCAGCCTGGCACACATGAGCGACTACATGCTGCAGTGCCTGCGCAACGACAGCAGAGTTGCCCACATTTTAACCTGTGCGGACTACTGGGTTGCCACCCTGCTGGATCCACGCTACAAAGACAATGTGCCCACCTTACTTCCTGCACTGGAGCGTGATAGGAAGATGCGCGAGTACAAGCGCACGTTGGTAGACGCGCTACTGAGAGCATTCCCAAATGTCACAGGGGAACAAGTGGAAGCCCAAGGCCAAGGCAGAGGAGGAGCAAGAGGTCGCCAAGGCAGCTGTGTCACGGCCAGCTCCTCTGAGGGCAGGGTTAGCATGGCAGAGATGTGGAAAACTTTTGTCAACACGCCACAGCTAACTGCACCACCACCTGATACGCAACGTGTTAGCAGGAGGCAACATTTCACTAACATGGTGGAACAGTACGTGTGCACACCCCTCCACGTACTGACTGATGGTTCGGCCCCATTCAACTTCTGGGTCTCTAAATTGTCCACGTGGCCAGAGCTAGCCTTTTATGCCTTGGAGGTGCTGGCCTGCCCGGCAGCCAGCGTTTTGTCTGAACGTGTATTCAGCACGGCAGGGGGCGTCATTACAGACAAACGCAGCCGCCTGTCTACAGCCAATGTGGACAAGCTGACGTTCATAAAAATGAACCAGGCATGGATCCCACAGGACCTGTCCGTCCCTTGTCCAGATTAGACATTAACTACCTCCCCATAACCATATATTATTGGACTCCAGGGCACTTCCTCATTCAATCCTATTTTTATTTTCATTTTACCATTATATTGCGATGCTACCCAAAGTTGAATGAACCTCTCCTCTGCCTGTGTGCTAGGCCTAAATATATGCCAATGGACTGTTGCAGTGGTGGCTGACATGAAGCCTGATTCTCTGCTATGACATGCAGACTAATTCTCTGCTGACATGAAGCCAGATTGTCTGTTACGGGACCTCTCTCCTCTGCCTGGGTGCTGGGCCTAAATTTATGACAATGGACTGTTGCAGTGGTGGCTGACGTGAAGCCTGATTCTCTATGACATGCAGACTGATTCTCTGCTGACATGAAGCCAGATCCTCTGTTACGGGACCTCTCTCCTCTGCCTGTGTGTGTGCTGGGCCTAAATATATGCCAATGGACTGTTGCAGTGGTGGCTGACGTGAAGCCTCATTCTCTGCTATGACATGCAGACTGATTCTCTGCTGACATGAAGCCAGATTCTCTGTTACGGGACCTCTCTCCTCTGCCTGTGTGTGTGCTGGGCCTAAATATATGCCAATGGACTGTTGCAGTGGTGGCTGACGTGAAGCCTCATTCTCTGCTATGACATGCAGACTGATTCTCTGCTGACATGAAGCCAGATTCTCTGTTACGGGACCTCTCTCCTCTGCCTGTGTGTGTGCTGGGCCTAAATATATGCCAATGGACTGTTGCAGTGGTGGCTGACGTGAAGCCTCATTCTCTGCTATGACATGCAGACTGATTCTCTGCTGACATGAAGCCAGATTCTCTGTTACGGGACCTCTCTCCTCTGCCTGTGTGTGTGCTGGGCCTAAATATATGCCAATGGACTGTTGCAGTGGTGGCTGACGTGAAGCCTCATTCTCTGCTATGACATGCAGACTGATTCTCTGCTGACATGAAGCCAGATTGTCTGTTACGGGACCTCTCTCCTCTGCCTGGGTGCTGGGCCTAAATTTATGAAAATGGACTATTACAGTGGTGGGTGACGTGAAGCCTGATTCTCTGCTATGACATGAAGACTGATTCTCTGCTGACATGAAGCCAGATTGTCTGTTACGGGACCTCTCTCCTCTGCCTGGGTGCCGGGGCCTAAATATCTGAGAATGGACTGTTCCAGTGGTGGGTGACGGGAAGCCAGATTCTCTGCTATGGAACCTCTCTCCAATTGATTTTGGTTAATTTTTATTTATTTAATTTTTATTTTAATTAATTTCCCTATCCACATTTGTTTGCAGGGGATTTACCTACATGTTGCTGCCTTTTGCAGCCCTCTAGCCCTTTCCTGGGCTGTTTTACAGCCGTTTTAGTGCCGAAAAGTTCGGGTCCCCATTGACTTCAATGGGGTTCGGGTTCGGGACGAAGTTCGGATCGGGTTCGGATCCCGAACCCGAACATTTCCGGGATGTTCGGCCGAACTTCTCGAACCCGAACATCCAGGTGTTCGCTCAACTCTAATCTTAACATGTATAGCTTGGAAGAAAGACGAGACAGAGGGGATATGATAGAAACTTTTAAATACATAAAGGGAATCAACAAGGTAAAAGAGGAGAGAATATTTAAAAGAAGAAAAACTGCTACAAGAGGACATAGCTTTAAATTAGGGCAAAGGTTAAAAAGTTAATCAGGAAGTATTACTTTACTGAGAGAGTAGTGGATGCATGGAATAGCCTTCCTGCAGAAGTGGTAAATGCAAATACAGTGAAGGAGTTTAAGCATGCATGGGATAGGCATAAGGCCATCCTTCATATAAGATAGGGCCAGGGCTATTCATAGTATTCAGTATATTGGGCAGACTAGATGGGCCAAATGGTTCTTATCTGCCGACACATTCTATGTTTCTATGTAAGAGGCCTATACTGCAGCAGAAAAGGAAGCAGAAGGAGCCAGATACCTTTCTTGGTTTTTGAGGTGTCTACTCCACTGCAGTTCATGCTTAGCACTTAAATGCCTGGTCATGCAGGTTGTGCTCAGGTTGAGAACGTTTATGCCTCACTTCAGGCTCTGATTGCACAGAGTGCAAATCACTCGTGTCTTGTCTTCAGCACATTGTCTGAAGAACTGCCACGCCAGGGAACTCCTTGGAGCTGGCTTTATTGTGCTCGGTCCCTTGCTGCGGTGGGCAGTAGCAGGCGTACTGTCTAGGGGATGGCCGCTCTACTTTTGCACCCTGCTCCCTCTTCTGCTGTGCTGGTGGCTTTGTGCAACCACCGCCTCTTCCTCCGAAATACATAGGTCACTCGCATGACCTTTATTCAGTGTGGGGTCGAGGACCTCATCGTCGTCAACATCATGTTCCACCCAGTCTTCACCCCTGCCCTCCTTGTCGGTCTGCACACTTTCAAAAGCCCCAGCAGTTGGCACCTGTGTTTCGTCATCATCCAAGACGTGCTACAATGGTCCTCCCATGTACTCATCATGAAACATATGTGGTTGGAAATCGGTGCACTCAATCTCTTCCACTTCTGGGGCAGGGATAGGTGGATGGCCCTGAGAAACCCTGCTACCAGAGTCATCAAAAAGCAGAAGAGACTGCTGCATGACTTGGGGCGCAGACTGCTTGGCTGATTTGCAAGGGGGTGAGGTGAAAGACTGATGGACATCGGCTGCAGGTGCCAACTCTGATCTTTCAGCAGGAGACAGGATGGGAGACAATGTGAAGGAACTGGAGGCACTGTCAGCAACCCAATCTACTATTGCCTGTACTTGTTTAGGCCTCACCATTCGTAGAGCCGCATTAGGCCTGACCAAATACCGCTGCAGGTTCTGTCGCCTATGTGCACCTGAGGAAGGGGTTTCACTTGTGCATGTAGCTGGCACAGATCGACCACGTCCTCTCCCTGCAACAGGAGCTCCACCAACAGCACCACGACCTGGGTCACGTCCCTTATTTGACACTCTCCTCATATTTCTCAAATTTAGGATCTTGCCCTAAATGGGTGTTCAATAAATAGCAGAATAGAATGACAGTATATAAAGGTTGGATCTCACACATACAGATGCAGACTAGTCCGCAATTAAAGTTTTTTTGCCCAAAATGGATGTTTGTTTAACCTCTTAAGGTCACATGACATACCGGTACAGCATGTTGTCCTGGTACTTAAGGACACATGACGTACCGGTACGTCATGTATAGTTCCGATCACCGTCGCCCGGCGGGCGGTGATCGGAACCCGGTGCCTGCTCAAATCATTGAGTAGGCACCTTGGCTAGATGCGCCGGGGGGTCCTGTGACCCCCCCATGTCGGCGATCGCAACAAACCGCAGGTCAATTCAGACCTGCGGTTTGCTGCGTTTCCAGGTTATTCGGGTGTCTGAGGACCCGATAACCCGGAGCAGGATGGTGATCGTGGTGTGATTTTACACCACCAATCACCATCCTGCGATCATGAGAGGTGAGTTGGTAGGTGGGCGGGCGATTCAAACCTTGGCAGCGCTCCTCCCCTCTTCCTTTTGTGTCCCTGGGCGGAGGAGAGAGGAGCGCTGCAGTGCACGTGTCGGATCTTAGCCAGCATCACCCCATCTGTGCCCCAGCACCCATTCTTGCCCCCAGGACCCGATCTGTGTCCCAGCACCCCCCATCTGGTCAGCCAGGTAATTAGGGAAGACTAGGGAAAGGTTGGGCTAGGCACGGATATAAAAGGGAAAATTAGTTGCATCACCCTAAGTATGGTGTCTGGGGTCCACAGCACAGCTGTGTGACCCTAGACCCCCCATGGGTGCTGCCGCTTGCCCCCCTGCCCCCCCCCCACAACTTTTTTGGGTCGCAGGCATTTTATTTTTTGTGTGCGTACGCTGACTGTGACCGGCACTCTTAGCGCCCGGACACTGTTAGCGCATCGCACACCCCACCGCTGATCAACTTCGTATGGTTGATCAGCGGTTTAGAATTTATTTTTATTTTTACTTTTTTGCCCTTTTTTTTTGTCTTTTTTTTTCTGTTAGGTTTAGGGACAAGTCCGCAAACACCCGTGCCCCCACACACACACACCAAATAAAGATTTACATGCACGCACATACACACGCAGACACACACTCCCCTATAACCCGCCGGATGTTCTCGGCCGAGGAGGCATACACCCAGCTTGCCTCCGAGTCCGAGAGTCCCAGTGAGGACAAGGATGACCCCACTTTCCTGTCGTCATCAGCATCCTCCTCATCATCTAGCGATAATGATGAGCCCCCAAGGCAGCGGAGACGCCACCAGGCGGAGCAAGGGGACCGCCATGTAAGGGACCCTGTGGCCCACCCTAGTACGAGCAGCTCTGGGGCTCGTACTTGTTTTCCGGCCCACCAGTTAAATCCACCGGAGCCCCCTGCCGGTGAACTTGTCTGGTATACCCCAGAGCGATTTGACCCCGTGATTCCTGATTTTGTAGGCCAACCAGGAATCCAGATTTCCACAGTGGGCTTCACTGAATATGACTTTTTTAGTCATTTTTTCAGTGACCAAATGGTAAAGCTAATGGTGGAGCAGACGAACCTGTACGCCCAACAGTTCGTTGCTCAACACCCGGGCTCCTTTTTGGCTAGGCCGGGTGGCTGGACGCCGGTTAGTGCAGCCGAGATGAGGACATTTTGGGGCCAAGTGATGCATATGGGCCTAGTTAAGAAACCTAGTGTCAGGCATTACTGGAGTGGGGACGTCCTCTATCAGACGGTCATGACACGCTCCCGGTTTGAGGCCATCCGGAAATGTCTGCATTATTCAGATAAAGCAGCATGTCCCCCCCAAGGTGATCCTGCCTATGACCGCCTGTACAAAATCAGGCCGGTCATCGATCACTTTGGGGCCAAATTTGTACAGGGCTATGTACCTGGAAGGGAGGTCGTGGTTGATGAGTCTCTCATTGCGTTCAAGAGGAGACTCATTTTCTGCCAGTATGTTCCCTCAAAGTGGGCGAGGTATGTCATGAAGCTCTACAAACTTTGTGAGAGTACCTCAGGGTACACTTACAAGTTTCGTGTGTACGAGGGGCAGGATTCCCGTATTCAATCCCCAGAATGTCCCCCCACTCTGGGTGTTAGCAGGAAACTTGTGTGGAACCTTTACGTGGATAACTTTTATACTAGTATCCCCTTGTTCCAGTCCCTCGCCGCCAGATCCACGTCTGCTTGTGGGACCGTGCATAAAAATCAATGCGGCTTCCCTTCCCTGCCGATCCCCTCCAGGTACCCGTGCCCTTACCACTGGAAACCTGTTGCTGGTCAGATATAAGGACAAGAGGGATGTCCTTGTACTGTCCACAATTCATGGTAACAGCATCACACCTGTCCCTGTGCGAGGTACCGCGGCAATGGTCCTCAAGCCCGATTGTATCGTCCTATTACAGTCTGTATATGGGAGGAATTGATCTCTCTGATCAAGTCCTCAAGCCATATAATGCCATGCGCAAAACCCGGGCATGGTACAAAAAAGATGCGGTCTACTTGGTACAGATTGCCTGTACAACTCTTTTGTGTTGTCCCAGAGCGCTGGCAACACATGGACATTCCTTCAGTTCTATGAGGCAGTCCTCAAGGCCCTGATCTTTTCGGACCGGGAGTGGAGTACCTCAGGAACTGGAGGCGCCCGGATCGTCCGTGGCCAAGACTTTCCAGGTGTGGTCCCCCATACTGAAAAGAAGGGACGGACCCAAAAAAGGTGCAGAGTGTGTCACAGGAGGGGGATACGGAAGGACACCACTACTCAATGCGACACGTGCCCCGATCATCCGGGCCTCTGCATTATTGGTTGCTTCAGGGAGTACCACACTTCAATGGAGTACTAAATTTATATCCCAATGTATCTACTGACAATCGGATAAAAAAACAATGGTTCTCAGACTTGAGACACCCCAAAAAATAGTAAAAACTAAAATAATTGTAAAAAGTATACAAATTAGGTATCTCCACATCGGTAAGAATCTACTCTATAAAAATACCCCATGACCTAACCCCCATATTAAAAGGTCCCTTGTCACCTTACATAACAAAAAGTTTAATAGCAAGCGATCAAAAAGTCATATAGCCCCCAAAATAGTTCCAATAAAACCATCCTCTCATCCCGCAAAAAATGAGCCCCTACATAATATAATCGGTTAAAAAAGAAAAATCACTCTTAGACTTTAGAGATAACAAAAATAATTTTTTAGACAGATTAGGTATAGCCGCGTCCGTAAGAATCTCCTCTATAAAAATACCCCATGACCTAACACCCAAGATTAACATGGTCAAAAAAATATATAAAAACGCTGCCGAAACAGCAATTTTTGTCACTTTTCCATTTCAATCCGTTTTTTTATGGTAAAAAAAGCAAGGGTTAACAACCAAACAAAACTTAATATTTATTACCCTGATACTGCAGTTTACAGAAACGCCACATTTGTGGTCGTAAACTGCTGTATCACTAAAAGGCAGGGTGCAAAAGGAAAGGACCGACATGGTTTCTGGAAGGCCGATTTTGATGGCCTTTTTTATTGGCACCATCTCCCTTTTGAAGCCCCCCTGATGCACTTCTAGAGTAGAAACTCCCTAAAAGTGACCCTATCTAAGAAACTACATACCTCAAGGTATTCAAAACTGATTTTACAAATGTTATTAACCCTTTAGATGTTCCTCAACAGTTAATGGCAAATGGAGATGAAATTTCTGAATTTCAATTTTTGGTAACCTTACCTCACAAAAATGTAATATAGAGCAACCAAAAATCATATGTACCCTAAATATAGTCCCAACAAAACTGCCACCTTATCCCGTAGTTTCCAAAATGGGGTCACTTTTAGGGAGTTTCTACTCCAGGGGTGCATCAGGGGGGTTGAAACAGGACACGGTGTAAATAAACCGGTCCATAAAAATCAACCCTCCAAAAACCACACGACGCTCCTTTCCCTCTACACCTCGCCGTGTGGCCGTACACTAGTGTACGACCACATATGGGGTGTTTCTGTAAACGGCAGAGTCAGGGCAATAAATATACAGTTTTGTTTGGCTGTTAGCCCTTCCTTTGTTAGTGGAAAAAATGGGTTAAAATGGAAAATTTGGCAAAAAAATTAAATTCTCAAATTTCATCCCCATTTGCCAATAACACTTGTGCAACACCTAAAGGGTTAAAAAAGTTCGTAAAGTCAGTTTTGAATACCTTGAGGGGTGTAGTTTTGGGTGGTTTCTATTATGCAAGCCTCGCAAAGTGACTTCAAACCTGAACTGGTCCCTAAAAATTGGGTTTTTGAAAATTTCTGAAAAATTTCAAGATTTGCTTCTAAACTTCTAAGCCTTATAACATCCCCCCAGAAAAATAAAATATCATTCCCAAAATGATCCAAACATGAAGTAGACATATGGGGAATGTAAAGTAATAACTACTTTTGGAGGTATTACTATGTATTATAGAAGTAGAGAATTAAAAACTTGGAAATTTGCAATTTTTTTTACAAATTTTTGCTAAATTTGGTATTCTTTTATAAATAAAAATGAAATATTTGACTTTGTCTTACCAGTGTCATAAAGTACAATATGTGACGAAAAAAACTATCTCAGAATGGCCTGGATAAGTCAAAGCGTTTTAAAGTTATCACCACTTAAAGTGACACTGGTCAGATTTGCAAAAAGGTGAAATAAGGCTGTGTCCCAAAGGGGTTAATAACTGAATAGAAGTACAGTATGTAAAGGGTGTATCTCACACGCCCTAATCCAGACTAGAATGCAAATAAAGTTTTTGGCAAAAATTGGCTGTTTTACAAATTCTTGAAAATAGCCAAAGTATCTAAAGGGTGTATCTCACAATGACATATGCAGCAAAGGCTGCAAAATAAACCTTTTTGCCCAAAATGTTTTTTTTTTTAAATAACTGAATATGACAGCAGTATATAACCCTTGAATTTCACTTGTGCTGATGCTGCAAGGGCAGAAAAGTTGTGTATTTTGCCCAAAAAGGGTGTTTTTAAAAACCCTAAAATTATGGCTGTATTTCTAGCTTAAATTGCACACTTACTAAGGCCTCATGCACATGACCGTTGTGTGCATCTGCGGCCGTTGTTCCGTTTTCCGTTCTTTTCCGCGGACCCATTGACTTTAAATGGGTCCGTGGAAAAATCGGAGAATGCACCGTTTGACATCCGCATCCGTGATCCGTGTTTCCTGTCCTATTTTTTTCACGGACAACGGTTCACAGACCCATTCAAGTCAATGGGTCAGTGAAAAATCACGTATGCACACAAGATTGTCATCCGCGTCCGTGATCTGTGTCCGTTATCCGTGTCCGTTTTTTCCTATCATTTCAAAGGCAAACTTGACTTAGATTTTTTATTTTTTTTCATTTTTCATGTCCGTGGATCCTCCGAAAATCAAGGAAGACCCACAGAAGAAAAAACGGACACGGCTCACGGAAAAACGGAAACCGTTTTTGTGGACCGCAAAAAAAACGTCCGTGTGCATGAGGCCTAATCAGATGTTGGATATTGCCAAGAAAGTGTGTTTTTTTACTAACAGAATATAAAAGCTGTATATAACGTAGGGCTAGGGATGTAAAATTGTGTATTTTTCACAAAAAGGGTGTTTTAAAAAACCCAGAAAATTATGGCTGTATTTCTAGCTTAAATTGCACACTGACTAATCTAGATGTTGGATAGTGCCAAAAAAGTGTGTTTTTTTACTAACAGAATATGAAAGCTGTATATAACCCTTGAATTTCACAAGTGCTGATTCTGCAAGGGCTGTAAAATAGTGTATTTTGCACAGAAAGGGTTTTTTTAAAACCCAGAAAATTATGTCTGTATTTCTAGCTTAAATTGCACACTAACTAATCCTGCAAATGCACCAGATGTTGTATATTGCCAAAAAAGGGTGATTTTTTTTAAAACCAGATTATTAGTCCAGTATTTCAAGCTTGGATTTGAATGTAACAAAAGCTCAGATACAGTGCTGGTGCACTGAGCTTGCATAGAATGGCCCACCTAACTAACAGATGGATAAAAGGGCAGGGTAAAAAGATTGTACACTGCACCCACACAGCTAAATGTATGTAGATCGCTGAGTTAGATTCGAGTTCTGATCACAGATTCTGTCCTATTCTCTCCCTGATATCATTAGCAGCATCCTCTCCCTACACTAGTAACAGCAGAGTGACGTGCAGCGCTACTTGACTCCAGCTTATATAGAGGCTGGGTCACATGCTGCACTGGCCAAGCAGAGCCATGCCATTAGTAAGCATGGCTGTGATGGCTTCTAAGGTCAGACAGTTAAACGCTTGTTGATTGGCTGCTCTGCAGCCTTTCAAAAAGCGGCAAGAAATCTCTGAACACCGAACCCGAACCTGAACTTTTACGGAAATGTTTGGGTTTGGGTCTGGGGTCCAAAAATCCTAAAGTTCGGTGCGAACCCGAACTTTACAGTTCGGGTTCGCTCAACCCTAGTCAAGATTGATGCAAGTGCGGTATTGGCTGCTCATCCAGCAAGATACTTCTGGGAGAACCTGCCTGGCATGCTTAGGCCTCTACTAGCGACAGACAATGAGAAGAAGACAGAGCTTCAAAATTGCTTGGAGCCCGGAAGAGTTGCAAATTTAATCATGTTTAAACCCAACCAGTGCCCCGGTCTCTTTGTCGGGGGTTCCCAGTCATCATGGAATGGAAAGGAGGGCATCCTATTATATTTAATAAATGTAATAATAAATGTTTGATAAAATTAATAATAAAAATTTAATTTTTCATAACACAGGAGGAGGAGGACATCCTGTGGTGCACGGAGATGGAGAGGGTCTTCGGATTCCCACACAGATGTCTCAGAAATGAACTGTGGCTCCCGACAGCAGCTCTTGGGAAGGTCATGGAGCATCCCGGTCATCCGACATCTATTCGCCCCACTGAAGGATTATTTTGAAAGTGTGTAGAATCCGTGTGGGACCCCCATGCTACAGATTTATCATAGAGACACCAAATTTTATGATATTACATTATTATTTTGTGCATTAGCAATACTGATGAATTACTGACCAAATGCTGACCGAGTGAAGGCATATGCTCCCCAGACAGGATCCGTTTTTTGTGGGTTATTGTTCTGATGGATCAGAGGAAAGGCAAATTAATCAGTGACGTCAACACAAACTTGCTACTGACACCCTCTCCACTCTGTCGGGGGGGTTCTACTTGTATAAGCATTTAATAGAACACATTCTGTAGACATGTATGTGGAATCAGATGACGACGGTGTAAAAGGAGTGTGCTTCTTCTTGACACTAACATCGACCTGTAAGGCTGAGTTAATACTTGAGTTATTTGGTCAGTTTTGGTCCGTGACTGCCCAAATAAATGAAGTGTGCAGTGATTCTAATAGTGACGCCTGTCATCTGCATGTCATACTGACTCACAGTATTATTTCACTACCCCAGCACAATCCCTATGCGTGTTACTGCAAGACACAGTGTTCTACACCCCTATAAAGGGTCTCTATAGCCCATAAATAGCCGTTTTTTAACGCGATTCGCCGCAAATATATTTGGATCAAAGCAAATTTTTACGGAAAATTCTGCGAACCAGCCAAATCAATATTTTTTTTAATTCGCTGATCTCTAGTCATCTTCTCTTTGTGTGGCATTGAACATGTTTTCAAACCACACAGAGGAGGAGATTATAGAAAAAAAGTTACTTTCCAGATAAATTTGCTGGATTTTTGTTAGGAACACCAGAAGTCCAAAAGGATTAAATAAATAATTAGACATCAGTCTTTACTATTAAAATAGTTGTTGTCTATAGCTTTTTACACTCTATTTAAACATGTTGTTGGTTCAAACTAGAGATGAGCACATTTTTGTAAGTAGCAGGTGCAATGACGGGGAGCAGCGATAGCGTCGCCCCCGTCATTGTACCCCTCAGATGCCACGTTCATACATGATTGCAGCTTCTGAGTGTAAAAACTGTGTGAAATTAACATAAAAAAAAATTAAATCAAGTCGGTCGTCGCCATCTTGCTTGAAGATCTGGAGCTAAATCATGCATGGAATTTCGGCCGACATCTTCAATCAAGATGGAAGTTGGCGGCCCATCGCGATCAAATGGAGGAGGTAAGTATGAACTGTTTTTTTTTTACTCTATTTCAGGTTAAATCGATACGCTAACACAAAGTACAAGGAAATTCGGCTTCAAGGTGAATCGAATTTATCCTGAAATTCGGATCGAATTCCACTTTGTGGGATTCGATTTGCTCATCACTAGTTCAAATATCAGATGTATTGGTGTGACAACTACATACTTTAAACGAAATAGGGTTTTAATTCCGCTACTTTTTCTGAATCTTCGGTGTTAGTCACAATACGCCACATGCTAGCATGCAATCATGGTTGCTTGAAACTCTTACTTAATGTTTGACATGCCACATGTGTATACCAGAAAACACCCAAAAATAAGTACCATAAATATCTTGCATAGAGTTATTCGTATATCACCTATAACGCTCAAAAAGCTACCACACAAGTAAATATTATCAATTGATCCTTTATTAAACATACATATACAATACATTAATAATATGCTTAAAAACGTATAGCAGCAACCATGGGAACACAGAAGTGTATCAGAAGACTAAAAACAGAGCTCCAGACCACAAGGGACTAGTATACAGACAATTAGCAGCATCAAAAATGTGGTGCTCATATAGCAACCGTGCATGCAACCTACAATTCACCGCACAGCACTGCAACCGTGCAGGGCGGTGTTGTTCATGTGCACCTCTACACTGTAAAACTGCTAAAAAGGAAAATACATTTAGTCACATATATATGCCCCTAGAGGAAGCGTGAAGCTAAACGACCGTCGGGCGGCCGCTCCAGACTGGGTCAGTAATATATATGTGACTAAATGTATTTTCCTGTTTAGCAGTCTCACAGTGTAGGGGTGCACATGAACAACACCGCCCTGCACGTTGCAGTGCTGTGCGGTGAATTGTAGGTTGCATGCACGGTTGCTATATGAGCCCCACATTTTTGATGCTGCTAATTGTCTGTATACTAGTCCCTTGTGGTCTGGAGCTTAGGGCTCTTTCACACTTGCGTTGTTCTTTTCCGGCATAGAGTTCCGTCGTCGGTGCTCTATGCCAGAAAAATCCTGATCAGGATTATCCCCATGCATTCTGAATGGAGTGAAATCCGTTCAGGATGCATCAGGAAGGATGTCTTCAGTTCAGGACCGGAACGTTTTTGGGCCGGAGAAAATACTGCAGCATGCTGCGCTTTTTGCTCCGGCCAAAAATCCTGAACACTTGCCGCAAGGCCGGATCCGGAATTAATGCCCATTGAAAGGCATTAATCCGGATCCGGCCTTAAGCTAAACGTCGTTTTGGCGCGTTACCGGATCCGACGTGTAGCTTTTTCTGAATGGTTACCATGGCTGCCAGGACGCTAAAGTCCTGTTTGTCATGGTAAAGTGTAGTGGGGAGTGGGGGAGCAGTATATTTAACGTCCGTGTGGCTCCCGGGGCACTTCAGAGTGACGTCAGGGCACCCCACGCGCATGGATGACGTGATCACATGGATGACGTCATCCATGTGCATGGGGCGCTCTGACGTCATTCTGGAGCGCCTTGGGAGCCGCACAGATGGTAAGTATACTGCTCCCCCGCTCCCCACTACTACTATGGCAACCAGGACTTTAATAGCGTCCTGGCTGCCATAGTAACACTGAACGCATTTTGAAGACTGATCCGTCTTCAAATGCATTCAGTTCACTTGCGTTTTTCCGGATCCGGCGTGTAATTCCGGCAAATGGAGTACACGACGGATCCGGACAACGCAAGTGTGAAAGAGCCCTTACTCTGTTTTTAGTCTTCTGAAACACTTCTGTGTTCCCATGGTTGCTGCTATATGTTTTTAAGCATATTATTAATGTATTGTATATGTATGTTTAATAAAGGATCAATTGATAATATTTACTTGTGTGGTAGCTTTTTGAGCATTATAGGTGATATGTGTATACCAGAGACTATATTTCCATTTCATTCTGGTTTGTCTCACATCATCCAGGTCTGTTCTCCTTGACCACCACCTAGCCTGCCAGTTGTTCCCTAATCAGTGACATACTCTGATTTCGATTGGCTTGCTACTTTGTATATTTAAATCACATTTTCATTTGTATTTTGTACACTCTTGAGAAAGGACAAGTGTTGCCCGATACGTGTGAAGCTTTTATCTCTTGTACCATGCACACATGAATAAAGAATTGGATTTTACACGTACTGTAGGCAAGTGCTGATTTTTTTCCTTCTTATTCAAGTAGAAGTTACGAAGGTCCTTCTATCTTTATTCAGTAGGACCTGCGGAGACACCGGATCCTATACCGGGCGAACGAAGCGGCGCCCAGACATACTAGTAAGTGCAGGGGGACCCTTGGGCGCGGCTCTGCCCACTGATATAGTTAGTTTTTAGCTTTTAAAATAGTGAAAGGTCCTCTTTAAAGTGAGTCTATATATTGTGTGATCATAATGGATGGCTAAAGGCAGTGATATCTGATATGACAATAAATGATGTGAAATATTGTAAGGTTTATTCTGTCTATACAACATAGTATGAACCACCAGCTCCTGTAATGAAACTAGTTGTTGAACAGAACATGGTCAGTTTCAGGGTTCTGCTACGTGCAAACTGTTGTAGACATACAACACTGATATTGTGCATTAAAAATTTACTATAGACACATTGAGAGATGTGAATGTAAATACATCTCTCATAACTGCTAATTTTGTGACATATTTTGAGCGCAAATCTTTTCTCATAGGACTTACATGCTTAGTTTATGCTTCTTCAAGAAAACAATCGTCATCCTGTAATTGATACATCAGGGACATTAGTGGTATAATGCATATATGTTTCTAAGCAATGTATCAATTTATGTATGCTAAAAGCCTATTAAACCACTTACATTTTCAAGTGAATGTATCAACAGTAGACATTATTCTTTATAAGTAGATTGCAAATAACATGAGCAGAACCAAGTGTACAGTCGTGGCCAAAAGTTTTGAGAATGACACAAATATTAGTTTTCACAAAGTTTGCTGCAGTGCTAAACTGCTTTTAGATCTTTGTTTCAGTTGTTTCTGTGATGTAGTGAAATATAATTACATGCACTTCATACGTTTCAAAGGCTTTTATCGACAATTACATGACATTTATGCAAAGAGTCAGTGTTTGCAGTGTTGGCCCTTCTTTTTCAGGACCTCTGCAATTCGACTGGGCATGCTTTCAATCAACTTCTGCGCCAATTCCTGACTGATAGCAACCCATTCTTTTATAATCACTTCTTGGAGTTTTTCAGAATTAGTGGGTTTTTGTTTGTCCACCCGCCTCTTGAGGATTGACCACAAGTTCTCAATGGGATTAAGATCTGGGGAGTTTCCAGGCCATGGACCCAAAATGTCAATGTTTTGGTCCCCGAGCCACTTAGTTATCACTTTTGCCTTATGGCACGGTGCTCCATCGTGCTGGAAAATGCATTGTTCTTCACCAAACTGTTGTTGGATTGTTGGAAGAAGTTGCTGTTGGAGGGTCTTTTGGTACCATTCTTTATTCATGGCTGTGTTTTTGGGCAAAATTGTGAGTGAGCCCACTCCCTTGGATGAGAAGCAACCCCACACATGAATGGTCTCAGGAAAAGCCTTTTTCCTGATGCCCCAAACAATCGGAAAGAGGCTTCATCGGAGAATATGACTTTGCCCCAGTCCTCAGCAGTCCATTCACCATATTTTCTGCAGAAGATCAATCTGTCCCTGATGGGTTTTTTTGGAGAGAAGTGGTTTCTTTGCTGCCCTTCTTGACACCAGGCCATCTTCCAAAAGTCTTCACCTCACTGTGCGTGCAGATGCGCTCACACCTGCCTGCTGCCATTCCTGAGCAAGCTCTGCACTAGTGGCACTCCGATCCCGCAGCTGAATCCTCTTTAGGAGACGATCCCGGCGCTTTCTGGACTTTCTTGGACGCCCTGAAGCCTTCGTAACAAGAATTGAACCTCTTTCCTTGAAGTTCTTGATGATCCTATAAATTGTTGATTGAGGTGCAATCTTAGTAGCCACAATATCCTTGCCTGTGAAACCATTTTTATGCAATGCAATGATGGCTGCACACGTTTCTTTGCAGGTCACCATGGTTAACAATGGAAGAACAATGATTTCAAGCATCACCCTCCTTTTAACAGGTCAAGTTTAATCCATTTTTCCATTTTAATCCAATCAGCCTGACATAATGATCTCCAGCCTTGTGCTCGCCCACATTCTCACCTAAATTAACAAGACGATTACTGAAATGATTTAGAATTTTTTGGGATTAAGTTAATTTTCATGGTAAAGAAGGACTATGCAATTCATCTGATCACTCTTCATAACATTCTGGAGTATATGCAAATTGCTATTATAAAAACTTAAGCAGCAACTTTTCCAATTTCCAATATTTATGTAATTCTCAAAACTTTTGGCCACGACTGTATATCCACTTCTGAAACCTTTTTTTATGCTATTACTGAAATAAGTACCTGGTGCTGCCCAGGTATAAAGTGTCAGTCTGTCTTTGTGTTGATTACATTTGTTCCAAGGGTGCCTAGGAGGCTGATCTATGCCTGTTTTTTTTTTTTTTTTTTTACAGGGAAATCGCTATTAGCTCTATATACCCCAGCAGTTACTTACTACGGGGATCATTCATTAAGACTGGTGTTTTAGATGTTGATCTTAATAAGGCCCTGCGCTGGAACCAGCCTCTACATAACTACAGCGGATCTACTGCTGCTTCATAATGTACGTCATCTCCCTTACTGACTTAGATTTAGACCATTTTCTACGCCTAAAACAGGCGTAGGAATTGATTCATGAGAAAGGCCTACCAGCCTGTCCCCTTTCCCCGCCCATGCCAAGCCCACTATTTTAGATCTGGTGTGAGTGGGGAAAAGAACCTTAGCGCCGCAATCTGCTCTAGAAATATGCCTAATTTAGATGTATTTTTGCTAGTAAATAGCCCCCTAAGTACTTAGGGGATCATTTACTATACTGAAATGTGTCTAAATTAGGCGCATTTTCAGGCACTATCTGCGACTTCTCCCCGCTCACGCCCATTCTAAAATTGTGGGAGGAGAAGGGGCCAAGCAGGCAAGGATGCACCAGTGTGGAAGCACCACGCCTGGTGCTGGTCAGACCCGAGGCTGGACACAAATATTTGGTTGGTACTATATAGATATTAGCCTATATACTTTGTATTATACTGCATCGCTTATTTTTTACATGTTATTTGATCTGTACTATTTATAGCCATACCATTAGGCTGTGTGTATAATACTTATTTATGTACTCTTGAATCTGCACTTTATAGTACCTTCCTAAAATACTTTTTGTACTTTATTGAATTTATCCTGTGTTGGTGTTTTTAACCTTTTTAATTTATTTGTGCATATCGGCAATATATGTTTAATAACATTTTTATAGTATAATCATGATGGATGTGTGATTAGCTTGTTATTTATTGAACCACATATACTTTTATGGTTGTTCTATTCTATGGTGTATATAGATTGATTATACATGGGGATATAGGTTTGGTGTTTATATATAATTCAATCTGTTAATCCTTAATTGTCTAATTGGGGTGAAATTGCGGCTTGATACTACACATTTTAGGTTGCTCAAGTTGTATTATACATACTGTAAGTATATTCATCAATCCCTAATTATGGAATTGGTGTGAAATTGTGGCCTAAAAATGAAAGTTTTGGGGTGTTTTTTTAAATGTACATCCATTCATACTTGATTCTGGGGTGTACAACAAGTTTTCGGGTGTCAAGTTTCAGTGTCAAATTTACCTTAACCTATTCCAGTGAAACCATACAGTTCTGACTCAGGTCAGTATTTGTGAGGACAGGTTAGCCACTGACTTATATGTGAAGCCTACAGATAAAAATACCCTATTACGTGTTGAGAGCCATCACCCCAGAGCTATGATTAGATCACTACCATTTAGCCAAATGCTGAGGGTTAAAAGATTGTACAGGATACAGCTTTGGCAGAAACTAGACTGCATGAAATGGGGTCCAAATTTCGGATAAAAGGATACCCCAAAAACTTATCCTAGAAAATTTAGAAAAAAATCAAACCTTTAAGTAAAGAAGAGATCAGAAAGGGGTTAGATGGCGCTATACAACCGAAAGCGATAATTATTTTTGTGTCAGAGTTTAGTATCAATAGTGGCAGTATCTCTGCTATTTTGAAAAAGCACAGGAGAATACTTACCAGTACTTTTGAGAATGTTGAAGAGTTCAAAGCTCCACCTTTATGTTCGTATCGCAGACACCGCAATTTGGGTGACAGACTTGTTAAGTCTGATATAGGATCCTCTAAAGTAACCTGTGAGACATATTTTGGATCTACCCGCAAGGGTTGCTTTCCGTGCTATAAATGTGTCAATTGTGCCCTTATGCTACGAGGTGACTCATTTGCTCAACCCGTTTCGGGTAAGACTATAAAAATTTAACAATACTTAACATGTGATTCGTCTTATGTTATCTATTTACTGATTTGCCCTTGCCACCTTTTGTATGTGGGTGAAACCACTTGGGATTTAAAAACCCGGTTAAATCAACATAGATACTCCATTAGGAAGCAAAAACTAGATCTAACAGTATCAAAACATTTCACTGAGGTTAAACATTCAGAACGGGATCTACAGTTCAGGATTCTAGAACAGATACCCAGTTTGAGAAGGGGGGTGATAGGACCAAGTTGCTAAAGAGGAGGGAACTCTATTGGATCTACACTTTGGAAACATTGGAACCTCGAGGTTCAAATGTGGAATTTAAAGTCATTTAACCGCCTCCGGACCGCCTAACGCAGATCCGCGGTCCAGAGGCGGCAGCTGCAGGCAGAGTGACGCATATACGCAATGCGGGCCGGCATTTCTTCAAGGGGGGTCGCGTCATCAGCTTGCCAGCCAATGATCGTGGCTGGCAAGCTGATGATTTTTAAAAAAGCCAATAAAAAGCCAGATAACACATCATATTAGTACATATGATGTGTTATATCGCTGCCCTGCTCCTCTGCTGGTCCTTTTGGTCGGTTGGATCCAGCAGAGGAGCAGGCTTCACAGTGAGTAGCACCAACACTACACTTTAGCCCCAGATCACCCCCTGCACCCCAATTAACCCTTTGATCACCCATTTGATCGCCCCTGTCAATCACTAGTGAAAGGAAAAAAGTGATCAGTGTAAACTGTCACTTTTTTTCACTGGTATTGACCATTAGGTTTTAGGATAGTTTAGGCCCCTTGGTTAGGTAGTTTAGGGATCAGTTAGCGCCCAGCCCATCGCACCGCAGTCCCTTATTCGCTGATTAGCGTATCGCTAATCAGCATTTGTACTTTTATAGTATCTGTAAGTGATCAAAACTGATCACAGTCAGATCTATAATAGTATTAGTGTCACTTTAGTTCGCCCTCCACCCAAAACGCAGTGTTTGCCCGATCAGGCCTGATCGGTCGCCCACACGTGCGTTCGCCCACACCCGCCCCGCTGCAGTGACAAAAATATATTTTTTTTGATCACTGCACATTCACTTTACACGCGCTGCGGCGATAAAAAAAATCAATTTTGATATTTTTTATCAACCGCAGCGGCCTCCAGTACTTCGCTAGCCTCCCATTTGTAAGACGGGCTTGCTTTTTTTCTTGGGTAGTCTCAGGGAATACCCCTAAATTTAGTTGCCCAAATGTCAAACAGGGGGTATTCTTCTGAAGAGGCCTACAGGCTTCTGACCCAGTCGGATGAGGAATGGGAACCCTCATCTGACGAATCTAGCGGGTCAGAATATGAACCTGTAGAAAGCAGTGGCAGTCTGACTCAAAGTTCGGACGAGGAGGTTGAGGTCCCCAATAACACCAGGCGTACCCGGCCCCGTGTCGCTAGACCACAGGTTGCGCAGGGTCCGCTTCAAGGGCAGCAGAGTGGGGCTGGCGCTGTCGGATTACGTGGTGAGGCATACACCAGCAGCGCAGCCCTCCCTGGACCTAGTACCAGCACTGCCGTACAACCTGGTGAAGTGGCGAGCACCAGAAGGGCAGTTGAAGCTGGTACAGTGGCATGTGCAGTAGTTACCCCGTCGCAGCCACCGCACAGACAGGCCCGTAGACCCCCTAGAATCCCTGAGGTGCTGGCAAATCCTGATTGGCAGTCCCCAACTTCAGCCGCACCTGTAGTTCCCCCTTTCACCGCCCAGTCTGGAGTTCGGGTTGAGACAGCTCAGATCGGTTCGGCCCTGGGATTTTTTGAGCTGTTCTTGATTGCGGAGCTCTTGGACATAGTCGTGGCCGAAACAAACAGGTATGCCACACAATTTATAACCGCCAACCCGGGAAGCTATTATGCCCAGCCTTTCCGGTGGAAACCAGTCCAAGTTTCCGAAATTAAAACTTTTCTGGGCCTTCTCCTCAACATGGGTCTAACCAAAAAGCATAAATTGCGGTCATATTGGTCCACAAACCCAATTCATCACATGCCCATGTTCTCTGCTGCTATATCCAGGGCACGTTTTGAGGCCATCCTGCGTTTCCTGCACTTTAGCGACAACACCACCTCCCGTCCCAGAGGCCACCCAGCTTTTGACCGGCCCCACAAAATTCGGCCCCTCATAGACCATTTCAACCTGAAATTTGCAGATTTGTATACCCCAGAGCAAAACATCTGCGTAGACGAGTCCTTAATACATTTTACCGGGCGCCTTGGCTTCAAACAATACATCCCAAGCAAGCGCGCCCGGTATGGGGTCAAATTGTATAAGCTCTGTGAAAGGGCCACAGGCTATACCCACAAATTTCGTGTCTATGAGGCAAAAGATCAGACCCTGGAGCCGGTCGGTTGCCCTGACTACCTGGGAAGCAGTGGGAAGACAGTCTGGGACTTGGTGTCACCCTTATTCGGCAAGGGGTACCATCTTTATGTGGACAATTTCTACACAAGTGTGGCCCTCTTCAGGCATTTGTTTCTAGAACAGATTGGCTGCTGTGGCACCGCGCGAACTAGTCGTGCGGGCTTCCCCCAATGGCTCGTTACCACCCGTCTTGCAAGGGGGGAGAGGGCTGCCTTGTGTAACGAAGAACTGCTCGTGGTGAAATGGAGAGACAAGCGTGACGTTTACATGCTCTCCTCCATTCACGCAGACACGACAATACAAATTGAGCGAGCAACCCATGTCATTGAAAAGCCCCTCTCAGTCCACGACTATAACCTTCACATGGGAGGGGTGGACTTCAATGACCAGAT